>NW_024081052.1:687633-891183 GCF_003009895.1 Hyaena hyaena
AAGGGGGTGATGGGCATGGTGGAGGGCACTTGTGGGGATGACCACTGGGTGCTATATGGAAACCGACTTGACAATATTTTTTAAGAAAAAAAAAATAAAAAGAATTTCTTATTCACATATGTACTTATAAACAAACCCAAAAAGATATTAATAAACGTATTTAGTTATCTATGTAAATCAGTTAAACGGTGTGGAGGACACTAAATCTGGGAATAAGAATATTTAAAGTACCACCTGTTCTACTGTTTTCACTTTTGAATAGTACAAATTTACTTGTCAAAAATTTATCTAAAAGTATGTCTTTAGAAAAAATAGTACTATTTATGGTGCTATTTAAAGGTGGTAACTTTACCAACCCAAGACTAGCAACCACCTGAAACATACAGGCACTAAATGTTTGCTGTATGAGTTACTGTCCTAGTGCTGGAGATGTTCTTGACTTCAATGATGGTTCTCTTCTTCTACGTCTAACTAACCCTGCTTATCTGTAGAATCCGTGGCCACAGCTGTCTCCCCAAAAAAGTTTTCTTTCCATGTCAGTGAGGCCCTTTTCAAACAAAAGAGTCATCCCAATCCAAAAAAAATCAGTATTCTGTCTTAATGCTAGTATCATATAAGAGATGACAATACTTATTTGCTCCATAAATTAAGGTTTGAATGAATAAATACATACATTAAATTTTATTTGAAAATCACACACAATAAATCCCTTGCTTCCTTGAGCTACAGATTTTACTGTAGCAACTATAAAGTGAACTGAAGTCCCAAAACTAAATTCATTTCAGAAGACATTTAAATTTCAGACTTATTTAGTTTGTTGTAAATTGTAAATGTGTGTGTGTGTGTGTATATATATATCCTGCTGATCTGAAATACTTAAAAAATTTCCAATGTCCTGCCCTCAGTGAAGTTTCTGAGAGTTCCAGAATTTGGTGCACAAAATATCCCCTCCAAGGTAAAACACAAGTTGCTATCTCTCATACCATCTACCAAAAAAAGAAACAAAGAAAGGAAGAAACGTCACAATGCTTGGTTAGTTTTTTTAATTCTGGAGTGTGTTACTTTGACCTATCTTCAGGGTTACCCACAAGGTGGCAAAAAAAAATTCAAGATGGAGTACAAGCCTTTTTAACACTGCAGTCTTATGAACCAACACATCTAATGGTTCCTATAGGGTTCATGGCAAATATGGATGCTCTAAAGAACCTCTCCCAAGCACTAATATGAGAATGACTGTGTAGGTGTCTACAATTTCTGAAACATTTATGCCCTCTTCTGCAAATAACTATTATCCTTTTGAGAAACAAGCTCTGGCTTGCTACTGGGGCTTAGCAGACAGTGAATGACTAATCACAGGACATCAGGTTGGCGATGCCACCTGAACTTCCTATTATAAACTGCATAGTTAGCCACAAGGGGTAGGCAGGGGCAGTAGCAATCTATTATGGAATATAAGAGAATTAACTTACCCAGGAGCAGGTCGGTAGATTTGTCAGTAAAGGGTGCCAGTGCAAGAACAATGTATAGAAAAATTGTCTTTCTGAACAGGGAGGCTTCCTGAAGGGAGAAGTGCACGAGTGGGTGCCTGTGTTAAGGGAAAGGGAGGTTCTATCCCCAGCCTCAGGGCCCAGCCACACCCTAGTAGGGGGAGGGGAAGTTCTCCAGTCAGTCCTGGTCAGCAGTTCCCTTCCTGCCAGCCCTGACCCTATGACTGAGGACCAGGTCTGGCACAAGGCAATCCAGTGAATTCCTCCACTATCTACTGGGCTAACGCTAACACACTTCCAACAAGATCTGAAATCTTGAGGAGAAGGCCCCCCTTTCACATTTGTTCTTTACTTTGGTACTCTCCTGTAGCTCCTTTAACCTTCCTAGTGCCTCATCTCTTGAAATAATAATGCTTTAAATTAAACTGTCCATGTTCAAAATACTGTGTGGTTTCTGTCTCCCAATACAGGGAATAATATTTTTAAATTTAGAAAAATAAGCTACACTTTCATGAACTAAAATACTACTATCACTCTTCCTATACAAAGCGGTGTTCATATTCTGTTCATATCATGATTATATCCCAATGCCATTATGCTATAATAATCAACATTAAGAGAAACCAAAAATTATTTAACACTTAATATATGCTAACATTATTCTAAGTTTATTTGCATTGATAATTAAAAAAAATTTTTTTCCATTATGAATTCTAACAATCCCCCTACAATGACCTATTACAAATAAGTGTCAAATGAATAATGTAGTACTTCCTCTACCCAGAACAGTTTATTTTTTAAAATTTTTACTTTTTTAACTAATTTCTACACCCAACATGGGGCTTGAACTCACGACCCTGAGATCAAGAACTGCATGCTCTATAGAATGAGCCAGCCAGGTGCCTCCAGAAATGGCCTTTAAATGACTAAAGAAACTTCTATAATCATGTTTACTGTGACGTTCATGATGGTTACATTAATGTGACCCATGAGCTTGTTTAAAATCTCACACATTTCTCATATATTTCTATTACACTTAAAGTTTATTTATTTTGACAGAAACAGACTGTGAGAGTAGGGGAGGGGGCAGAGAGTGAGGAGGGAGAAAGAGAGAATTCCAAGCAGGCTCCATGCTGCCAGTGCACAACTCAAACTCATGAAACTGAGATCATGACCTGAGCCTAAACCAAGAGTTGGACACTTAATTGACTAAGCCACCCAGGCATCCCCATTTCTATCACCTATTAAAAAATTAAGCTTTGTCGTCTTTTTAAAAAAATGTTTATTTATTCTGAGAAAGAAAGAGCACACGTGTGAGCAGGTAAGAGGCAGAGAAAGAGAAGTTAATATAAAATCCTGATGTAGGGCTTGATCTTACAGACTGTGAGATGATGACCTGAGCCAACATCAAAAGTTGGATGTTTAACTGTTTAACCGACTGAGCCATCCAGACACCCCAAACTTCCTTGTCTTGATCACTAATGGTGAATTATTGTGGCTGATTACTGACTACACAAAGTCTTAACAAATTCGTGACCATTCATCACAGTAGGCAAAAGTGAGGAAATTTTTAAAAGAAAAATACTAATGTTCCAAAAACTTAATTGTAATCTCTATCATTCCAGTTTATTCTGTTTCAGTGACTAACTCATTCCAAATTCATTGATATGAGTCTCAGAAACACAGTGGGGGAAAAAACAACAGCCAAAAGCCTGAGATTAACCAAGAACTACTCTGCATTTTAATTGTAAAAATAGCATATGCTTTGTTTGAGTCTACTGGTTAAAGAAGCATGGACTTCATTAAACCAAAGGCCAACCATGAAAAGTTTCAGGACTCTAAGACGGGAATTTAAAAATAGCATCAAAAATTAGATGACCCCTACCATCTATCAAATAGATTATATCCCCTGATACTTAAATTTAACAGTTTTGTAACTAATAGTTACAATTAAAAGTCTTACTTTAAAAGTCTAAAAATCTCTTCTAAACATTACTGGAAAAAGTCACTAAAAACATTACATTTTTATGCCACCATTTTTTTTTTTGAGAGAGCACACAGTGCCCCAATGTGACCAAATTTTACTTTTAGGTTTTTTTTTAATGTTTTAAATTAATTTATTTTTGAGAGAGAGAGAGAGAGAGACAGAGTGAGCAGGGGAGGAACAGAGAGAGAGGGAGACACAGAATCCAAACCAGGCTCCAGGCTCCAAGCTGTCAACACGGAGCCTGATGTGGGGCTTAAACTCATGGACTGCAAGATCATGCATGACCTGAGCCAAAGTCAGACACTCAAATGACTGAGCCACTCAAGCACTCCCCCCAATGTCACCAAATTTTAATACGAAGCTTCCAAATATTAAGATTTGCTAACAGAACAAATTCTAGAAGAACATCACATCTGACCATTTTTCCAACCAACTTTCTCTTCTTTTACCTATTAATTATGATGGTGATAATTAACAATGACTTATCACAGGCAGGTCCTAGTATAAGAGCTGTATACATATTAACTCATTTATTCCTCAAAAGAAACCTATGAAATAGGTTCTATTATTGTCCCCATTTTATAAATGGAGAGTCATCACGTAATTTTCCCAAGAAATAATGGAACAAAGACATGAACTCAAGCAGTTTGGCTCTGGAGTGTGAATGTTTACAGACTTCTGTTGAGAGCTTTCAGTACTAGAGCTTGTGATAAAACCTCAAAGAGACACTTAAGTAGCTACTATTATTATACTCATTTTACAGACAAGGAAATTAAAATTGTACAATATCATACCAACAGTAAATGATAAACCAAGATTTTAACCTCGTTTGCCTTACTCTAAAAACCATTTTCTTAACTAATAAAATAGATCACCCACTATAACCATTAATATCAGAAACAAATCCAAAACCCATCAGATAAATCAAATCAAAGCCCATATAAAACTAAAGATCAAATCAAAGTTAAGATACTATGTCAAGATGTAGAGTACACCCTCAGAAATATGAAACACAGGTTGTTTCCTATGATTTCCAATAGTACCAGCAAGCAAACACATTTATAAAACATATCACCTAATGAGAGAAAATACACATTATGAAACAGTTTAACGGTAAAACTTTACATATAACAGTTTAACATGAGAGAGTAAATCAATAGCTGCAATGTGAACCTTGCCTGCTATATACTCTAAGCAGGGAATGTAAACATACCTGCAAGGAGGCAAGACCATGGAGTCTTTCATAAGCACAGATCCAGAAAGCAGGATATACCAACATCTGGCAACAGTTTCTGAACTGTTCAAGTAAATATATGAGTAAATAAATACACACATTTCACTTGTATATGATTTCAATACAAAATACATAATATGAAATATAATCTAATAATATTACAAATAATTAAAAATTAATGGAATTTTAGGACATATTGCTGTTGCTAAAAAAATGTACCGACTTATACAGACTATGGTGACATGGAAAAAGTGTGTAATCAGTATCTTATGATACAGACTTCAGAAAAATATGTTTATTAGCTCAATCTAGTATTAATTTGATCATCAGCTTCACATTCTTCATTTCTGTGTAGTGGCTCATAACATGTGATGAAGATTAAAACTTAAAACACTGTACTACATGGGCATATCATAAAATCCTAAGCTGATAACTTATGTATATTAAAGACAGTATTTGGAATTGGCAAGCACATCAATGTTCTATCTTCACTGTCAACCATAAAGTGAACCATAATCTGTTTCTTTTAAATTTAATTCTAACATACACAAAATACCTTTTATATGTGTTTCAGGGATAAAAGAATACCAGATGACTTAAGTCTCTCAGCATTTTAGCTGAGTTAAACCTCTAATGGAAACCCAAAATCTTGTTAGATCTTAGTGTGTAAACTAATCTTTCTGTCCTCTCAAATATCTTTTTTTACCATACCTAAGGCTTTAATTAATTCCAGTGTGTAGGAAATTTTAGTATCTGTTAAAAAAAAATCATTGCTCAGACATGGAGAACTGTTGATCTATCTGTCTTTTTGACATGTCAATTTGAATGTCTAACAGAAAAGTGAAACTCCACAAAACCTACCTATCATTTCCTTCAAGTTTTGACAGTTTTCTCTGCCCTCAATAAATACTGCTATCCTCCTACAAGAAATCTAGGCTTCCGAAACATTCCACACAGCACCCAGGGTAAGGTTTCTAGGTCAATCCTAACGCTCACCATGAAAAAGAAAAATTTTTGTCAACTTCCCAATAGATGCTTCAAAGTTCTTTTTAATTTCTTCCAATCTTCAATGAGGCAAGATGTAAATGGCTGCAAATCTCCTAGTTAAGGTTCCTTGTTTAGAAACTCTACTTCCTTACTCTTGTGAAATATGACTTACAAAGTCAAGAAGGAATAAAATCAAAGAAACGATCCAGCCCAAATTAAGACAGAACAAACTTATAATTGGATGCCATGACAAGCTTCCAATTTTTATCTCACTTAGCTAAAGTGGTCACAAAGTTGTCAGTAAATTCAATTATAAATGTAGAAAATCCTGAATTTCACTCCTACCACAAAGAGAACCATGCCAGCCCATGAACAAGAAACTGTTCAGACCTTACGAAAAATTTCACTCTTAGAGCATGGTGTGGCAACGCATTTGGACAAGTAAACCCAAGTAAAGTAAAATGCTTTAATGTTGGCCATTTTATCTCCTTTTTCTGGGCAAACAAAGGAATCCAAGAATGAACTGGTACAGAGAAGGAAGGCATACTTAATCTTGTCAGATCTTTTATCTTCAAAGGCTTCAGATGCTCCTAAGCTAAAGACCAAAATACACTTAAGATGCCTTCCACGTGATTCTCCAGGATCTTCTGTTGCTGTTTCTTCTTTCCTCAAGGTGCTTGCACACACTGCTTTACTTACACTTTTTCTACCATGCTGCTTAAGATCAACTATACACACTCTTTTCTCTGCCTTCACCCATCTCTGAATTTAAATTCTTTAGTTAACTTCTGCATCCTTTTTTTATGATCTTATTATTAACCAGATACAGAGTTGTGTAAGTCTTCATATTTTTTAAATAGTGCTGTGGCATCTGGGTGGCATGTGACTCTTGATCTTGGCCTCAGGTCATGATCTCACAGTTTTTGAGATCCAGCTCTGGGCTGCTTGGGATTCTCTCTCCCCCTCTCTCTGCCCCTCCCCCACTCAGTCTCTGCCTCTCTCTCTCTAAATAAATAAACTTAAAACACAAAAGTTTTGAGATAAAATTTAAATACCATAAATCCACCCATTTTAAGTACAACTTGCAGGAAAATCAAAACAATTGTGGAAAGATCACACAGTCCAGTTTTAGAATACTTCTTTGGGGACACCTGGGTGGCTCAGTCGGTTAAGTGTCCGACGTCAGCTCAGGTGATGATCTTACGGCTCATGACTTCGAGCCCCACATGCTGACAGCTCAGAGCCTGGAGCCTGCTTCAGATTCTGTGTTTCCCTCTCTCTCTGCCTCTTCCATATTCATACTCTGTCTCTGTCTCCTTTGAAAATAAATGAACATTAAAAACTTAAAAAAAAAAAAACCCAGAACACTTCTCTGTATTCCTAACCAATAATCTGCTGTCTGTATAGATCTGGCTTCCCTGGGGGACCCTGGGTGGCTCAGTCGGTTAAGCATTAAAATTGGCTCAGGTCATGATCACACGGTTCCTGGGTTCAAGCGCGTCATCCGGCTCTGTGCTAACAGCTAGCTCAGAGAATGGAGCCTGTGTCAGATTCTGTGTCTCCCTCTCTCTTTGACCCTGCCCTGTTCACGCTGTCTCTCTCTCTCTCTCAGAAATGAATAAAAAACATTAAGAAAAAAAAAAAAGATTTGGCTTTCCTAGACAGTTCATATAAATGGGATCATGTGATGTGTGGAGGTTGTCTTGCTTCATCCACTTGGCATGTTTTTGAGGTTTATCCATGTTGTATTATAAATCTATGTTGCCTTTATTCCTTTTAACTGCCAGATAATATTACATTATACAGATACATGACATTTTATTTATCCATTCATTATACATTTTGTTTCCAGTTTTAAGCTGGAAATACAAATAGTACTACAAAGAACATCTGTTTACTGTCTTTGTACGCACGTGTTTTTATTTCTCTAATATAAGTAAGTAAAAGTAGAATTACTAGGTCAAGTGGTAAAACTTTGACTTTCTGGGAAACTGTCAAACTATTTCCTACAATGGCTATACTATTTAACACCCACACCACCAACATATGAGGATTCCAGGTGTTAGTTATCAGTGCCAATACTTGTTACTGTCTACATTTTTAAGGTAGCTATTCAAATGGTTACAGAGTGACATCTTATTGATTTCTGATGTGCTAATTCTGTATGGTGTAAGCTAAGTGTAAGTCTATATTAACTTTTTGTAAGTAAATACTCAACACAGCATTATTTCCTGAAAAAAAAAAAAAACCATGCTGACCTCCTTGAAATGCTTTAGCACATTCATCATAAATAAATGGTTCATTGGTGGTTGGTTCCTTTTTAATCCTCAATCATATTATACCCACAATATGCAAAGATCTTAGCTGGAGACCATTAAAAACAAACTGTTCATAAATACAAAAGTTTACTTCTAGCCTCTCAATTCTGTTCCAATGATGTATTCATCTATTTTTTTTGATAGCACTTAAATATGTGTAACTTTTAATTAGTTTTCTCTACTCGACAACTAAGCAATAAGCTCAATAAAAACACACAATGTGTCTCCCCACCATTCTACGCCAAGGTAAGCATAAATATAGCAGAGACAAATTTAATAATAAATGGATCAACAAATAGAGGAAGACAGCCACTAAAAGTCCTATGAATAGAGCTTAATGCTTTAAAAAATGGTAATTATAACATGTTGGTAATGAAACATTTTAAAGTCAGTACCATCCTAATATACCTGGTGAATCTATATAATAAAACAAGTCACTACTGCCAAAAATTTTAGAAGGAAACAGGGAAGAATAGTTTCATCATCTTGAGAAAGGGACTTTTTTAAACAGGACATGAAAAGCACTAATCACAAGAGAAAAACTTTGCAAGTCAGAAATTTCTACTCTTCAAAAGATGCCTTTAACAGAATGAAAAGGCAAGCCACAAAGTGGGAGAAGATACATTCAAGTATCTTAACAAGGGGCAAGGATATAGAAATTCATAAACAATTTCTACTAATCGACAGAAATACTACAGAAAACCTAATTAAAAAATGGTTAAAAATTCAAATCAGGTTTCATAAAAGAGCTATCCAAATAGCCTACAAAAACATGAAAATCATTTATCATTAATAAGAAGGGATACGTAAAATAAAATCACAATGAGGTAACAAAATGAAGTATGTGAGCCAGAATCTAATGTCAGTCTCTCCTAAATTTGATCACACGCATTTCCTATAATTCTACTCCTAAGAATATGCCCTTAAATGTTCAGGAATGACTATATAAGAGAACAAAGAGGCATGAAGAAAATTTACATAGAAACTTCATTATTCACAATAGAAAAAAAAAACTGGAAACAACCCTAGTATCTATCAACAGTAGAAAAGATAAATGAATTGTGTTATTTTTACACAGAGTGTAAAGCAATGCAAAAAGGTTAATGCAAAAACATGGAAGAATCTTAGACATATGTCAACCCTGACCAAAAGACTTTTATTTATGTGGACTTCAAAAAGAGGTAAAACTAATTTACGGTGACAGAAGTCAGAAATAGAAATAGATCACCTTTCCAAGGGAGGTGACTAGAGCTTCAGGAGAGCAGATGTGTTCTTTATGTTCAACTGGGTATTAGCTATTAATACATAATATTGTATGTATTTATTAAACTTCACTGTACTGTAAACCTTTCGTGCACCTTCTATTTCAGTTTATGAATAAATTTCAATCTGCTCTAAAGAAATTCCGAATCAAATGAATTTCAGTGCTAAAAGTCAAAATTTAAATATTAAAGCTACTAGTTTTAGTTAAGGAAATACTTACCAAAAAAGAATCTGATTGCCACTGTATCTCTCATAGCGTGCTCTTGCAGACATTAATCTAATATATTAAAAAAGAAAAGTCAAAAATTTAAAGACTATTTTAGGTTTAAAAATAGTGTTATAATTACATACTTGAATAGAAAATGATCATACTATCACTAACTTCTTCACTCAACTATAAGAATTTAGAAATAGAGACATCAGGGGGCGCCGGGGTGGCTTAGTCGGTTAAGCGTCCGACTTTTGCTTAGGTCATGATCTCGCAGTTCGTGGGTTCGAGCCCCGCGTCGGGCTCTGCTGACAGCCAGCTCAGAGCCTGGAGCCTGTTTCAGTCTGTGACTCCCTCTCTCTCTGACCCTCCCCTGCTCCTGCTCTCTCTCTCTCCTTGAAATAAATAAAACATTTAAAAAAAAAAAAAAAAAAGAAAAGAAATAGAGACATCAAATGCAGTATTTTCAAAAGCATCCATTGGATAATAGTAAGTGGCAACAAACAGAATTCTCTTATGTATACTCTAAAACCTGCCAATTCACACTGCACAACTTTCCTTTTCTATAATGGACAAGTACACATTTGTCTGATTCTCTACTGAATCCTCATGTTTACAAATTACTGGTAGAAGCCACGCCTGGGAGGCTCAGTCAATTAAGCTTCCAACTTTTGGCTCAGGTCATGATCTCACGGCTTATGAGTTTGAGCGCCATGTCAGGGATCTGTGCCGACAGCTCAGGGCCTAGAGCCTGCTTCAGATTCTGTGTCTCCCTCTCTCTCTGCTCCTTCCTCACTCATGCTCTGTCTCTCTCTCTCAAAAATAAACATTAAAAAATTTAAAAAAGAAATTACGGGTAGAGGGGCACCTGGGTAGCTCAAGACAGTTGACTGTCTCACTCTTGATTTTGGCTCAGGTCAGGATCATGAGATCACACCCTACACTAGGCTCCATGCTGAGATTGTCTCTCTCTCTGTCTATCTGCCCTCTCCCCACTTCATGCTCTTTCTCTCAAAAATAAAAATAAAAGAAATTACTGACAGAGGCATACACACAAATCTGTTGAATATGTAAACATTAAAAAATATATATAATATTAAATGCATTAAAAATGCTTATAGTATTACTAAATGCTATGGTTTTCAACATTCTTCTTCCATACATATGCTGACATCTGAATTATGTTATACATAAAATAGAAAATAATAAACCCAGAGGCACCTGGGTGGCTCAGTTGGTTAAGCATCACCTCAGGTCATGGCTGACTTTGGCTCAGGTCATAATCTCACGGTTTGTGAGCTCAAGCCCCATGTGTGCACTGTTAGCGTAGAGCCTCCTTGGGATTTTCTCCCTCTCTGCCCCTTTCCCTCTCACACTCACTCTATCAATCTCTCTCAAAATAAATAAACATTAAAGAGAGGGAGGGAGGGAGGGAGGAAGGAAGGAAGACTCACTCACTCACTCACTCTAACAATTATAGTGTAGCAATCTGGTTTCTTAACCAGAAACTTAAAGAATGGCCAGAGAAAGTAACAGATAAGTCGGCCATGGAAGGAAAACACACTTTAAATTTTATATGCAAAGTTACAATAGTAAGTGCTTTACAAAATTCAAAAGTGTTTTTATAAATGTAATGACAATGACATAGGTAGGAGGAAAGAAAACTTATTTTACAGAATAGGAAAATGATGCTCAGAAAGTTTATGGGTTTTGTTCACAGAGGCTCATACCAAATCCAAAGTCGTTATCCTTCCACTTCACACAACAATACATCATTACCTTGCCCCTCCTAAACAAGGGGGACCTAATAAATATCAAAAAGAACTACAGAAAGTAAACAGCTTTATTTTCTTTTTTTTTATAAAATTTTTTTTTAATGTTTTATTTATTTCTAGGAGAGAGAGAGAGACAGCGTGAGCAGGTGAGGGTCAGAGAGAAAGGGAGTCACAGACTGAAACAGGCTCCAGGCTCTGAGCTGGCAGTCAGCACAGAGCCCAACGCGGGGCTCAAACCCACAAACCGCGAAATCATGACCTAAGTGAAAGTCGGATGCTTAACCAACTAAGCCACTCAGGTGCCCCAACAGCTTTATTTTCACTAGCTAGCAGTACTGAACAACACTGTTTTGCTTTAGGTAGTTATTCTCATGTTACCTTCAAAACACTATTACAAAGATAGTACTATTGTCCCTATTTTATGGAGACAAAAGTATAGCTTACACGTTAAGATTTGCTCATGGTTCCACAGCTAAGAAAAATTGTGATGAGAAAGTAGAAATTGCTATGCTTATCCTAAAAAAGCCCCCAAATCATGTGGCCCCTACAATAATCTATCCAAACTCATTTGAAAAACTCCATAGCACCAGCTTTTAAAACACAGCATCACACTTACCGAAGCTGATGTTCCCTGAGATTTGAGAGTATTTCCATTCCATGAAGATAAGAATAAATAGTATTTAAATCCTGGAGAACAGAAAAAAAAAAAAAAAAACTAGATTATTTTTCAAATATATTTTTCAAAATATCTTAACATCCCACAATTCTGATATTAAGCAATCATTTATGATAGAATTGTTAACTATAGTAAGACTAATAAAATCTGAATTAAAATAAATGTGAAAAGGTAGAGAAGAGTTACCTCCACTTCAGTAGGGCTGATAGCCTGTCCTCAAACAATGCCAGAAATCAAAAACTCGTTATTTCATATGAAAGTCTATTTCATTTCTAAACAGATGTACCCCTTCTTGCTCAATGACATCCAACTATTCAAAAAGAATTATCATATCATCCTAAGTATTGTAATTATTATCTTCTCCAGATTATGCAGTTTCACTACTGGTAGGTTCCAGATCTTTTGTTTTTGTTTTTTGTTTTAGACAGAGAGAGAGCAAGCAGGGGAGAGGGAAGAGATGGAGAGGGACAGAGGGAAATAGAATCTCAAGCAGATTGCATACTCAGTGCAGAGTCCAACACAGGGCCTGATCCCACGAGCCTGGGATCAAGATCTGAGTCAAAATCAAGAGCAAGCAACTCAAATGACTGGGCCACCCGGGCATCCCTGCAGGTTCCAGATCTTTAAAAGTACCCTAGCCGACCTTCTCAACATTCTGACTAAATATGACTTACTAAAAAATCTCTTTCTAAAGAGGCTCAAAGTGGTATTAATCAACAACTAAATAAACAAACAAACAAAAGTCCAGTGGGACAACCCTATTGCTCACTCTGTGAAAGAGGAAGGGCACCTTTCTCTAGCCCTTATTCAGGTAACCAGGTATTAAAAGTCCCAGGATGATACGGTAAAACCTCAGCTAAGAGGAGAAACACATTAAAGGGAGAATGTGGGAGCAGTCCAAAGTCCTGACAGAATGGTGTACTTTTACCATTTATGCAGAATGCTGGTGCACAGTGACTGTAAACAAGCTTAAATTCTCTATATAAAATAAACCTCCTTATTCTCTTGTAACAGTGCCTTTATGCCAGACAGACCACTCCCAAACACAGCCTTTCTGCTTTGATGGGCAATTGGCCAAGAGAATTATCAGATGACCGAGAAGAAAAAGACCTCAGCCAACTTCTATTTTAATGGGTTAGTAAGAAAATATGGAGCCACTAAGTAAAACAGCAATAATCTTTGATTCCAAAAATTACAAGTATCAATTAACCATGACGGTGTCAATGACCACACATTATCTCTTATGTGTGAAATTCTTGCGAAAAAGGAAGTGAATTCGATTTTTATTGATATATAAAGGATAAATTCAAAGAGAAAACCCTAACAAATGAGGAAGGTCTATAAAATTCGTGAAGACAAAAGATGGAGTAGTGATAAGGTAAACTCTACTTCCAAAGATAAGTATTTATAAGTAATAGGATGTTTGCCAATAGGACCTTAACAACCCCCACAACGCCTGGGTGGCTCAGTTGGTCAAGCGTCAGACTTCGGCTCAGGTCATGATCTCACAGTTTGTGGGTTCGAGCCCCGTGTCGGGCTCTGTGCTGACAGCTAGCTCAGAGCCTGGAGCCTGTTTCAGATTCTGTGTCTCCCTCTCTCTCTGACCCTCCCCTGCTCATGCTGTCTCTCTCAGAAATAAGACATTAAAAAAATTTTTTTAAAATGAAAAAAAAGAAGAGCACCAAGGCATCAGATACGTAAACAAGGTATTCTTAGAACAGCGTAGCTACTAAATGAATGGAACTAAAAGAATGATTCCAGTTGCGGTTCTGTGAAGAACTAACTTCCCAGCCAGAACCTTCTGAACTGAGGTAATAAATAGCATCCTGACAAAAGTATGGCCCACAGTGAACTCACTGAGCCTACAGACCCATCTAATAATAGTCCCTCTCCACTACTTGTGTTTATAATTAGAATGTACGTACTTGTTAGTTAGAATAGTCCCCATAACAGGTCCATGACCTATGTGGTAAAAGCGGTGGCAGTGCCAAAAGCCAACCAGAAATCTCTGAAACTGCCCATTCTCCAGAACAAGATAGTAAATAAATGACAATACTGCTTCCAGAGAGAAAAGGGATAACAAAGACTAGTGCTACCAGTAAAGATTTAAAGTACTTGGGGTGGGGGGGGGTCTATCTCCTATATCATCTTCAGAAAGCAGACATATATTTAAAAAATGACTGTAGGCTGCCACAGACTTAACCAAATGCCAACCAGTATTCTCCATATAACACTGTTTGTAGAACTTATTAAGCCATAGGTACTGATTTGGTGACTATATTCTTTTCCATTTAAATTACAAAAAAATTATCAGAAACACTTTGCATTCGTGTGGGACATTAACTTACAGTTTTCCTTAGAACTATTTTAAGTCTCTTACTCTCTACCATAATAAAATCTGAAACTATCTAGACCTTCTGACCCATTACATAGATGATATCTTGCTGAACAGACAGAATGAACAAGAGAATAACCAAGAGGAGGCTGGCACCCTGGAGTCCTTGATAACATGCAAATCCTCCAGAAAGCGGGCAATAATTTCTATCAGGAGGCAAAAACCTACCACTTTAATGCTTTTAGGTGCGCAGTGATCATGGGCATTTCAGGACATCTACTGACAAACTGTTGGGACTTCAACTTTAGGTCAAAATAGAGTAAGGGGGAGGAGGACTTCTCTTCCACAGTAAACTAAAGATCAAAATGAATATATGAAATACATTTTTCATGAGGTAAGACATCAGGAAACAAAAGACATGTTAACACCTGACAAGGGACAAACAAATGAAGTGATTCATATGATGATACCTTACTATCCACCAATATCTTTAGTTCAGGAGAAGGAGCTGGCAGTCTAGGAATTACAAAGTGGCTAGAGTTTGCAGAACACGAGAGTGTTACTCAGAAATAAATTAGGTTCTGGAAACCTACGGAAGATGTCCTTAGGGTAGTGATCATCCTATCATGCTCTTAATGACTGAGCTAGCCAGATGCCCTGGTTATCTTGGGTCATTTTTATACCTACCAGTTACCTCTAAGACAAGCTTGAGGTATTATTACTAGGTTTGGTGTGCCCAAGATCAATAAAACTGAGAAAGTAAGTCAGAACAAACAAAAAAACCTGACAGAAACAGATTAGTCTCAGAAATTTCTTAGTAAAAATTTTAAATGGTAGATTCAAGGAAGTATTAATCGTTTACACAGTGTACACTTGAAAGCTGCTCTACTGAGACTGAAAGGGGGAAGTCATGACATTCCAGATCAGCAACACCAAAATGAGCCACCTGTTCTGTAACTAAAGCAACATACTGCAGAAATTAACCAGGGCTATGAGAAGAACAAATAACAGTTCTGGATAAGGGAATAAAATAATGGGTTCCACTTGGGCAAAAAAAATGATGATGAAGTGATGACTCAGTACTTCATAAAACAGATCAACCATACCCTCCAAGCCAGTTATGTGGATGAACACGAGCAAGCTGAGGTGGGTGGTAACCCTGCCATCCTACAAGAAAGCAGCAATCTTTTTACACTCTTCAAACAATTCGTGCCTAATGCATTCATTGTAGGTACATTCTATTGGTTTTCAATATCATTTTTAAATTATATATTAATTCCTGTTAGCAGCTCCAGATAAGGAATTAACGACCGTTTTAAGTACACACTTTTTTTTTTTTTAATTTTTAATGTTTTATTTATTTCTGAGAGAGAGAGAAAGTGTGAGCAGGGGAGGGTCAGAGAGAGAGGGAGACACAGAATCTGAAGCAGGATCTGAGCTGTCAGCACAGAGCCCGACACGGGGCCCGAACCCACGAACCATGAGATCATGACCCGAGCCAAAGTCGGACGCCCAACCAACTGAGCCACCCAGGCGCCCCTTAAGTACACACTTCTAATTAAGAAGTCATGCCTTCCTCAACCTTGTGCCAAGCAGTGTGCTGCTCCTAGAGTAACTTCATCTTTCAATTCTGCTGACGGCCCTTCTATACATGCTTAGAAACCCAACCAAAACTTGGAAAACTCAAACTGAAAGGCTTAATATTTTTTTCTTTTTAATATTTGTTTATTTTTGAGAGAGTGAGAGAACATAAACAGAGGAGGAGCAGAGAGGGAGACACAGATTCCGAAGCAGGCTCCAGCTCTGAGCTGTCAGCACAGAGCCCATCACAAGGCTCGAACCCACGAACCACGAGATCATGACCTGAGAAGAAGTTGGACACTCAACCAACTTAGCCACCCAGGCACCCCTGACTGGAAGGCTTTTTATTTCTTCAACTCTACAAATAACAGATTTCTTATCTATGATATGCTTAATTCATCAAATACAACTTTCAATACAGCATCAATTATTGAAAACATTCATTAACCAAGATTTTTTTTTTTTTTACTTATCTTTTTTACTTGAGAAAGCAAGTTCATCCCTGGAATTTTAACAATGACAAATCTCTCAGAGTGGATCCTAAGGGCAGTACAGATTCAAGATATATATATTTTGCAACTACAAGTCAATATAATAAAAACTTATGGTGAAGAATCCTCTACAAATTAATGTTAGGCTGAAGATAGTGTGGTTAAAAACCCGGGAATCTGGAGACAGCCTTGGATTCAAATTATGCCTCTATCAGTTAGTAATCACATAACCTTTATGTGATCATACAGGAATGATTAACTCTCTTTGAACATAAAGATGTTAAATGTGTAGCACAGAGATAATGACATGGTGAATAGTTAAGAAATGTTAGTACTATGCATTTATATATAGGTTTGGATCATAAAATTACAAAACAAAGATTAAATTACAGTCAGCATATTAAAGCTATTCTGAATGTTTCTGACAATGGTGCCAAGTTAACAAGACCATGCATTAAACAGAGAATTCTACTTCACTGTTTTTCTCATCCAAAGAAGTATAAGTATATTCTACAAAATGGCAACAAAGAGCTACATACACTTACCATACCTTGAGCCAAGTCCCTGGTGTCTAAACACCATTTCCTAACATTAAGAACCAGGGTTCCTTGGATAAGTGGCTGATTTCAGTACTGGAGCAAGGAAAGTACAAGCCCAGAACATCTTTTTGTGCCAGAAAGTTAGAGATTATTTAGAGACTAATGGAGTCATGTCAAAAGGACACAGTAGCAGACTTTGAAAGGACTCCCACTGGCTAAATGTGGGGTGATCTAATAATCAAACGGAATAAAAACAGTATTAAAATACAAAAAGAATCCTTGAAATCATAGTGATTGTTTTTTGAAGGGAGGAGGTGGGGAAAGTTCTATATAGAATACTATAACTGTGGGAAAAATCTACAATTAGAAAATTATCACGTTGTAACAGCAAAGTAATAATTATTTAGGCAAAGATCATCAATGAATGCCAAAGCCACTGGGTCAAATACTGGCAAAAAACAAGATATCCACACATTCTCAAAGTATCACATCAAAGACTGCTTGTAACTTGCAGCACTGTACCTTCACAACCCAGAAATACAAGTAATCCAATTTAGCGTCTGCCCTAATAGAAACAACTCATAGTGTGTCTTTTGATTAGACAATAAAAGATCATCATGGGGCACCTGGCTGGCTCAGTTAGAAGAGCATTTGACTTAATCTCAGGGTTTTGAGTTCAAGTCTCATGTTGGGTATAGAGATTACTTAATAAATAAACTTAAAAACTAAGTACAGAACATCACCCATATAATTTCTCAAGAAAGTAATTTCACCTAAATCGCATCATGAAAAACCAGATGAATTCAAATTGTGATACATTCTAGAACACAATTGGCCAGATTCTTCCAAAAATCATGTTTATGAAAGAAAGAAAAAAGCAGGAGAACTGTTCTATATTTCAGAAGACTAAAGACAAATGTAATATACCTTAAGTGGATCCTATACTGAAAAACAAAACAAATTTAAGAGACGGCTTCAAGGTAAGATTAAGGATGAAGTGTCATCAGATCTGCAATTTACTTTTATCCCCTTAAGAATATTTTAATATTTTTTAGTTAATAAGATTTTATTTTTATTTATTTTTAATATAATTGTCAAGTTGGCTAACATACAGTGTATACAGTGTGCTCTTGGTTTTGGGGGTAGATTCCTGTGATTCATCGCTTACATACAACACCCACTGTTCATCCCAACAAGTGCCATCCTCAATGCTAATCACCCATTTTCCCCTCTGCCTCCCACCCCTTCCCCCACAACCCTCAGTCTGTTCTCTGTATTTAAGAGTCTCTTATAGTTTGCTTCCCTCCCTCTGTTTGTAACTTTTTTCCCCTTTCCCTCCCCAATGGTCTTCTGTTAAGTTTCTCAATTTCCACATGTGAGTAAAAACATATGGTATCTGTTTTTCTCTGACTGACTTATTTCACTTAGCATAATACCACCCCCCCAGTTCCATCCACATTGCTGCAAACGGCAAGATTTCACTCATTCTAACTGCCAAGAAGTGTTCCATTGTATACATAAATCACATCTTTATCTATTCATTAGCTGATGAACATTTAGGCTCTTTCCATAATTCGTCTATTGTTGAAAGCGCCATTATAAACATTGGGGTACATGTGCCCGTATGAATCAACATTCCTGTGTTCTTTGGATAAATTCCTAGTAGTGCTATTGCTGGGTCGCAGGATAGTTCTATTTTTAATTTTTTGAGGAACCTCCACAGTTTTCCAGAGCAGCTGCACCAGTCTGCATTCCCACCAACAGTATAAGAGGGTTCTCATTTTTCCACATCATCGCCAGCATCTCCTGTTTCCTGACTTGTTAATTTTCACCACTCTTGACAGGTGTGACGCAGAGTTTTAATTTGTATTTCCCTGATGACGAGTGATGTTGAGCATCATTTCATGTGTCTTTCAGCCATGTGGATGTCTTCTTTGGAAAAGCATCTATTCAAGTCTTCTGCTCATTTGTTCACTCATTATTTTTAGGGTGTTGAGTTTGGTAAGTTCTTTACAGATCTTAAATACTAACCCTTTATTCCCATTCCCTCAGCTGCCTTTTAGTTTTGTTGATTGTTTCCTTTGCAGTGCAGAAGCTTTTTATCTTGATAAAGTCCCAATAGTTCATTTTTGCTTTTATTTCCCTTGCCTTTGGAGACCTGCTGAGTAAGAAATTGCTTCAGCTGAAGTCAAAGAGGGTGTTGCCTGTTTTCTCCTCTAGGGTTTTGATGGTTTCATGTCTCACATTTTAGGTACTTAATCCATTTTGAGTTTATTTTTGTGTATGGTGTAAGAAAGTGGTTCAGTTTCATTCTTCTGCAAGTTGCTGTCCGTTTGCTGAAGAGATGTCTTTTTTCCATTGGATACTCTTCCCCGCTTTGCAAAGATTAATCAACCATACATGTGTGGGTCCAATTCCGAGTTCTCTATTCTATTCCACTGGTCTATGTGTCTGTTTTTGTGCCAATACCACACTGTCTTGATGATTACAGCTTTGTAGTAGAGGCTAAAATCTGGGATGGTGATGCCTCATGTTTTGGTTTTCTTCTTCAAAATTACTTTGGCTATTCGGGGTCTTTTGTGGTTCCATACAAATTTTAGGAGAGTCTGTTCTAGCTTTGAGATGAATGCTGGTGCAATTTTGATTGGGACTGCATTGAATGTATAGATTACTTTGGGTAGTACTGACATTTTAACAATATTTGTTCTTTCAGTCCAGGAGCATGGAATGTTTTTCCATTTCCTTGTGTCTTCTTCAATTCCCTTCATAAATTTTCTATCATTTTCGACATACAGATCTTTTACATCTTTGATTAGGTTTATTCCTAGGTATTTTATGATTCTTGGTGCAACTGTAAATGGGAATAATTTCTTGATTTCTCTTTCTGCTGCTTCATTATTGGTATATAGAAATGCAACCGATTTCTGTACACTGATTTTATATCCTGCGACTACTGAATTCATGTATCAGTTCTAGCGGCCTTTTGGTGAAGTCTTTCAGGTTTTCCATGTAGAGTATCATGTCATCTGCAAAAAGTCAGAGTGTGATTTCTTCTTTGCTAATCGGGATGTCTTTTATTTTTCTTGCCAGACTGCAAATGCTAGGACTTCCAACATTATGTTAAACAACAGTGGTGAGAGTAGACATCCCTGTCATGTCCCTGATCTCAGATGGAAACTCTCAGTTTTTCCCCACTGAGGATGATATTAGCTGTGAGCTTTTCTTAAATGGCTTTTTTGATGGTATGTTCCTTCTATCCCGATTTTCTTTTTTAAACAGTTTATTTTGGGGGGAGAGAGAGAGAGAATGTGCATGGGCGAGTAGGGGAGGCAGAGAGAGAAAAAGGGAGACAAAGAATCCCAAGTAGGCTCCGGGCTCTGAGCAGTCAGCACAGAGCACAATACAGGGCTTGACCTCAAGAATTGGGAGATCGTGACCTGAGCCAAAGTCAGATGCTTAACCGACTGCACTACCCAGTTGCCCATCTATCCCAACTTTCTTGAGGGTTTTTATTAAGAAAGGATGCTGTATTTTCTCAAATGCTTTTTCTGCATCTATTGACATGATCATATGGTTCTTATCCTTTCTCCTATTAATGTGATGATTTGCAAAACTGAACCAACCGTGCAGCTCAGGAATAAAACCCACCTGATCATGGAGATTCTCCAATTTACTTTCAAATGGCTTAGCAAAATAAAGTATATGCTAGAGAGACGGAGGTAAGATAAATATAGCAAATATCACTCTGAGTGAAGAATCTGTAATAAAGGATACTAAAAATAATGGGATCCTATTCTTCCCATGTTTCTGTAGTTTTGAATTTCTCAAAAAGAAAGATGGGGGTGGGCAACATATGACTGTGTCCTGCTTATTCAGAGAGTGACAGACATTTCTAGCTTTTCTTAGATTTCAAGTCTCATTTAATGATCTACATTCCTTTTTTTTCAATATCTTTTCCTGTGCATCCCCAAACATCACCATATGTTGACCTGTGTCCACGACACAATACTTCCAGGAATGTTTTCTGGAAAAGCTTATCTCATTCACCAGTATATTAGAATTTAGTCTCATTATATATTTGGGTATACATTTCTTTTGGTAGACTAAAACTTTTTGTTTGTAGATTAAAATACACTGCCTAGCTAATTATTTGAACATTAAATTTTATTAATAAAACTTTAACATTAAAAAATTATAGTCTGAAATGTTAATTTTTAGAGATGAAAATCCCAAAAGATATGCTTAAACATGAGAACTCCAGTAATTAATCTCTGAAATGATAATGCATCAAAAGATCAAGCACCTAATTACTTCTAAATTCAAACTTTAGGCTAAAGTTTTTTTGATCCCACTGTGTATTACAAAATCACCCAAGATATGCTAATTCCAAGTTTCACATGCACTTTTCAATCCTTATTTCTACCCACATTTGTTTTATAGAATTTGCTGACACATTCATCATTCATTCACTCCTCCCACCTAAAACTCTTTTCCTCCAGGCCCTTCCAAAATATGGCTCTCTGTGGGTTCTTGTCCTACTGGAAAACACTTAGTAACAATCACAAGCACAGAATGTGAAATTAGAAAGCCTAGACTTGAATCCTGACTCTGTGGTTTCCTAGCTGTGTGACTTTAGACAAGTTATTCTGTGATTCCATTTTCTCATATGTAAAATGTGGATAACACCTTGTTTCAGAGTGTTTTTGGAAGGATGAAAGATGTATAAAGGTTGTTGTTGTTGTTGTTGTTGTTTTAAACAGTAACAGGCATCCAGTAAGTACCCTAGCATATAAATCTTAGCCATTCTTATTACTATTATTGCCTTTCTGCTCCAGGTGCTCCTGAGTCTCCATCACAGGCTTTGCCTTCTTTCCCTATTCCCTTAAATGTTTATATATGTTCCCATCACTGTGACATCCACCCTTTCTTCCCTAGAGACTCTCTACCATCAGTAATACCCTCCACATCCACAGTTGCAACTACTGTACGTAAACTAATGATGCCCTTATTTGTATTTATAGCCTAGAGCTCTCTAGTAAAACTTAACAAACTATGCATTCTAGAATATATGAACACTTTCACCTGGGAGGTCCAACAGCATTTCAAGTGTAATAAATGTAAAGCTAAACTCATTACTTATACTCCTGGCTGGGTCTTCTTCCTAGGTTCCCTGATTTACATAATGCTTTCTTCTTCAGTGGCTCTAGCCAGAAATCTATTAATTCTATTTCATAAATATCTCTGTTCACCATCCCATCTGGAGCAATTTAGAGATTTATTATTTCTCACTGGCTAACAAAAAATAGCCTTCTTCCATCTAAAGTCTGACCCCTTGTAACCCATTCTTCATAGTCCTGCCAGAGTTACCTTTGTAAAAAGCATATAGAAACTCCTTAACAAAGAGAAAGCAGTTCTTCATGAGATCTGGATCCTGCCCATGCCTCCAGCCTCATCTCTTGTACGACCTGCCCAGGCAACTTGCACGTTCGTGTGAAGCTCATCTTGGGGCCTTGACAAATGTTGTTCCCTTTTCAGGAAACACAAACTGTCCCTTCTTCACCTAACATTTACATATTATAATCTATACTCAAGGCAGGATTCCCTTTTTGAAAACAAGTAAGACACCTGCCAACCCTTTACTTCTCCCTCCCAAGAGTCCTCCTATTAACTCAAGTGCCTCATTTTACAGCTATACAGTAGTTAACAAGGTATTTTAATTGTCTGTGTATTTGCCTATCTCCTCCCCAAATGAATGAACTTTAATCTTTTATCCATGGCACTTAAAAATAGTACTTAAAAAACATTTACCACACAAATATCCATTAGGCACTCTTCCTTAAGATGTATTCAACTCGGCCTCAGTCAGTTAAGGCTCCTAAATACTCAAAACTCCAGATAGCACCTGTGACACAAACTCTTCTGTAAAAAACCTACTGTGATGAAGCCTTTTATTATTAGCTGAAAGCTCTTAAAAAGTCAAAATTGGGGGTGCCTGGTGGCTCAGTCAGTTAGCCGTTCAACTCAGGCTATGAACTCATGGTTCATGAGTTCAAGCCCCTCATTGGGCTCTGCGCTGACAGCTCAGAGCCTAGAGCCTGCTTTGGCTTCTGTGTCTCTCCCTCTCTCTCTGCCCCTTCCCTACTCACACTTTTTGTCTCTCTCGTCTCTCAAAAATAACCATCAAAGAAAAAAGAAAATCTAAATTGAATACACTACCTTTTGAAAACAAAAATATAAGTTAGATGGAGCACCTGGGTGGCTCAGTCGGTTAAGCATCCGACTTCAGCTCAGGTCATGATCTCACAGTTCATGGGTTGGAGCCCCGCGTCGAGCTCTGTGCTGACAGCTAGCTCAGAGCCTGTGAGACTCGGATTCTGTGTCTCCCTCTCTCTCTGACCCTCCCCTGCTCACACTGTCTCTCTCTCAGAAATAAATAAAAAACATTAAAAAATTAAAAAATGTATATTTAAGTTAGAAAACAGAATGGTATAAGAAATGGTGTAAGAAATCACCAATACAGACATCAATCACACCTGTTTTCATCCTACATGAAACTTGAGAATTCTGAACTTCCAGTACATTGATATCTTCCATTGAATTGATACAGCACCTTAAAGTACTGCATACATCACAGGCAAATTATAACAAGAACAATTTAATCAGGAAATTATTAGACATCTGGACAGTGACCAACAAAAGTTCAAAGTTTAAAATATGGCCTAAATTTCACTGTTCTGAGAAGTGGGGTGCTACTGAACTGAGGAAGTCACTCAAGAATCATGTGACCTTGAGCAAGACATTTTACCTCTCAGGAGCTCAGTTCCTGTTCTCTGTATGCAACTCATTTCACTAGCTCTTGACCTATTTCTAGGAGTGCTATACTATATACATTCACAAATACATGCTGGCAGTGCTACTTTAGTTTTGTACTAAGTGCCCTATCTAATGAACCCCACTATCTCTGTCACATGACAAACCGTAAAGCCCTCCAGCTGCCAAAGCTTTAGTTTATGGCAAAGTAGTAGAGAGTGTCTAGTAGTGGAAAACATCAAATAGGGGCTGCTCAGGCGTCCATAATCTCATGTTCTTAATAAACTGGCTCATTCACTTTTTATTGACAGCAAGACTTCAGTTTAAAGAGGCTGGTCCTTGGGGCGCCTGGGTGGCTTAGTCGGTTAAGCATCCGACTTTCACTTAGGTCATGATCTCGCGGTTCGTGGGTTCGAGCCCCGCGTCGGGCTCTGTGCTGACTGCCAGCTCAGAGCCTGGAAGCCTGTTTCAGTCTGTGACTCCCTCTCTCTCTGACCCTCCCCTGCTCACGCTGTTTCTCTCTCTCTCCTAGAAATAAATAAAAACATTTAAAAAAATAAAAATAAAAAAAAAAATAAAGAGGCTGGTCCAGATGCACCTGGGTGGCTCAGTCGGTTGAGTGTTCGACTTCGGCTAAGGTCATGATCTTGCAGTCTGTGAATTCGAGCCTCGTGTCAGGCTCTGTGCTGACAGCTAGGAGCCTGGAGCCTGGAGCCTGGAGCCTGCTTCGGATTCTGTGCCCCTCTCTCGCTTTCTCTGACCTCCCCCCACCCCCTTGCTCTGTCTCTCCTCTCAAAATAAACAAACTTTAATAAATAAATAGGCTAGTCTAAGGTAAAGCCAAATAATAACTACAATGTTACAGAGCTCAGCCCCTCCAACACTTCCAAAGAACAGGACTTTGTCACACAGACAAGCTCATCAGGCCTAGATGCTCCTTTCTGCAGAATTCTCATGGCGAAGTCCTCAGTCTCTCCGAAACAAAATTTTTGGTGTCTAAACTGAATAGCTAGGTGGGAATCTAGGTGGGAATCTCCAATACACCTAAAATGAGGCGATCAGAAGAGATGTTGTCTAATAAAAGCCCCATCCAGATCTCTATGCCCTTTCTATCCAGTTCAATTTACAAATGAAGGCCAAAGGGCCCCACAAGCATAAATAAATTCTTTTACTGTCCAAAAAACCCTCTGAATGTGCATCTGCTGTAGAAAAGCACAAGAGAATCTTTGTTCTGCCACCCTCAGGGATGTGCACAGTGACTCACTCAAAAATGCCTCCAAGTACAATGGTGCACTTACGCCAATTTAGAAAAAAACCTCTACAAGTCTACACTTAAAGATCATTATTCTAAATCCTAAAATGGATAACTATAAGAATACTCAATTTTGTCTTCTTACATTCCTACCTCCCTCTTTAAATTTCCTAAAAATTGTTGTTGTTTTTTAAGTGTGAAATTTTTCCTCAGGAAAAGTTTTAAAATCATCTGGTTAAATCCTATGAGAAATTAAAACTGAAATTTCTCTGAAGTTTTTTGTTCGTGTGTTGTGTTTCTTTTAAAACCAAACAAAAAAGGAGTTTCTTCCATCTGTACTGTTTGTGATGAACTGCCAGGTAAAACACATGTCTTCATGGCAACTGTACTTTATTGAAATGTTAATTAGAGATTAATAGCATATTTTTTGCCATTTTGGCCAAACTTCACCAGTCTTTTAATCTCAGTACTTCAAATATTAGACCAAAAGAAACCTCCACTAGAAGAGGGGAAAAGTATTTTTCACATTCCGTTTCTTTTCTTTCTTTCTTTTTTTTTTTTTTTTTTTTTTAAGTTTATCTGAGATAGAGCATACACATGAGCAGGGAAGAGGAAGAGAGAGAGGGAGAAAGAATCTCAAAATCCCAAGCAGGCTCCACTCCATCCTGTTAGCACAAAGCCCAATCAATGGCAGCTCAAGCTCACAAACCTGGAGATCGTGACCTGAGCTGAAACCAAGAGTCAGACACTTAACCAACTAAGCCACCCAAGCACCTCACATTCCTTTTCTTTTTAAAGTCATTTACAAATATCTGGATACCTACTATGTACCAAGTATTGCATAGGAGGCAGTGGAACACAAGGATATACTGTCTTCAAGGAGCTGATAGCCCAACCAGAGAGACAAACATGTAAGTAATCATAACACAGTAATTACTGTGGTGGAGGAAGGTGTCAAATATCCTGGGAACAGTGAAGAGTGGAAAAGTGAGGAAACTGAACTTGCCAAGCCAAAGGATGGCTTTCCACTCAGAGGGAATGGCAAGCTAGTATGTATATCTACCATTTATTGAATATTTATTACGACAGGCACTTCGCTAAACACTTTACATATATTATCTCATTTAGGGCACACAAAAACCCCAAAATTATATTCAGGGTTCTCTAAGTTAGGTAACTTGCCCAGAGTCACTCAAAGTCTCAGTGCTGGAGTCCACATCTGAAACAGGCTTGTCCAAATGCAAAATTCCAGGGCTATGAATACTACACCAGTTTCCCATCTTGTATGAAGCAAAGACACAGGAGAATATGACACAATCAACAATACTTCTCACCGCTATCTATATATCACAACTATTTTAAGAAGCTGTCTGTAAGTACTAATGCTTAAGACTCCATTCCTCAAGGTTCTAATTCAAGAAAATAATGACAGGCATAGGCATTAAAAAAAAAAAAAAAAACCTAAATTGAGAAATATATATAGCCTAAGTTGAGAAGTACAGTGTTATGATATTTTTAAGTAGTTAAAATGCCTATGTTTGGGATGGGGGATGATAAGGCTGGATAGAGTGCCAGGCAAAAGGTCATAGAGGACTATCTCTTTACACATATTCACAAACAGTACTTGCTGCCTTCACTTTCTTGGGTCTTAACTTCAACCCACTGCAATCAGGATCTTTATTCATTAGTCTTGAAACCATTCTGATAGACAAAATCCAAAGAATTTATCAGTCCTCACTTTTCTTGAACTCTCTACAGTATGTGACATTAGTGATAAGGGAATTCTGTCTGAAATGCCCTCCTATAGCAGCACTCTTCTGTTCTCCTACTTCTTTAACAATTTCTTTTCAGTCTTGCAGTTTTCTCCTCCGTGTCTCATCCCTTTAACAGTAGAGCACCTAAGCGGGCTGTCCTATTCTCATTTTGCTTTTCACCCTGGTCATTCCTACCAGTCTTATGATTTCACCTGTAATCAACATGCTGTAGACTCTCATATCAACTCAGATCCACGGCCTGGTTTGATCTGAAGTTTGATCTGAAGCTCCAAATTCTTACTAGCATTCCTATTCTGTATCCCTTGCACAGAATCTCAAATTCCTTCCAAAACTCAATCTCTTCCTACCCGAATTCTGCTCCTTAATAATGCACTCTTAAACACACAGTTACCCATATCAAGAATCTAAAAGTTATCTAGATTCTGCTTTACTCTTGCACCCAGTCCAAACCTGTTCCCAAAAAACTAAAGACAGGAAGATTTTGCCAGACTTAACCTGGTGCTATTAGAGAGGCTTGAGAGGAACCTAAGGGCAGGGTGTATCTTGGCCTTTAAACCCACTTCTGGGGCTGAGAAACACCTATCTCAAAAGTAGGTCTGAACAGAGTAAGGCAGAACATTCAAAAGGGTAACCAAAAGGAGGAATTAAGATATAAAGGAGAGGCTGGTTAAGATCAAAGAAATCACCAAGAGAGGAGGTTCAAAATTCAGTCCAGAAGTATACCACAAAAAACCAAGGTAGCTTCACAGTCCTCTTGGTTGCTGGAAAGCAGGCAGAACAAATTTACGGCAAAAGATGTCAGAACCGTGCTTTCCTCTTGGAAAGGGTACTGACTGCAAGGGGCAAAGGAGGAGTTTCTGCAGTGGTGGTATTATCCTTGATTTCAATGATACCTAAACATCTATGTAAAAATTAAGCTGGCAATATACTTGGGGGATATGGACTTTACATGTATTAGGGTCAATCTCAAACTTTCAAAAAAAAAAAAAAAAGCCAGTGACCACTTTGGGCCAATTCTACCTCCTCACTATCTAATTTATATCATATGCTACTGTCATATCTCACACATGAACCACTTCATTTGTTTCCTATAACCAGGAACCTATCTCCTGGTTTCCCTGTTATCCTGGTATAACCATAAAAAGTCCTTTCTTTCATTCAGAAAAGTATGCTGGTTTGGACAAAATGTTTTATGTTCACCCTACCTTAGTTACAGCACCCACCTTCCTCCCAAGGACATCTTCTACAATACCCAGAGTAATCTTTGTAAAGCTTATCTTCGGGCTCTAAAGCCTCCAATGTTTTTCCTTTATTCAAGTTCAAATCCTTGAAATAATCCAACCCATGTAGTATATCCAGCTTCAACTCTTAACATCCAGCACCATGTACCACCACTCAAAACCAATATGCAATGTTTTGCAACCTTTATTCCTTATCACATCCCTCCCAAAGAACATTTTTAGACACTTTTTTCCTAGATGCTGCCCCACCCCAAATCAAATACTAAGGGATGAAATTCTGTCAGGGAGAACTGAGTTTTGGAAGGCTACAAGCCATAGTGAGGTCTAAGATTTTTTTCACTATTCCCCTAAAAAATAATTTTTGTCCCTTTGGGAATGATACCACCCCAACCAGGAATGCACGCTAAAAGGGTGGCTTCTTATTCTATCCATATACTTTGCCTTTGCTGTTGTTCCTCTCTGCCTGGAATGACCTCCCTTCTGGATACCATACTGCCAACTATTCACAGTGTTTAAGATTCAGTTAACTGCTCCTCAGAGCTCTTCTTCCACTTGCAGTCCAAAGTATCCTATCCATACCTCTGTCACCAAAACCTTAATATTTTACTAATGTTTTCATGATTTTCTCCTAAGTTATTGAAAAATAGGGACAATTTCTTTCTACAACCTTGGCTTTTAGTATTTTGTCTGTCATACTTATTAAATGAAAGGATAAATTAGTTATTACCTAGTTGAGATAACCACAGAACTCAGTTTACCTCAGATAGTCCCTCTTTAAAGTATTATTCTAACATAAATATTAATAACACCTCAAAATAATGTGGATAACTTATACTGCTAATTTACCTAGGCAGTGGGTAACTCTGAACAAGAGTGAAACACGATCAGATGTAAGCATTAAAAAGAACACTGTAGGGGTACCTGGGTGGCTCAGTCAGTTGAGCATCCAACTCTTGATTTTGACTCAGGTCATGGTCTCATGGGTGGTGAGACTGAGCTCCAGTGGTGACAAATCAGACCCTGCTTGTGATTCTCTTTCTCTCTCCCTCTGCCCTTCCCCTGCTCGTGGGCATGCTCTCTCTCTCTCTCAAAATAAACAAACATAAATTTTAAAAAAATTTTAAAAACAACACTGTAGCTGTAATATAATAAAAAATGACTCAAACAAAATAGTCAGAGGTAAAATTAAACGAGGGCCTGCAATAGGGTAATAGAAGGGGCAGGGTGGGGAGGAGGGTAGATATTCAGAACATAAAAGTAACAAGGCTTAATGGCCAGCTGGATACAGAGAGGAAGATTAACAAGGGAATCAAGAGTGAAAACATGAATTTCTAAACTGAGCAACTGGAGCAGTCACCAACAGAACATTAAAAAGCAATGATGAGTTTTCAATTTAGGACTAGTGATTCAAGAACCTGGAGGACAATTTAGTAGTTAAATATATGGATCCGAAGCACACAAAAGGGTAAGATGGACCAAGTTATCAGCCTATAAATATTAACTGAAGCCAAGCTGCTGAACGGCTTCCCAGGAGATACACAATCAGCAGTTCTAATTGACAGAAACTAGTATGTATTTAATATGATTTAATATTTAACGTGAAGACCACACGAAATTAATTCGAAATTTTGTTTTAACACATTTACTCATTATTTAGTACATACAAAGCATGATATTAAACACTAACGGAATAAAACCAATAAAACCCTAAGAGAGTTAAGGAGCTCACTCTGAGGTAAAAAGAAACGTTACAGACAAAAAATGATATTGCATATGGACTGAGTTGAGGAAGAGCTGAATTCAAGGCCTTAATTTTGACTATAGTACCTTTAACTTTGGTTTAAGGACTCAAAATGAGTGCCTTAACAGCTTTCTTTGATTTAGAGCACTAAGCTTTGCAGAGTACTTAAATCTAAAATTTTCCTTTAAAAAAAAAAAAGTCTTTGTGAAGTGGAAATCAGAGAACTAGCTCAGGAAAGGCAATGTACTGTGAAGCTGGATCTACAAAATAGGAGAAATAGCCAGAAAAGTAAAAACTGTTAAACACAGCTCTAAGTGGAATACTTTTAAAACACAATTCCACGTTCAATGTCTGGCTCACTAAGATTAAGATGATAGTTACATATAAGGACAACAGATGGTACAAAATAAAGGGACTACTAGCTTGTCCCAGACACACAGTAGACTAATTAATTACACAATGCAAACACCTGACAAGATTACAAGGCAGTGATTCTTATCTATTTGCATATTTTTTCATAATGCTTTGCACCCACTAGGGATTCACGAAAAAATAACTTGAATGAATTTTATCCCCTTCTATTATACACTCTACTGGTTTGGCGTTTTTTGTCCTGCACTGTTTGCTCCCACTCATTCTCTTTTGCGGTTTCTGCTCTTCTCCCCTGATCCTGTAGTAATCAAGTGTACCATGTGGGACTGCCTTCGGTCCTCTTCTATTCTCTGTGTACACTCACCGCCTTGGTAATTTCATCTAGTCTCATGACTTTAAATAACATCTAAAGTTAATGACTATAAAATTTCTATCCACAGCCCAAACCTCTCTAGAGAAAAACACATTTGTATATGTAACTCCTTACTCAACATTTCTAATAGACTTTCAAACTTGTAATGTTCAAAAATGAATTCCTGATCTTCCCTCCCCAAACCCACTCCTCCTGCAGCTTTCCCCACTCCTCTTTGATGGTAACTCCAACACTCCAGTTTTCAGGCCAAAGACCTCACAATCTTGCTTGATTCTACTTTTCCTTAAAGCACAATGCTTATTCGTTAGCAAATCCTGCTGGCTAAACCTTCAAAGTTCTTTCCATAATTGGTTACTTCTTACCACCTGTATTACTATCACTTACTCTGAGTTACAATCAGCTCTTCCTAACTTTAACATGATACTTTCCCACTGATGTGCCTGCTTCTTTGAACGCTCGCTCGCATACAGTCTTTTCTCAACCCAGCAAGCAACCCAGGGAGCTAGGGGGTGCTTTTTAAAAAGTTAAGTAGTATAATATCACTGCTCCAAAATTCTCTGGCAGCCCCCTCTATCACACAAAATAAGAGTTAAGGAATTTCCAAGGACTTACAGAGTCCTTAATGATATACTCCCTCCTACACCACTATTATTGCCTCTCTGACTTCATCTCTTATAATTCTCACCCTTGTTCACTCTCCTCCAGTCACTAAGAGCATCTTGGTATTCCTTGAATGCACCAGACATACTCTCATCTTAGGAGCACAATCACTATTCCTTCTACTTAGAAATCTCTTTCACCATCTATCTCCAGGGCTAATTCCATCACATGCATCAAGCCTTAAATCAAAATTCATCTTCTCAAAAATCACAACACTGACATCTTATTTAAACTGCAACCCAGCACTTGCTTGCAACCCCCTTATTCTTTTTTAAATGAGCAATTATCACATAATACAAATTTAAGAATTCACTAAGAGAATAAAGATCTCCTGAGAAAAGAATTGGAGCTAATTTCAAGTTATCAAAAATAAAACATCACTTGGATTCAGGTTACCACTTCTCTACTCATACTTTTGTACTACAAATTCTAGGCTCACTCAAAAGCACTACCAATGAATCAAGCAGTTAACATGTTTTGCTGCTAAATGTCAGGGCTCTAGACTGTATCGTGGGCAGTTGGTCAGCATTCCCTGGTGCAATGCTGCTGTTCCAGTAAAACAAGATAAAGTAATTAATGTGGCACACACTGGTCAACATAATTTTGTGAATAGTTCAGAAAATTTCCTAAGGCTCAAAAATAGGCCATTCAAACTAGCTAAGTTTGCTATTAAAGAGAAGCAGGGATGCCTGGGTGTCCTGGGCATCTGACTTCAGTTCAGGTCATGATCTCATGGTTCTTAACTCTGAACCCTGCATCGGGCTCTCTGCTGTTAGCACATAGCCTGCTTTGAATCCTCTGTCCACCTCTCTCTGCCCCTCCCCGACTTATTCTTTCTCTCTCTCTCTCAAATAAATAAAAACTTAAAGAGAGAAATAGGATTTTCCCAGTAAGTGTGAATTTATCATAAATTATATTTAAAAGTAGAGAGGTGCCTGGGTGGTTCAGTCAGTTAAGCGTCAGGCTCCTGATTTCAGCTCAGGTCATGATCTCATGGTTAGTGAGTTGGAGTCTCACTCAGACTTTGTGCTGTCAGTGCAGAGCCTGCTTGGGACTCTCTCTGCCTCTTTCTCTCTGTCCCTACTCCAAATGTGCTCTCTAAAAATAAATAAATAAAATTTAAAAATAAATAAAAACAAATAACATAAAGAACTATTTTTTAAAAAGCAAAAAAGTAAAACTTACATTATGCATTGAAACCGTGCGAAATAGTTTCTAATTATATAAAAACTACAGCAAATTCACCTGTGAAGGTGAACACTTTCAATTAGCTCACAACGACTTCAGGAATCATCATGGAGAAACTAAAACACATGGGATTATAAATGTAGGTCTCAAAATGAGAACTCTGGAAAGCAGCAGAATAGGTCTTGTTTCCATGCAAAGATCGGGATCCCCAAAAACAAAGTCTGGCTTATCACAACTACAGTAACAGCCTGACTAATGTCATGTCACAAAAGGTCAGCCCGAAGTTACTGAAACCCACTATGCAAAGCACTATAAATCTGAAAACACCTCCACGGTGACTTAGTAAGAATTAATCAAAGCACTTAATTTCATTTATTGAACGTCTATCCAAAAAAATCCAACAATCCATTCACACTGTTGTCAGTTTTTGCTTTTTGAGTTAGGAAACATACCATTTAATATAGAAATTTTTTCAAATCAAGGAAAACCTCTCCCCACCCCAATTTAAGTATACTATAAGGTGTGGAAAGTTAAAAGTTTCTGACACCAGCCTAAAAAAAACAGCCTTCAGGTAAAAAGAAAATCATTTAAGCGGATGCCACTGTTACTAACCCAATACACCAAATTTTGGCTCCAAGCACAAAATACCGTAAAATTTCCCGCTGACAGTCTGAGAAAGTACCACAAAAACAGATCTTTAAATACGCATCATCCACTACCAGAATTTATCATTTGACTGCAGTTTTAAACTGATTTTGAAAACTTTCTTTTCTAGACAGTAAGTTCTTAGTAAGTTGACTATTCACTTACAACATCTACTTGGTTTTTCAGTCTATCTACCCAGGGGCACTCTCATTCCAAGACGCACATTCTGCCCTGAGAAAATACAACTTTGTAATGGTGACTTCTTATCGAAAACACTAGGAAGTCACCGGCAAAGACGAGTGTACGAGGAAGGCGGCATCTCAAGCAAGAAAGGCGGTCATCTCCTCCGCGAGAAGGGCCTGGGTGACCGCGGTGGGTACGCAAAGAACAGATACACTGGCAGCAGGTGCGAGGATCTGGCTAGGGGACAGTCGCCGCAGGTTTCGGACCGACAAGGGGATGTTGTCCGTTGTACAGCCAGGGTCCGCCAACCTTACCTCGGGGGTCCGCTCCGGAGGCTTCTTCTTCAGCGCCTGCCTAGCACCGGGGTCCACGGGCGAGTTCATGGCCGCTACCCCGGCCCCCGTGCTCCCCAGGCTGTCCTTAGCAGCCCACGAAACAGCACATTCACCTTAGGTAATGGGGTCTGCACCCTCCACCCCCGAGGTAGAGAACCCCGGACTGCTCCGGGGTCAGTGCTCAAGCAAACAAGCCTTCGCAACGCCCGCCCAGGGCCTCAGCCCACGCGCGACTGGCCAGAGGGAAGCCCGCACGGGGGCGGAAGGAGGAGGATTGCGCATGCGCAACACGGGCGAGCACGCAAACGGGCGCCCAAGGGCGTGTCTCCGTGGTGACGTAAAAACTGGGGTGGTGCAGTTAGGACTCTAACGACTCTTCGTGAGATTTGAGGAAGCGTCGCGAGATCTCACCTAAATGGGTCACAGGATCCGCCGCGGATTTGCGGTTTCGGCTGTTTCAACTTCCGGTACAGAGGCCGGAAATGCGCTATGACGGACTAAGCAGAAGTAACCTGTTGGGGCGGAACGGTGGGGTAATTGTCCTAGGTATAGGGTTCCGTGTGTGCACCAAATACGGAACCTCAGGGCGTGGCCCAGGCTCCGACCACAGTCCAGTTCTGCAACTCCGACGCCCCTCCCTCGAACAAAGTGCGGACTTCGCTGCTACCGTTTAGCGAACAAGGAAGTCATTCCATCTCTTCCTTACGTTTAATAAAACGATTCTCTTGTGGAAGGAGGCTACCAGGAAGTACACGCCCAGTCTTTTACAGACGTGCTGAGATCAGGACAGAAATCAAAGCCTTCAGGCCTTGAGCAGAGGTTGGCAGAGGTGGCAGGCGCTGATGGCGCAGCCTGCTCTGGATTAGCGGGGGGTTCGAGAAGTCAGGTCTGTACTGCATTCACATAACCAATGCCTAGGGCAGCCCTGTCTCGGCTCAGCCCTTTCCTCAGGCGGGGAGGGTTTAGGGTCGTCTGGCCTCGAGTCACCAATTTTGCGCTACATTATACGTGCTGGCCTGTTTCCCGACAGCGCGAATAAAACAGATTTCCGTTTATAAACTACTGGCCCCTTGGGTAAGAAAAACAGACCACTCTTCATAATAGCCAGGCACGTGTAGATGTTTTCAGTGAGACGACTGATCGAATTCCAGACACCATCGTTCCAAGACAGTATTTTTCACCGTATATTTTTGGCGCACACATGGGCCGCACTGGTCTCAAAATGCCTTATTTTGTAGTCCTCATAGGCTTAATCCTTTTTACTGAATTCAAAGCCTTTTGAGGTCTACACCACATCTACGTCCATCTTAGTATTTCTCACAGCAGTTAGCACAGTTTACTAACAGTGATCTATGATTACGATGTTATTTACTCTTTTAATGACGTGGTAATTAAAATTGTATTTTAGAACAACAAAAAAATAATTCAACGAAAAGGAAATAATTGAGGACGCAACTTTTACCATTTCTGGGACTTGGTAATGATGTTAATAATAGTTTTGTTTTCCGTTGGTCGTTGGGCTTACCCAAACTTGAAGTTTACAACATAATATTAGCACATTTCTTTTTTGAGTATAGGTCAAAAACCTTACCAGGGAAGTTGTGGCTCAGCCATCCTGGTGATAAAGTAGTTGTAGAGAGCACAAGGAACTGCAGTGACCCATTTTCGACATTTTTTGTGTGTATAAACACCCTCTCAAAAGTCTGCCTAGGATCATACAGGTTGCTTAGCCCTTGAAGGATCAGTTTCTAGGGCCACGTAAGTATTTTGAAACACAAAAGTGGAATTAAAGCATGACGACCATGAGCTTGGACTTTAGGTGCAAACACCGGAATGGGTGTCTTTAATACACCACTTCTATTTGAATCACTTGGGGAAGTCATTTAATGTCTCTGAACTTCATTCCCTTATCTGTAAAATGAGACTAGTAAAGTATCCCATTGCTTTGGGATTCTCAAGATTACATGAGATAATTCATGTGAAGTACTCGGGCTGTTGCCTGCATAATGCAAGGACAAGCACTCTTTATTACTTCTATTTCTATTACTTCACGTCTGAAAAGTGATTTCTCTAAAGCAGAAATTCGAGTTTGAAAAACTCGCAAAGGTTTTTTTTTTTTTTTAATGTTTTATTTATTTCTAGGAGAGAGAGAGAGAGACAGCGTGAGCAGGGGAGGGTCAGAGAGAGAGGGAGTCACAGACTCTGAAACAGGCTCCAGGCTCTGAGCTGGGAGTCAGCACAGAGCCCGACGCGGGGCTCGAACCCACGAACCGCGAGATCATGACCTAAGCGAAAGTCGGACGCTTAACCGACTAAGCCACCCAGGCGCCCCCCGCAAAGTTTTTTTAATGACTATTTTTTTCATTAATAACTTTCAGAAACATATTAAGGTATTCATGAAGATGTGGAGCAAGAACTCTCACAGAGAGTGTAAACTGGGAAACTGCTTTGGCCAAAAAAAAAAAAAAGGAAAAAAATGTAGTAAAGTTGAAACACACCCATTGACAACAAGTCCAATCCTCGATCTATGTCCAGAAGAATACCCGTGTACACCAGAAAAGATGAACAAAAATGTTCATTGTTCATATTAACCCAAAATTAACCACATGTCCATTAATATAGAATGAGTATATTATGGTATATGTATGCAGTACAACTGCATTGTACATGGATGAGTCACCAGCAAAGTGTTGAGAAGAAAAAAAGCAAACCACAAAATATCAAGTATAATTATACACACAAGGATCAAATACAAGCTAAACTGAATTACATCACATAGGGATGCATAGACATAAAATTATAAAGAAAAAGGGAGACAATGTTCACAAAAGTCAGGTTGGTAATTAGAAAAATGAGAAGATTATGATCAGCATTGGACACATGGAGAAAGAGAATTCTAGGTTACAAAATATTATTTACTTCTTGACCTAAATGATGGTTACATTAGTGTGTATTAATTTTTCTGTATATAATACTTCATGAGAAAAATGAATATATACAAAAATAACTTACTTTTAAGCTTTACTATAAGACAGCAACAGTAAACACAATATATTAATGTTCATGGTAGTTATACAAATCAAAAATTAAGCACTTTTTTTTTTTTTAAGTTTATTTGAAACAGACTGTGTGTGTGTGTGTGTGTGTGCACGGTACCGGGAAGCAGACAGAGATGGAGAGAGACGGAACCCTAAGTAGGCTCCTGACTGCCAGCACAGAACCCCATGAACTGTGAGATCAAGACCCAAGCCCAGTCAGGTGCATAACTGAATGAACCACCCAGGCAACCAGGCACCCAAGTAAATTTTCAAAATCTATCTTGTCCTAACCATCTTTTATGCTCTGGTATGCTGAAAAAAGTGAATTGACAGTGAAAGCTCTACTAGCTACTTTCAGAGAAAAGGTAACCTCTGGGATGGGATTCACCAGTACAACCTGGTATCTGAAAAGAACCATAATGGTTCGTTATGCAAACGGTTTACTAAATCCTAGGAAAAACAAAACATGGTTAAATCTTAAAAAGAAAAAAATGGCTTAACTCTTACCCTACCTTATTTTTCTCCTTTATACTTATTACAACTTGGTACCATATTTTCATCTATCTCTTCCACCAGTGACAAGTATGTAAACTCCAAGAGAACACAGAAGGTTTGTGTTATTTACTGGCATATCACTGGCACCCAGACTTGTGCCTAACACGTAAGTAGTGCTCAATTAGTATTGGTCGAATGAATAAACGGAACTACCTAAGGACTAAGCAATTAAGAGGGGATTTTGCTGTAAAAAAAGATAGGCACTTGATTGCTCTCCAGTGGCAAAGAAAGTTCTGGCTAAGCAAATGTTTTATGCAAAACTAAATCCTAATTAGGCAGACAGACTCATAATGGCTATCTTTCCAAACTAATAGCAAACCAACAAAAACATGCGAGTAAATAGGACTGTTTTTAATAGCACCTGGAATGAAGTAAAGAATTGAGATCTGGCATATGCTGGGAGATTGAGTGAAAAGAAGAACATTTTCTGGCCCAAATCTTTAAGTAAGGCCAATTATGATTATTAAAACAGGATCTGAGGGTGAGGTCTAGGAATTCGTATTTCTCAAAAGCTACCTAGGTATTTCTAACATGTGACCAGGTTTGAAAACTACTTGAAACTAACTCAGGTTCTGGACTAATCTGACCCAACTTAATTCCAGACTTTTCACACAGTAAAGGATACTGACCTGTAAGTGCTGGACTAAATAAATGTGTGACACAAGAGTGGCATCATAAGTTTCTTGAGAAAATAACATCTTCCTTATACTTCCACATTTCAACAATGTTATTCCCCTAGAGACTATTTAGGTCACATTGCCTTTACCAAGAATCTGAATTTGAGCAATGAGGTGAATACATAGACCTATTTTTGGACTGCCCTTGTTAAAACAGTCACTTGGAAAACAAGGAAGCTTAAGCCTCTTCAACTTAATCCTCTCCTTAGAGTAAATACAGGTTTTTCTGTTGAAGGTCTAATCAGTGTTAACCCAGAGATGCAATCTGATGAAGGGATAGATCTAGGCTCAGACTTTCCGGAGAAAGAAAGTCCCTTTTAAAAGAAGTAGAAGGGACCAAGTCTCAGGAGGTAGCATATGCTTTAAGATCACTAAAGTTCTCCTGACAAATAATGAGTGGATATTTCACATATTATTTAAAAACATCTTTTGGGTTGCTTATAGTTTTTTGGGGGGTGGGGAGGGAGTCTCAAATGTTAAACTTAAAACAAATATGACCAAGTCCATGGTCTGCACTCCAAAGCAAAGATAAGAAGCTCTACACACTCCAACCTCTGCCTTTTTATCTAAGTCCTTCCTACTCAAAACTACAATTCCCCAGCTCCCATTGCACCTTCGACTCAGTTTGGTGCCATCCCACTCCTACATTCTACATTGGCAAAAACAAAAAAATACCAGATAATCTTTTACAGTACATCTGTCACCACATAGTAGTTGGAAACCATTCTGGTCTGAGAAATAAAACAAACCCTCAAAGGAAAGACTATGATCTCAGATTAAATTGTGTGTTTTCAGATTCTTATCACTAAAATCATTCCTCTATGCTTCTCAGAAATGTTACAAGATATCATTTATATGCAGGAATAGCACAAATAAACACAGGTACCAATTATAAACTTTTAAAATATCTGATGAATATTACCCAAATACTTGACACTTCCTCTCTGCTTTAAAATAGTGCACTTGGGGGCACCCTGGGTGGCTCAGTCAGTTAAGAGTCCAACTTCGGGTCAGGTCATGACCGCATGGTTCGTGGGTTCAAGCCCCACGTCGGGCTCTGTGCTGACAAATAGCTCAGAGCCTGAAGCTTGCTTCAGATTCTGTGTCTCCCTCTCTCTCTGACCCTACCCTGCTCATGCTGTCTTTCTCAGAAATAAATAAAACATTTACAACAATTTAAAAAATAAAATAAAATTCTGCACTTATCCTCTTTGGTCAAATTTAAGAGTCATATATATAAAGTGATATGAAGACAGATCTAATCCTATTTCCTGGCATAACTCTGCCCAAATCGACCAGCTTGAGTAAGATAAGGTAGCATCTCAACAGCTTACTCAGGGCTGAATCACTGCTGCAAAGCAGGCACTCTGGATTGATGGAAGAGCTTACTTACCGTATAATGCAGATGAAAATGACAGACCTGCTCAGAGTCACATGCAAAATCAGTGAAAAAAAGTTTTAGAATCCAAACCAACTGGCCAATTTTTTTTAATTATAAAGTCAATAGTATTGAATACATGTTCTTAATAGGTTTACATGGAGTTTTCTAGGTCTTAAATGATGTTTAGTTTGTTTTCAAAGAAGTTAAAAAGATTTTCTATTTGTCATCATGTAACATTATATCAGTATATTTTTTGTGACTATGTTTTCATTTACAAGAACATACGTTAAATTCTCCCCATAAGAGCTGGGGGGCCATACAAGGGAAACTGGACAGAATACCTAGTAACAGCAGCAGCTAAGAATTATTGAGCACTTGGGGTGTGCCATGCATTGAGATCAATTTCTGATGTACACTATTTCACTTGATCTTAGAAAGTACATTCCTTAGAAACCTTAGAAAGTAGATTTTACTAAATACCAATAAAGAAATTTAGGATTAAAGAAGGATATAATGAACATGGTCATATATGTAGAAGTGCCACACTTGTGAAAAGAATCCAAGTGAGCTGACCCAAGAGTCCATGATGTTACATGTACCTTATTAACACACAAAAGAAAAACTAACATCGTCCATCAAATTGACGTGTATTTATTGCACAAATTTCCCCTAGAACTGGGAGGTTATTATAATACAGGTGTACATTTGAGAAATGTATACAGAACAAGGAACAAGTATGTACATTTTACATATCCCACCATCTAAATAACTTAAGAGAAAGCAGAACAAGCTCATAAGACATCCACCAGAAATAGGCATTGTGTAAAATCTTTTTTTTTAAAGTGATCATCCCCAGTGTATGCCAATTGCAACAAAATGAAGTGTGTGCTAGTATGTTTATTGCACTTAACATTTTCAAACTCAGAATTAAGACTTATTAATAAAAGCCAAAAATATTTCAAATCAAACCAATTAGTCTATATACAAGGAAAATTTAGTTTTAAATCTATCATGTAAAAAGATCCCTTTTCATTTCCTGTTCCAACAAACAGGTTTTTTTAAATTCCCTATTGCAACAAACAGGGTTTTAAAATATGTAACACCTAACTGTCTGTACCATAAGAAGTTAAAAAAATTATTTTCAACAGGCCAAAACTCATTTCACATTCGTCATAATGATCACACTTTAAAGAAGTAGCAGCTCATTCCTTGGGCTTTGTGTAAGGAAAAACATGACTATGATGAAGGCAGTAGAAATTATAGAAGGTTAGGAATTATAAAACTCAGGAATCCTATAAGGATTAATGATTCTATTAAGAAACTATAGGTTCTTCCTTCTGAGCAAAGCTTAGTTTTAAAAGGAACAGTAGTAGCATGGGCCATCCATTTATTGAAGACTGGATTTCCTAAATGACAATTAGAGATTTCAAACTGGGCCATGAATAGTTTGATGATTAATCAAAAAAAGGAAACAAGCAAAACCAGACATTATCTACCTGCTACATATCATTCTGAACTGCAATAAAAAAAATAATGTACAGTGGCCCACATAAAAATCTGTCTATATTCTGAATTCTGCCAAACAAATTGACTCATAGAATCCCAAACAATAAAAGAGGGAAGAATTTCAATGATTAATGGAATAAGAGAATTAAGCAAAAGAAAACAGATCTATAAATACCCTTTGGCAGCAGGTCATCCATGGGAGACTCAGGTACTAACTGGGACCAGGAGACAGGACACAGGGGCAAGAGTGATTGCAGGCACAACAATTTCAGGTTTACACTCCATTAAAATAACCATATCTTTTCTATTAGAGATTTCTTGAATACATAAAGAACAAGGCAAAATGTGACCCAACACTATTATAAATTCAAGGCCAAAGACTAAACAAACCACAGAAATCTTCCTTAATTACTGAAAATTCAAACAGCAAGAATGAATGTATTATACAGTAGTTGTATTTAGTAAGAGAATAAGCAAGTAGTTTCTTTAAGCTAATCAATTAACTAGGATGAAAATAGTCCATGAAAGCAGAAACCAATTTCACTTTTAGCATTAAAAGTATCTTAGATCAGGTAAGTAAAGAATAAACTATAATGTAGTATTCAAGTAAACTGAGGTAGTAGAGCATAAATGAAAACTTTATCTACCCATCTTTCTATTTACATTACTTACAAGAGTTTGGTTCCATTAATTAGCCTTTCTCATAAGCAACATTCTACAATATATACAAAAAAAGTAACAACTGGAAAGTGAAAATATTTCAAAAAAATTAGATTTTGCAAGGGAAGGACTATTAGAGGAAAGAAAGTAATTTTAAGAGTTAACAAGCTCTATTAGTATAAACTGATTATTATGAAGCTGTGAATATTATGAAATACTCAGTTCCTATGGTTTCAAGAAGGGCTGATACTGAAAGCAAAGGCCTTGGCTACCTGAGCACTTTTAAAGAAAATAGTATTATTTTTCCCAATGCTTTGGTGCAACTTTTAATCCTAATTTTTATTAAATTAGATGCAAATATGTAAATATTAACATTTATAAGAATTAGCTTATTCTTACAAACAAAACAAATGGTATAAAGTAGTATTTTTATTTTGGGAAACTACATTCCTCAGCCTTAAAAAAAGATTGGCATTAGTTATATTTTAGGGTGTGTGAAACAAAAAGTTCACCAGAAAGTAACATTTCAACACTATTTACAACTGATACTAGTTGAAAATATTATTTTTAAAAAGACATGTTTACCAATCAATCTTGTATTTCTACTTTTTTTTTAAAAAATAGATACATATGTACACTTCGATGGATAACATACACACATTTACACTCATTATTCTGGATTATTATAATTAACAGGCTGTTTAAAATAGTTTGAGAAATACCCTAAAATTAGCTATTTTGAATTGAAAAACAAAAGAACAAATAATCAAGCTTTTATAGATGTACATACCTTAGAAATAAGGAGTTAAAATTAGTTAAATGACTATTTCTGAGTCATTTAATTGTGAGATATACATTGCTATTTATGAGTGTGGCAACAAAGGAGTGATCATATGAAATTCCTTGATGTTATTATCCATTTTGTAGAAATCTCTATCCTTTGGCTTTTTCAAATGCTTTCCCTAAATATTATTTATGCTGTTTTAGTTTCACTTGGTTAAAAATATACTACCACCCAAAAGTCCAGCCGAAATGAAAAAGCAACCCAATGATCACACAGTATGTACTGCAATGCAGGATACCCAGGCATTTGACTCATTTAGATGGAATTCTAACAGTGAAAAAAATGCCATAAAATGCATTTTGTATCTGCTTCCTTAGTTTCTATTTAACTTTCTACCAAAGTTAATTTCTAACAACCTTTATGTTAAAGGAGTATCTGAGCAACATATGGAGAGTGAGTGCTTGCTACAGCAGCCAGAAGAGGAAGATCACTGGATTCAATCCTGAAATGAAGAAAAAAAATTTTTTTGAGTTTAGGCTTTCTGTACCCAGGACATGTGTAAGTGCTATGTGTAGTCACTATATGTCACTATATGACATATATATATGTCACTATATGTAGGCACTATAAGAGCCTAGGGCACTCTGCCAAAAGGAAAAGGATAACAAGAGACTTGAAGATAACACAAGCTGGAAATTTTTCAGTAAGTAAAAACCAAAGCTGACGACTGTGTAAAAAGAAAGCCTCTGAAACCCAACAGCAACAAGGTCATGGATGTAGGAAAGCATTTCACTGACCTGCTAATGGACCATGTATCAGGGCAAGGGACCGTATCTAAGAAATACAATAAACTATAATAATACAGAAATTGTGTGCATTCATACTGTTTTGGATACAAATGTTTTTATAAAAAGAAGTACTGGGAAGAAGTAATGGAAGCTTCTTAAAAATTCATCCTATGACAAATAATTTATAGGGGGAAAAGGCCAATAAAAGATAGAAAAAGTTATGCAGTCTCATTCATGGTTAGAGAATAAATCTGAATAAAATCAAATTACATTTTTTAAGCTAGTAGCTTAACAAAGATGAAAAAATTTGCTAATAGGAAGCAGTAGGAAGAGGTAGCTTCCTACTGTCTGTGAGAATTTATTCTGATATTTTAATAACTAACAGTATCTATCAAAAATTTAATATACATGTCCTTTAACCAAAAATTCTACTACTAAGAATTTATCCTATAAACTTCAAAGATTTATATTCATTTCAGTATTAATTTGTAATAACAAAAACCTGAAAATAATCTAAATTCTAACATATCATTAAATGCTATACAACCATTAAAAATAATGAGATAAATTAGTATGTGTTTGTATGCACATTCAAGATCTATTCAAAGGGAAGCTGCATCATAATAGGATATAAAACCAATTTATATTTTTTATCCTATACATTTAAAAATTCTGTAAGAAGAGACAATCCATTAACTGTATTTGGGTGAGAATGAGAAGATGGAGAAAAGACACTGATGAATCAATTTTCATTTTATGTCAAAATGCACACTGTAAAATTTGGTTATATGCATAATACATTAGAAGCTAGTTTAGATTTTTTAAAAATAAAGGCAAGACACACACAGAATTATCTGTGTCCAGTCTAGATGATTAGGATTAACATTAATGGAAGAATTTAATTTGATTTCTGATGTACAGTTGCTACTTAATGCTGACTCCCTTCTAAAAAGCTTAATTTAAAAAAGTTCTACCTTGTTTTAATTTATTCAACAGGATTTCAGGAAATAATTCACACACACACACACACACACACACACACACACACACAAAGTAGCCATAGAACACGGGCAAAGTGACTACAGAATGTAAAGAAAAGGGCTATATAATGCCTCCCACCAATTTCCTGTTCCTCCTGCAGTTAGCATTTTAGAAAAGTGTCTTCTCCCCAGGAGTAACTGCAAAGTAGACAGATACAATATAAAAACAATAGGAAATGAATAGTATTATGTAGATAATGTTCTACCACCCACAGAATGGTGCTACTTCAATCAACTCATGTGGATGGCAGGTCGTATGTGGGAATGATAAGTTTTAACACATATAATGAATAAAAATGAATATTTACTTATTTTGACTAAGATGAAAATTTAGATTTTAATTCATTTTTATCTGACCATATTCTCAACTTACTATAATAGTACAAGAGACGATGCCTTTGAAATCAGTGGAGGCCAGGGATCTGCTTATTACATGGTATAGAGCAACCTAACTGATAACTGTTAAGCTTCTAACAGGAAAATAACTTTAAAAGGAAAAAAAGCAAATCTGAGGGATATTCCTTGCCTACAAAGTTCAATGAGAAAACAAAGCCAGAAGAGAAACCATAAACATACCCTAGAACCACTCCTAGTTCCTTGACATGGACACGCATCTGTCCCCTCAGGTATTCAGACAGCATTTTGCTCTTGAAGTATAACTCCTGTAATCGGTCTTCAAGATGCATTACACACTGCAGTTAAGGGGGAAAAAGAACCAGGTCAGAAAAGGGTTTCTAACTCAAAGTGATGGCAAATTCCAAAGCATCACATTTTTGACCATTCTGTTTAGTTATTTGTATATAAATTAAAGTTTGGAGAACATTTTTAAAGCACATAATTTTAGCTAAAGGAGTGTAAATTTTTTTCTAGCTCATATCAAACATTTAGATCCTACAGAGATTTTTTTTTTAATGTTTATTTATTTTGAGTGAGACAAAGAGAGTGCAAGCAGGGAAGGTTCAGAGAGAGATAGGGAGAGAGAGAATCCCAAGCAAACTCCACACTATCAGCACAGAGCCCAACAGGAGGCTCAATCTCATGAATCCATGAGATTATGATGTGAGACAAAATCAAAAGTCAAAAGCTTAACTGACTGAGCCACCCAGGAACCCTGTGTGTGTGTTTTTTTTTAATGCAGTAAAGTATACATATTATAAAATTTGCCATTTTAACCATTTTGAAGTGTACAATTGAGAAGCATTAAGTACATTCAAAAAGATGTGAAACTATCACCACTACACACTTCCGTAAATTTTAAAAAATGCTTTTATTCCAAATTTGATAAATATACTCATAAAATAATACAGTTCAAATATAATTACATAGGAAAGAGTGCATTCTTCTGTGAGGAGTTAAAGAAAAAAGTTTGCGACAACTCACAATGTTCAGTAGTCCTTACTAAAAAAGAGAGGTTTCTGAGCCAGTGTAACATTAAAAACTAAAACACATACACTCCATTTATTAACTAACTTGCTCAATTTAATAAAATTGGTGATTTATCATGTAAATTGATGCTATACATGTATGAGGACAAAACATGAGTTTCAGGTGTTAAAATACTAAATTCTCAGGATGTTCAGATGGCTCAGTTGGTTCACTGGTGGACCCTTGATTGCAGCTCAGGTCATGATCTCATGGTTTGTGAGCTCAAGCCCTGTGTCCAGCTCTGCCCTAATAGCTTGGAGCCTGCTTGGAATTTTCTCTTTCACGCTCTCTCTGCCCCTCCCCTGCTATGTGTCCTCTGTCTCTCTGTCTCTGTCTCTCTCTCTCTCAAGAAAGAAATATTTAAAACAACAAAAACCACTAAATTCTTGCTGACTATTCCTTTCCACTGAAAATCAACTATTAAAACTCCTAATAAGTGTGACTGACTGGCTAGCTTAGTCTGTAAACTATGAAACTGTTGATCTCAGGATCATGAGTTTGAGCCTCACAGTGGGCATGGAGCTTACACCAAAAAAGAAAAAAAGAAAAAAAAAAAACCCTGCTAATAAAATACCCATTTTCTTCTTGGAAAAACAAAATAGAAATTATATACACATACCCACACACACACGCTTAAGCTTTACATATAATTTACATATATAGGGAATTTACGATATTACCCATTTTTAAGTATAAACTGCGTGGCATTAAGTACAGCCGAATATTGTGTAACCATCATCACTATCCATTTCCAGAACTTTTTTTTCATTATCCCAAACAGAAACTCTGTATCCATTACATAATAAGTCCTCATTCCCTCCTTCCCCCAAACCCTTGGTAATCTCTATCTACTTTCTATCTCTATGAATTTGCCTGTTCTAGACACCTCACTTAGGTAGAACCATATATATCTGTCATTTTCACTTATTCTACTTAGCATAATGTGCTCAAGCTATATCCATGTTGTGTAAAAAGGTATCAGAATTACATTCCTTTTTATGGCTCAAATATCCCATTCTATGTATGATACCACATTTTGTTTATCCATTCATTTGATTATAGAGTTGTTTCCAACTTTTGGCTACTGCAAATAATGCTGCCATGAGCACAATACTACAAGTATTTGAGTCCCTGCTTTCAAATGTTTTGAGTGTCAACCCAGAAGTAGAATTGCTGGATCATAGGGCAACACAATGTTAAACTTTTCAGAGAAGTGCCAAAGTGTTTTCCACAGCAGCAATGCACAAGGGTTCCAGTTTCCACACTTTGGCTAATCCTTGTCATTTTTGTTTTTGATCATAGCCATACTTATGGATGTGACAGGAGGATCTCACTGTGGTTTTGATTTGCATTTTCCTAATGACTAATGATGCTGAAGATCTTTTCATATGCTCATTGACCATTTGTACATCTTCTTTAGAGAAATGTCTATTTGCCAATTTTTAAGTTGAGTTTTTCTTTATTGTTGGTGAGTTGTGGGAGTTCTGTGTATATTCTGTATACCAGTATCTTTGAACATACATGATTTACAAATATTTTCTCCTACTCTGCACGCTGTCTTTTCACTTGTTGATAATGTCCTTTAAGGTACAAAATTTTAATTTGATGAAGTCCCATGTATCTATTTTTACTTTTCTTGTCTGTACTTTTTAAAAATAATTTTTAATATTCATTTATTTTTGAGAGAGACAGAGTACAAGCAGGGAGGGGCAGAGAGAGAGGGAGACATAGAATCTGAAGCAGGCTCCAGGCTCTGAGCTAGCTGTCAGCACAGAGCCCAACACGGGGCTACAACACACAAATCATGAGATCATGATCTGACCTGAAGTGGAACGCATAACCGACTGAGCCGCCCAGGTGCCCATGTGTTTTTGGTTTTAAATCTAAGAACTCACTATCAAATCAAATGTCATAAAGATTATCTCCTCTGTTTTCTTCAAACTCTGGTTTTAAATCCAAGAAATCACTGCCAAATCAAATGCCATAAAGATTATTCCTTATGTTTCCTTCAAAAAGTTTTATAGATAGTTTAAGCACTTAAGTTTAGGTTTAAGACACATTCAAGTTTGAATTCATTTTTGTAGATGGCATAAAGGGCTCAACTTTATGCTTTTACCATGTGGATATCCAGTCTTCTCAGCATGATTTATTGCAAAGGATCGTTTCCTCTTTGAATGGTCTTGACTCCTATGTCCAAAACCAACTGACTATGTAAGTAAGGGTGTATCTGGGGGCTATCATATTCAATTGCTTTATATGTTTGTCCTTATACCAACATCACACTTTTAACGATTGTCACTTTGTACTAAGTTTTGAAATCAGGAGGTGTGAGTCCTCCATCATAGTTCTTTTTTAGGATTACTTTGGCTCCTTACATCCTTGGAGAGACCACACAAATTTTAGTATACCTGGTCTTTTTCTTCAAAAAAAAGAAGTCACTGGGATTTTTATAAGGATTACACTGAGTAAGTAGATTACTTTGGACAATACAGTCACCTTAATAATACTAAGTCTTCCGATCTATGAACATGTCTGTTTATTTATGTCTTTAATTTCTTTCAGCAATGTTTTCTAGTCTTCAGTATACAAGCTGTTTGATGTTGGTCAAATTTATTACTAAGTAATTTATTCTTTTGGTGCTATTTTAACTGCTTTCTTAACTTTCATTTTAGATTGTTCATTGCTAGTATATGGAAATACAACTATCTTTGTATGCTGATTTTGTATCTTGCAGGTTTGCTGAATTCATTAGCTCTATCTGTTCTTTTGTGGTATCTTTTAAGTTGTCTACATTTATGATTATGTCATCTGCAGAATTTTACCTCTTCCTTTCCAACTGGGAAACTTTTTGTTCCTTCTTCTTGCTTAACTGCTCTGGCTAGGGCTTTCCAGTACTAAGCAGAATCAAAGTGATTAAAGTGGGCATCTATGTCTTGTTCTTGATCTAAGAGGTAAAACTTGCAATCTCTCACCACTGAGAATAATGTTAGCTGTAGATTTGTTATATACGGTCTTTACCATGTTGATCTACAGAGGTTTTTAACTAAGCTGTACTATAATTCTCCTAACAAGGAGAGAAAAAAAAAAAAAGAACTTTGGAAGTTGGAAATGGTGTCCTCAGTAAGAGGGTTATTCAGTATTAGAAGAGGGATCATTCAAAGTCCTGACACAAAAGTGAAGCTCTAGAATGCACTGGCATTCTGCACTAAGCCTGATGAGGGGAGGCGGGAGGAGGCACTGCATATCCATACCTTACAAGATCCAAGTCTGGCACTAATTTCTGGCTGCTGCAACCATACAACATACAGAAATGTTCACATCCCTTTCTGACTTAGTGAGCTTGGGCTGCCATTACAAAACAGCACAAACTCAATGACTTAAACAACCTTTCTGGATGCTGGAAGCCTGAAGATCAGGGTGCAAGCATGGTCCAGTTCTGGTGAGAACTCTCTTCCAGGAAGGCAGGGGACTGCTTCTGGCTGAGTCCTCACAATCCCTTTTGCTGCTTCTTAGAAGGCCACTAATCCCATCATGAGGTCCCCACCCTCATCATCTAATCTAACCCTAATTACCTCCCAAAAGCCCATCTCCAAATAAGATCCTACCAGGTGTTAGGGCTTCAACACATGGATTTTAGAGAAACACAAACATTCACACTATAACATCTTTCTTCCAGGCAACAATGATGAAGTTAACAGCAGTATTTAATGTAGGCACACACTAAAGTTTAGTCACCTATCTATCTGAGTGCTAAATAACTCAAGTCATACACATACTTACAAAATTTGGAGACAAGTTATGTTTATAAAGCTGAAGAGTGGAATGAAGCAGGTTGGAAACAAGACTGGAAACCAATACTTCCTTTCCCAATTTATTATCTGTCATTCGTCTCTGGCTACTCGCCACTTGAACAGTCCATTTATCCATATCTGCTATAATACAGACAGCTTCTGCTATTGGTTCATCCAACACTGGATGCTGAAAAGAAGAATGCATCTTAAGTAAATGAAGTTGTCAAATAAATGGTAAGAAAATAAGGCAAAGAAGAGACACTAAACAAAAACAGAGCAAAAGAATATTAAATTTTGACAGCTAATGCCAAAGAATCCTTGACAGTAGAAAATGGAATAATTAACTCAGTAACAAATACCCTGAGATATCTTATAGAAATCATTATTAGAAAAAAAATTTTAAATCATCACTGGTAGAAATTCATTACCAGAGGGGCGCCTGGGTGGCTTAGTCGGTTGAGCGTCCAACTTTCACTTAGGACATGATCTCGCGGTTGGTGGGTTCGAGCCCCGCGTCAGGCTCTGTGCTGACTGCCCGCTCAGAGTCTGGAGCCTGTTTCAGAGTCTGTATCTCCCTCTCTCTCTGACCCTCCCCTGCTCACGCTCTCTCTCTCTCTCTCCCCCAGAAATAATAAAAATATTAAAAAAAAAAAAAAAAGAAATTCATTACCAGAACTCTGTATTCTTTTTTTTTTTAAGTTTTCATTTGAATTCTAGTTAAGATACAGTGTAATATTAGCTTCAGGTGTACAACAAAGTGAATGATTCAACACTTCCTTAACATTACCTGGTGCTCATCCCCAGTGCCCTCCTTAATTCCCATCACCTATTTCACCCATCTCTCCACCCACCTCCATTCTGGTAACCATCAGTTTGCCGAACTCTGTATTTTTTTATTTTTTTTGAATATTTATTCAATTTAGAGAGGGAGAGAGACAGAGAGACATAGCATGAGTGGGAGAGGGGCAGAAAGAGAGGGAAACACAGAACTCAAAGCAGTCGCCAGGCTCCATGCTGTCAGGACAGAGCCCACCATGGGGCTTGAACTCACGAACTATGAGAAAATGACCTAAGGTGAAGTTGGACACCTAAGCACTGAGCCACCCAGGCAGCCCCCTGAACACCGTATTCTTTAATCCAGAAGTTAACTGTCACCAGTCTTTTGATCATTCAGTGATTTTACTGAGTGCCAACTGAGTGTCAGGCAATTGAAAGAAAGTATTTTTTTTACCTTGAAAGAGCTAAAGATTTAAAAATAGCTCCAAAAGGAATTCACATAAACAAGTTAATGGTAAGGTTCTATGCTAACTCTCCCACCTTGTTAGACATTGATTTTCTTGAGCACATCAGGGGCTATCACTTGATTACATGAAATATCTTGCTGCCTATGTTCCCTGAGTTTTCCTATTTTTCTCTAATATACAACCACATTATGAATATAGCAATTAAAAAGGAAACAAATCACCAAGCACTAACATGACTCTTCAAGACATGTAGTTAAGTAGGGGAAAAAAAGTCATTAAACACCCCAACACATGCACACATACACACTCACTTATACATATTATATCCCAGTTATGTTTTTTAAAACTAACATCTATATCTAAATGAAAATGTGTAAAGAAAAGAATGAAAATACCCAAAACAAAATCCACCTTGAAGATCTCTGTGAAGAAGTAAGGAATATTAAGAGTACGAAAAAGGATTTCTTTTTGCATTTGTGTATCTTTATATTGTTTGAATTTTTATTGAAGCATTTACCTAAATGACACTTTTATAATTAGAAAGCTTAAGCAAAATGAAAAATATTTTTAACTAACATATTACTATTAAAAGGACCACAAGCACATGGATGTGCCCTTTTGGCCTCTTATGCTTTATACACAAATATCAAAAATGACAATCAAGTACATAGCACTACTATCAAAAAGAAATAACAGTCCTAAAGAAAGAGAGAAAGAAAAAAGAAATCATGCTCCTACAAGCATGCTCCTACATGCTCAGTATTTCAATATCTTTCTATGTTTGAAAAGTAAGGATTTATTTACTACTGATCATATGGGAATAGCAGCAATTAAATGGAGATTGAAAACTGTCATTTGAAATACTTTAACTCAGTGGCCTTTTTCCTTTCAAACTTGTACTGTTACCACATTTTATAGCAAAGAATGTAGGTTTGCTCCTTGGGAAACCCAGGTTTGGCACACCCAAAGGATATTCCTTTGCCTCTGTTAATGAATAATCACTTTGACTAAAGCTTTTGGCTTGATGCTAAGCAAACAAAGACCATGGGGCTCACAGTCCTGTGTGGGAGATAAAAATAAATACAACTTGCTATAAAAACGACCTATGTGTCATAGACAAAATAAGCATCAAGTGGGGGGTAGCAGAGGAAGGCACTAATGGGTTCTGTGTGATTAGGAGTTTTACAGAAGGGACATAACTTATGTATGGATTGGATTGCTTGTAAAGAACCAGAGAGGAATATGAATAATTCTACAAGAGACAATATCATGAGAAGACTCAAAAGAAAGAAGTAGATGCATGTGACTAAATTAGTGAAAAGTGATACTGAAATGTGAGGAAAAAGAGTATAGCAAAGAAAAAGCCTGTAAAGATACACTGTGCAAACTTTCCACGAAACTCTTAAATTTATATTTTTTATAAAATAGTACTCAAATATTTCTAACTCAACTTTTACCAAGAATATAACATTTCTCAATTCATCAACTTAATTACTGAAATAAAATTCTGGAAATGGTACATACATATAAAGATGTAAGGTATAGCATACAATTTAAGCAAAAAGATAACAGGGGCACCTGGGTGGCTCAGTTGGTTCACTGTCCAACTCTTGATTTCAGCTCAGATTGTGATCTCATGGTTTCTGGTATCGAGCCCTGCATCAGGCTCTGCACTGACAGCAGCGAAGCTGCTTGGGATTCTTTGTTTCTCTTTCTGCACCTCCCCCACTCGCTCACATGCATAAGTGTGCACCTGGGCGCACACTCTTTCTCTCTCTCTCGCTCTCGCTCTCACTCTCAAAATAAATAGGGACGCCAGAGTGGCTTAGTCGGTTAAGTGTCCGACTTTGGCTCAGGTCATGATCTCATGGTTTGTGGGTTCGAGCCCCGAATATGGTTCTGTGCTGGCAGCTCAGGGCCTGGAGCCTGTTTCAGATTCTGTGTCTCCCTCTCTCTGTGCCCCATCCAGCTCAGGCTAGTCTCTCTCTGTCGCAAAAATAAATTAAAAAAAAACAATGGAGGATCCGGCAAGATGGCGGAGAAGTAGGGAGCTCCATGCATTTCACTTGCACCCATCTCTCAAACAGAGAAGGCCTGAAGTCATAGGACACTGAGCCACAGAAGTTTGGGAAGAGACAAAGACAGAATACACTGGGAAAAAAACCTCATAAGTGCGGCTGCCTCAATAAACAAGCCAAACTACACATGGTGGAGAGTCCCAAATACCACTACCAGTAGGGAAACAAAACGACCAAACGCTCAACAAGAGAAACCAAGAGACACCATTTAAAAAACACTTCCTGAACAGATAGGCCCTGAAAAGTCAAAGAGCCCTCTCTAAGACAGCAGAACTCACAGAGGGAGAGTGTACAACAAGATTTAAAACCATCAAGAGATAGAAAGCTAACCAAAATGACAAAACGGAAGAACTGTCCTCCAAAGAAATTCCAGGAAGAAATGACAGCTAAAGAACTGCTCAAAACAGATATAAGCAACATAACTGACCAAGAATTTAGAACAATAACCATAAAATTAATCTCTGGGCTTGAAAAAAGCATGGAGGACATCAGAGAAATGGCTACAAACACTATGGGGCTTAAATATAGTTATGAAGAATTAAAAAATGCGATAAATGAGATACATAATTAACTGGAGGCGTCCAATACACAGATTACAGAGGCATAAAGGAGATGAGTGATTTAGAAGACACAATTAGAGAACAAGAAGAAACTGAGAAAAAGAGAGATAAACTGATCCAGGAACATGAAAGAAGAGTTCAAGAGCTCAGCAATACAATCAAACAGAACAATATCCGTATCATAGGAATCCCAAAAGAGGAAGAAGAGGGAAAGGTGCTGAAGGAGACCTGGAACAAATTATAGCAGAGAACTTCCCCAACCTGGGGAGGGAAGTAGATGTTGAAATTCAAGAGGCACAGAGAACTCCCCTCAGACGTAACTTCAATCGATCTTCTACACAACATATCACAGTGAAACTGACAAAATATAAGGACAAAGAGAGATTTCAGAGAGCAACTAGGGAGAAAAGGGCCCTAACATACAAAGGGAGACCTATCAGAGTGGTGACACACCTATCTACTGAAACATGGCAGGCCAGAAAGGAAAGGCAGGAAATGTTCAATGTGATGAGCAGAAAAAATTAGAAGCCAAGAATCCTCTATCCAGCAAGCCTGTCATTCAGAATAGAAAGATAGATAAAAGTTTTCCCAAATAAAAAAAAAAAATTGAAAGAATCTGTCACCACTAAGCCAGCCCTACAAGAAATCCCGAAGGGGACTCCCTGAGAGAAATGTTGCAAGGAACGCCAAGATGCTAGAGACACCACCACAAGCATGAATCCCACAAACGACACAATGACTCTAAACCCATATATTTCAATAATAACACTAAATGTAAATGGGCTGAATACTCCAATCAAAAGATATAGGGTAGCAGAATGGATAAAAAATCCAAAATCCACCTATTTGCCGTCTACAAGAAACCCATTTTAGACTGGAAAACACCCTCAAATTAAAAGTAAGGGGACGGAGAAATATGTATCATACTACTGGAAGTCAAAAGAAAGTTAGAGTAGCTATACTTATATCAGACAAACTGGACTTTAAATTAAAGACAGTAAAAAAGGATGAAGGAGGGCATTATAATTACAGGGTCTATCCATCAAGAAGAACTAACAATTATAAATGTCTACGCACTGAATATGGGAGGACCTAAGTATTTAAAACAATTAATCACAAACAGAAACAATCTTATAGATAAGAATGTGCTAATAGCAGGGGACTTTAACACTCCACTTACAGCAATGGATAGATCAACCAGACAGAAAATCACTAAAGAAACAATGGACTTTAATGACACATTGCATCAGATGGATCTGACAGATATATTTAGAACTCTACATCCTGAGGCCATGGAATTCACTTTCTTCTCAAGTGCGCATGGCACATTCTCCAAGATAGATCACATACTAGGACATAAATCAGCCCTCAATAAATACAAAAGAATTGACATCATACCATGCACACTTTCAGATCACAATGAGATGAAACCTGAAATCAATCACAGGAAGAAGTCTGGAAAACCTCCAAAAATATGGAGGTTAAAAAACACTCTACTAAAGAACGGATGGGCCAATGAGGCAATTAGAGAAGAAATTTAAAAATATACGGAAACAAATGAAAATGAAAATACAACAATCCAAACTCTATGGGATGTGGCAAAGGCAATCCTAAGAGGAAAGTACATTGCACTCCAGGCCTATTTCAAGAAATTAGAAAAAGCGCAAGTCCAAAATCTAACAGCTCACCTAAAGAAACTAGAGGGAGAGCAACAACAGCACCGCAAACCCAGGAGAAGAAGAGAAATAGTAAAAATCCGAGCAGAAATAAACAATATAGAAACCAAAGAAACAGTTGAACAGATCAATGAAACCAAGAGTTGGTTTTGTGAAAAAATAAACAAAACTGACAAACCTCTAGCCAGGCTTCTCAAAAAGAAAATAGAAAGCACCCAAATAGACAAAATCATGAATGAAAATGGACTTATTACAACCAACCTCTCAGAAATACAAACAATTATCAAGGAATACTATGAAAAATTATATGCCAACAAACAGGACAACTTAGAAGAAATGGACAAATTCCTAAACACACACACACTACCAAAATTCACACAGGAAGAGATAAGAAATCTGAACAGACCCATAACGAGTGAAGAAATCGAATCAGTTATCAAAAATCTTGCAACAAATAAGAGCCCTGACCCTGATGGCTTTCCTGTGGAATTCTACCAGACATTTAAAACAGAATTAATACCGATTCTTCTCAAGCTATTCCAAAAAATAGAAATCAAAGGAAAACTTCTAGACTCATTTTATAAAGCTAGCATCACTCTGATTCCCAAGCCAGACAGAGATCCCAAAAAAAAGAGAACTACAGGCCATTATCCTTGATGAATACGGATGCAAAAGTCCTCAACAAGATCCTTGCAAATCGAATCCAACAGCACATAAAAAGAATTATCCACCAAGATCAAATGGGATTCATTCCTGGGTTAGAGGGCTGCTTCAATATTCATAAATCAATCAATGTGATACATCACATCAACAAAAGAAAAGATAAAAACCATATGATCCTGTCAATACATGCAGAAAAAGCATTTGACAAAATACAGCATCCCTTCTTAAAAAAGACTCGAGAGAAAGTCGGGATAGAAGGAACCTACTTAAACATCATCAAAGCCATCTATGAGAGAAGCCGTCAGCTTCTCCTCAACGGGGAGCCTCAACATCATCCTCAACGGGGAAAAACTGAGAGCTTTTCCCCTAAGGTCAGGAACACGACAGGGATGGCCACTCTCACCACTGTTGTTTAACATAGTGCTGGAAGTCCTAGCATCAGCCATCAGACAACAAAAGGAAATTAAAGGCATCAGAATTGGCAAAGAAGAAGTCAAACTCTCACTTTTTGCAGACGACATGATAACTCTACATAGAAACCCGACAGACTCCACAAGAAGCCTACTAGAACTGATCCATGAAATCAGCAAAGTTGCAGGGTACAAAATCAACATACAGAAATCGGTTGCATTTTTATACACCAATAATGAAGCAACAGAAAGAGAAATCAAGAAACTGATCCCATTCACAATTGCACAAAAAACCATAAAATACCTAGGAATAAACCTAACCAAAGATACAGGAGATCTGTATGATGAAAACTATAGAAAACTTATGAAGGAAATTGAAGAAGACACAAAGAAATGGAAAAACATTCCATGCCTGTTGGTCAGAAGAAAAAATACTGTTAAAATGTCATTACTACCCAAAGCAATCTACACATTCAATGCAATCCCAATCAAAAGTACACCAGCATTCTTCTCAAAACTACAACAAACTATCCTAAAATTTGTATGGAACCACAAAAGACCCCGAATAGTCAAAGTAATATTGAAGAAGAAAATCAAAACAGGAGGTATCACCATACCAGACTTTAGCCTCTACTACAAAGCTGTCATCATCAAGACAGTATGGTATTGGCACAAAAACAGACACATAGACCAATGGAATGGAATAGAGAACTCAGATTTGGACCCAAAAGTGTACAGCCAACTAATCTTTGACAAAGCAGGAAAAAATATCCAATGGAAAAAAAGATAGCGTTTTAACAGATGGTGCTGGGAGAACTGGACAGCAACATGCAGAAGAATGAAACTCGATCATTTTCTCACACCATACACAAAACTCAAAATGGAAAAAGGACCTGAATGTGAGACAGGAAACCATCAAAACTCTAGAGGAGAAAGCAGGAAACAACTTCCTTGATCCAACAGCAGCAATTTCTTACTTGACACATCTCCAAAGGCAGGGAATCGAGCAAAAATGAACTCTTGGGACCTCATCAAGATAAAAAGCTTCCGTACAGCAAAGGAAACAATCCATAAAACTAACAGACAACCGACAGAATGGGAAAGGATAGTTGGAAATGACATATCAGATAAAGTGCTAGTATCTTAAAATCTATAAGGAACTCACCAAACTCCACACCCAAAAAACAAACAACCCAGTGAAAAAATGGGCAGAAGACGTGAAGAGACACTTCTTCAAAGAAGACATCCAGATGGCCAACAGACACATGAAACAATGCTCAGCATCCCTCCTCATCAGGGAAATATAAATCAAAAGCACACTGATACCACCTCACACCGGTCAGAGTGGCTAAAATGAACACATCAGGAAACTCTAGATGCTGGCGAGGATGTGGAGAAACGGGCACCCTCCTCCACTGTTGGTGGGAATGTAGGCTGGTGCAGCCCCTCTGGAAAACAGTGTGGCGGTTCCTCAAAAAATTAACACTAGAACTCCCCTATGACCCAGCAATAGCACTGCTAGGAATTTACCCATGGCATACAGGAGCGCTGATGCATAGGGGCACATGGACCTCAATGTTCATAGCAGCACTCTCAACAACAGCCAAATCATAGAAAGAGCCTAAGTGTCCATCAACGGACGAATGGATCAAGAAGATGTGGTTTATCTATACCATGGAATACTACATGGCAATGAGAAAGAATGAAATCTGGCCATGTGTAGAAACATGGATGGAACTTGAGGGTGTTATGCTGAGTGACATAAGTCAGGCAGAGAAGGACAAATACCATATGTTTGCACGTATAGGAGGATTAGGAGGAACTTAACGGAGGACCATGAAGGAGAAGAAGGGGAAAAATAGTGGGGGAGATGGAGGGAGGCAAACCATGAGAGACTCTTGAATGCTGAGAACAAACTGAGGACGGCTGGGTGTGGGGAGGAGAGGGGAGATGGGCATGGAGGAGGGCACTTATGGGGATGAGCACTGGGTGTTATATGGAAACCAACCTGACAATAAACTATTAAAAAAAAACTATAAAGAAATAAAACTTAAAAAGAAAGATAACAATAAACATATATTTAAAGTAAGTATCTCTATGGTTATAAAAGAAAAATAAGTCAGGAGGTATGATCAAAACACCAAAGTGGAGTAACAAACTGTTAAAGACAGATACTACTTTCAAAAGCACTGGGCATCTTTAGGATATTAAAATTATAAAGGGGGTATATCCATTATCGTCACAAGAAAATGCCTAAACAGACAATGAGGGAACTACTAGAAAACATACCTTGTTTAAAAGGTTATAAACCACTTCAGAAATTAACTTTATAGTCCTTCAGTCAAAAGGCATGTAGCTAAGATTTTTCTTTTTTATTTTTTCTGCTCAAATTTTTATTCAAATTCCAGTTAGTTAACATATAGTGTAATATTAGTCTCAAGTGTAGAACTTAATAATTTATCATTTCCAGGCAACACCCAGTGCTCATCACAAGTGCCCTCCTTAATCCCCATCACCGATTTCATCCATCCTTGCCTCCCATTTCCACGCTATTTTGTCCTCTATAGTAAGAGTCTGTTTCTTGGTTTGCCTCTCCATCTATTTGTTGTTGTTAATAAAAGCTATTTTTTGGTAAGGAAAAGGAAAATAGTTCCAGGTTGGTAGTCTCCCAAGTGAGAGGGGCCTAAATTCCAAGTTCAAACTTGCTTCAGAAGTTGTTTAAAAAAAAACAAAGTTGGAGGCAGTGACAGTCATTCATTTTGATTGCCTGTTTTTATTTAATGGACGGTCACATACAATGTCCTAATCTGATAAAATTTCACTTAAAACAATCCTAGTCTTTCTCTTCATCATCTTCTGGGAAAGAAAGACTATAGTAAATGAGAGCATATTCTCAAGACAGACCTTGTAGTGGCCTCTTCCACAATCTTAATTAAGCTCGTAACCTGCTTCAGATACTTTCTTGTCATAAAATGGAAAGTAATTTATGTGAGAAAAAGTAAAAATAAAGCCTTTTTCTTTTTTTTTAATTAATTTATTTTTTTAGAGAGAGAGACTGCATGAGGAGGGGAAGGGAGAAATGGAGAATCCCAAGCAGGCTCCGCACTGTCAGCCCAGAGCTCAACACAGGGCTTAAACCCACAAACAATGAGATCATGACCCAAGCTGAAGTTGGATACTTAACCAACTGAGCCACCCAGGTGCCCCATGAAGTCCTGGGTTTATTTTTCTTAAACCTTCTTTTCTAAGTATCAAAACTTCTACAGTACACACTCATCCTCAATTTTACCAGTCTTTTTATTCCCAGGCATTTCCAGAATGGCAATACATAAACTCTCTAATCTCTTCTCTAGAAGATCCTCCCATACCTCAACTCCTTTACAAAACTGTATTATTCAGTTGCCTACTAAGTATTCAAACATGGCCTTGTAAATTGCACTTTTAAACTAAAAATGTACCAACTCAACTTCAGTGTACTGTCCTCAAAACTAGGCAGTTTGTTCAATTAGCTTTCAAAATAAAAATGAGACCCACAATGTTGTGGAGCAAACTGGTCTTAGAGAAAATTGAAATTGCTGTTTAAACTGGCACTGCCTTTTGGAGAAGAAACTAACCAACATACATCAAGAACATGAAAATAATCCTAATCTTAAAAGCTGGCCAATAATTCCATTTCTGGGAATCTAGCCTAAAAGAAATAATCCTAAATTATTCTTAAATTCTTAAAACACAGAAACAGTATCAGTGTTATTTATAAAAGTAAAAGGAAGAAAACCTTTTAAAAATTGAGCATTAGAGAATAGAGAACCCAGTAATAAATTCATACACAAGGCTCAATTAATTTATGACAAAAGAGACAAGACTATACAATGAAGAAAGGATACTCTCTTCAAGAGATGGTGCTGAGAAAACCAGACAGCAACATGCAAAAAATGAAACCAGACCCTCCCTATCATACAACATACACAAGATTCAAACCAGATTATAACCTTGAACATAAGATCCAAAAGCATAAAAATTCTAGAAGAACATGAGAAGTAAGTTCTTTGATACTGGTTTTGGCAATGACTTTTTGGATTTGACACCAAAAAGCCATGGCAATAAAAGCAAACTAAATTAAAAGACTGCTGCACAGCAAATGAAATCAGTAGCAAAATGAAAAAGCAGCCTATGGAATGGGAGAAAATATCTGGAAACTAGACAGCTGGTAAGAAGTTAAAATCCAAAATAATATAAGGAATTCATAAGTCAACAGTAAAGGAAAATATCCCTAACAATCTCATTACAAAATGAGCAGAGAAACTGAAAAGACATTTTTCCAAAAAAGACATACAAACGGTCAAGAGATATAGAAAAAGGTGCTCAAGATCACTAATTGTTAAGGAAACACAAATCTAAACCACAATGAGATCTCACCTCAAACCTGTCAGAATAACTGTTATCAAGAAGACAAGAGGGTAACAAGTGTCAGCAAGGGCGTGAAGAAAAGAGAACCCTTGTGCACTGTGGGCAGGAATGTATGGCAAACAGCATGGAAACTCCTGAAAAATTTAAAAACAGAAATACCTTATCATCCAGCAATACCACTTCTGGGTATGCATATATTCAAAAGACATGAAAGCAGGCTATCAAAGAAATATCTGCACTCTGAGGTTCACTGCACCAATATTCACAATAGCCAAGACAGGGAAACAACCTACGTTTTCATCAACAGATGAATGGATAAAGAAGATGTGGGAGCACCTAAGCTCAATCAGTTAAGCAACCAACTTTTGACTTTGGCCCAGGTCATGATCTATCTCATGGTTTTGTAGATTCAAGCCCCATGTTAGGCTCCACGCTGACAGCATGGAACCTGCTTGGGATTCTCCCTCTCTTCCTTTCCCTCTGCCCCTCTGGCTTGGGATTCTCCTTTTCTCCCTCTCTCTCTGTCCCTCCTCCGCTCACAGTCTGCCTCTCTCAAAATAAATAAACTTAAAAACAAAGTTCTAAAAAAAGATGTGATACACACACACACACACACACACACACACACACACACACAGAATACTATTCAGCCATTTGCAACAATATGAATGGACCTGGAGGGCATTATGCTAAGTGAACTAAGTCCAACAGTGAAAGCCAAATCAGTATGATTTCAAATATACAGAATCCAGAAAAACCAAACTCACAGAAACAGACAACAGATTGGTGGTTGACCAGGTGAGGTAAAAATGGATAAAGATGGTACAAATGGATAAAAACGTACAAACTTCCAGTTATAAGATAAATAAGTTCTGGACATGTAACATACAGCATGGAGACTGTATGTTACAGTCTAACAATTCTGCATTATATCTGAAAGTTGCTAAGGGTAGAGATCTTAAAAGTTCTCATTACAAAAAAAAAAAAAAATACGTTCGGCGATAGATGTTAACTAAACTTATTGTGGTAGTCATTTTGCAAAATATACATGTATCAAATCATTATGTTGTACTCCATAAACTAATATGTTGGAGTTTAAACTAATATTTTATTTTAAAATTATATTTTAAAATAAAACTGGAAAAAAAAAGTTGAGCAATAGGAGAATGCTTAGAAAAACTAACTATATAGCAAAACATTGGAATAACCAATAAATCTTAAAAACAGTGTTTACAAAGTGTGTTAATAATATGGGGAAATTCTCTTACATCAACTGTTAACTAACAAAAGCAGAATTCAAAACATTAAATATAGAGGCACCTGGGTGGCTCAAAGTTGGTTAAGTGTCTGACTTCAGATCAGGTCATGAACTCACAGTTCGTGAGCTCAAGCCCCGCATCAGGCTCTGTGCTGACAGTTCAGAGCCTGAGTCTGCCTCAGATTCTAATTTTGTGTCTCCCTCTCTCTCTGCCCCTCCCCCACCTGTGCTCTGTCTTTGTCTTTCCCAAAAATAAATATTTTTTAAAAACATTAAATATAATACTACATACACAGTGTATATAGATAGATACACATGCATTTTATGTACATGTATAATAGATTAAAAATGTATTTATACATAAAAACAAATTTTATTGCTTTACTATATAGCAGAAAAATAAATGGCAAATCTGAATAAAAATAAAGTTTGTGAGGGGGTGAATGATCAAAACCATATAAACATATATATACTATACTATACATATAGTATATATATACTATATATACTTCATAACTCACAGACCCCAAGACCATGACCTGAGCCGAAATCAAGTGTTGGATGCTTAACAAAGTGAGCCACCCAGGTATCCCAGTGTTTTGCATATATTAAGCACAAAAGCTTAAGAGCATCACTAAAAGCAGAGCAGAGCTGATTTCTAGCTCTGCCATTCCCTATCTAATGTAACTTAAAAGTCTCTCTGTACTATGTCTGAAATATAGAACGATAAAAATAAGTACCATAAAAATCATTACCATAAAATTAGGTGAGGTATTACATTTAAGTACCTGGGACACATTAAGGCTATAATAAAAACTAAATGCTTATTATTATTACTATTCCTTCTATTCCTAAAGTAAAAGCCCTTAAACAGAAATGTTTTATATTCAATAGGAGACAGTCACCCCTTCCAAAGCCAGGCTTCCAGAGACAATATCAAAGAACATAGTGTGTCCTAACAGGTACAGATGAAGGGGAAAAGAGACTGAATAACTGAGATAAGATATAAAGAAAGACAAGAGGACACAGAGAGCATTAGAAGGATCCACACTGGATTTCCTAACCAACTATTTCAACAAATGCTTACTACATACTACATCAGGCACCGGGAGAACACAAGTGAAAAAAACAGAAAGGGATGCTGTACTTTGAAGGACAAACACCATTAACTGACATACTCTTTCCTATGAAACCCTAAATTACTTTTTATTATCTTTCTTGGGCATTTATTTAATATATTGTACTATACTTATTCATATATCTCCCTAACTTTCTCCAATAGTGAGTAAATAAGCTCAGAAACTGTTTCTTTCTCATCTATATATCTCATGGACTATTAGCACCATGTTCAGAACATAGTATGTCAGTATAAGTATTTATCTGATTGGTGTTAAAGGATTGAGCAAGATGGCTTGTAAATATAAAGAACATGATTTTTCGGGTGCCTGGGTGTCTCAGTTCATTGAGTGTCTGACTCTTGATTTCAGCTCAGATCATAATCTCACAGTTTGTGGGATCAAGCCCCATGTCGGGCTCTGAGCTAACACTGTGGAGCCTGCTTGGGATTCTCTCTCTCCCTCTGCAACTGCCTTGCTTACACACTCCCTCTCCCTCTTATTCTAAATAAATAAATAAATAGATGAATAAATAAATAAGTTTTGATAAGTTTTCTTTCAAACTTTGTTTTTATCTCTCTAGATTTTTCTAAATTTCCTGACTATATAATAAAACACCAAAGTTTACAATTTTAGATAATTTACTACCAACACAGCAGGTTGCTTGCTCACTGAGCCTTATTTTCTCACTCATGATTTCCCAGTTGCCTTTCTCCATTCCTTTTTAATGTTGTTCTTGCAGGGTTGAAAAGGGGAAGGTTTTGTTTAAAAAAATATATATATATTAGAGTGACACATGGAATTAAAGAAAGAAACAGAAAATTCAACAAAGGTGGAGACTTCAATACTCCATGCTCAATATATAATGGAACAACTAGACAGAAAATCAGCAAGGATGTAGTAACCTAAATAAGGGTATCAACCAACTTGACCAGACATCTATAGTACACTCTGCCCAACAACACCTGTTTTTTTTTTTTCAACTACACATGGAATATTCTCCAGGATACAACACATGCTGGGCCACAAAACAAGACTCAATATATTAATTTAAAAGGACTAAAATCATACAACGTCTGTTCTTTGACCACAATGGAACTAATTTAGAAATCAAGAAATTTAAGAATTCTACAAATATCTGGGGATTTAAAACATACTTCTAAATAACCCATGAGTCAAGGAAATGGCAAGAGAAATTTGAAAATATTTTGAACTGAATGAGAAAGAAAACAATATAGCAAAACTTATGAGCTTTGGGTAAAGCAGTACTTAGAGGACAATTTAGAGCTAAAATGCCTATATGTGAAAAGAAAAAATGATTCAAATTAATAACCTAAACTTCCACCTGAACAAAAAAGAACAAACTAAATCCACAGTAAGCAGAAGGGAAGCTTCTTCCCTTCCCTAATAAGATTAGGATAAAAAAACAATGAAACAAAAGGCAGAGAAATGGAGAAAATCAATGAAAACAAAAGTTGTTTCCTTGAAAAGATTAACAAAACTGACATACAAGAATAAGGAATAAGCAAACTTTTTCTATAAAGAGCAAGACAGAAAATATTTTAGGCTTCAGGGACTATAAGATCTCTTTCTCAGTGACTCAACTCTGCTGGTGAAGCAGGAAAACAGTCACAGAATATATAAATAGGTGTGGTCATGTTCCAATGTAACTTAATTTACAAACAGCAGGCCTATTCCTCCCATGGGCCAAAGCCTATTCATCTTTGATGTATATAGGACAAAAATAATAATGAAGTCAAGCCATGAATAAGTCTTCTTTGGAATATTAATATTCCCTTTAGGAGGGGGAAAAAAAGGAAAAACACAGATTGTAAGAATCAGGAATGAAAAAAGGGGCATAACCAATGACTTTATAGAAATTAAAAGGATTTTAAGTGTATCCTATGAACCATTTTATTCCAACAAATAAATCAGATCACTGAAATGTCAATAATTCTTAGAAAGACAAAAATTATCAAAATTGTCTCAGGAGGAAATAGAAAACTGGAATATATCTGGAATATGAAATTGAATCAGCAATTTAAAAATTCTCATTGTAAAAAGTCCAGGTCCAAATGACTTCACAGGTGAATTCTACCAAACATCTGGAGAAAAAAATACCAATCTTCCAGAAACCCTTCTAGGAAACAGAGGAGAAAATATGTCCCATCTCATTCTATAAGGCAAGTATTATTCTGATATTAAATGCTAGACAAATATATCACACCAAACCACCCACTAATACCCCTAATGAAAATAGATTCCAAAATTCATTACAAAATATTAGCAAATCATATCCAGTAATATATGAAAGAACTATATACCATGACCAAGAGGGATTTTTTTCCTAGGAATACAAGAGTTGGTTAACATATAAAATCAATGTAATCTATCACATTAACAGTTTAAAGAAGAAAAACCCAATGTTCGTTTCAGTAGGCACAGAAAAAATATTAGACAAAACAGATGCCACACCCATTCATGATTTAAAGGGGGAGAGATGAAAAAACTAGGAATAGGAGAAAGCTTTCTCCATCTGATAAAGGCCCTATAAGAATCCTATAGTTTAATGTCATACTAAATCATCAAAGACTCGATGTTTTCCCCTATTATCAGGAAAAAGATAAGGATGTCCACTATCAGCACTTCTAAGCAACACTAGTGAAGGTTCTAGCATGTATTATCAGACTAGAAAGACACCATCCACCCACACTGGAAAGGAAAATGTAAAACTGTCCATTCATCGATGACCTGACCTGTATGTAGAAAAACCTAAGGAATTCAGACACAAAACTACAAGAACTAATAAATGAGTTCAGCAAGGCAAGAGAATGTAAGATCAATATACAAAAATTTATTGTACCTCTAAATACAAGCAATGAACAACCTGAAAATGAAATTAAGAGGGTAACTGCATTCACATTTAAGCATTTGTAATTTTTGGATACCATAAACGATCTAATGCTGAACATCTGCGAATACATAAACTACTCTCAGTATTCCACGTTTCTGTTTGCAGAGATTCCTGAAACTCTCTACTTGCTTTCATAGTGACAGGTACAATCATGCAGGTGGAAAAGTGACAGATGCAGAGTATAATGACTGTGGGACACAGTAAAGTATGACCAAAAATATGAGATAAATTGGGGTTCTATTGGTTAACAAAGTTCATTCTAAATACATTCAAGAGCAGAAAAGGTAACTCACCTGCACAGCATGAGACAAATCTGATACCAGACACTGACGGAGCCTCTCATCACTTCCAATTCCTTGAAGAACAAAGTCAGGCACATAAGATGAGCAGTAGCCACCCAACAAGGACCTCCCGAAGTTGGCAATGTTGGGCTGAACAGCACTCACTTCAATTAACTTTGACCTGGAAGAAAAGTCCCAAAAGAAGGCATATATAATTAGTAATAAACGTATTTTATCAAAGAAACTTTTTGGACTCATCTACTCCATATTTCTATTACCACCATTTTCTACAAAATACACTCAGAGTAAAATCATTGTTTAGTAGAAACTGGCCTAAATGATCAATCAGACACAAAATACTCCTTCCTATCAAGAAAAGGGGATAAATGAACAACTACGTAATGAGGCAAGTGTAAAACTTTCCTAACAGTCATTAGGAACACTGTCCCTTGTGTATGTAATACATTAATTATACAACCAGAAAATGAAAACTATCATTCCAAACAAAGTAGTTAAATACATCACAAACCCAAAACTTGGAATATAAATCTCCTCCTTGTATTCTTGACTGAGAGTATACATTCCTTGTTTTCCTTTTAGTCTTGGCCAAATTTATTTCCAATAGCCATTTCCCATCTTCTCCGAGATTACCTCTCTCTAGTTGCTGGACTCAGAATATATTTGGGGGCATAGTTCATTCCTAAATGGCTTGAAAATTCCTAAGCCATAAAGAATCTCCCACACACAAACATACATTTCTTTAATGCCTTCATTGAGCCTTTCTGGGGTGCTTGGAGGGCTTAGCTTTTAATCTTTCCTATGAGTAAGAGTACATGATAATAAAAGAGAATCTGTCCAGGACAATCATCTCCTCTTTTATGTTAGTTACAACCAACCTTCAGAGACCACCTACATGAAAGAATGGTACATATTTAGAGAGGGTCTACTATAGGTTAAAACTTCTTACTTACCCAGGAAAAGGTATCTCATCTTCTTCTGCCCAATCTTCTTGTTCTCCTCCATAATAACTGCTGACTTGTCTAGTCATATCATGACCTGTATCTTCACTTTCACTATCCCCAAGGGCACTATCTGAACTTTCATTTCTTGGAATGTCCCATTCAGTTCCTACAGCAATTTTTTTCTCTGAACTCTCTTTATCCCCATGGGGGACAAGAATGGAGAGTTTATCTCTTTGGTCCTGCTGAGGAAAGCAGGCTTTACATGAATCTTGGTGAACTGTTTCTACACACTTACAAAATTCACTGTTCTGTTTGCTATTTGTTGTACACAATCCTTTTGAAAATTCTAACATACAGCAGTGTTCTTTACTGTCTGTGCTTGTTTTAACTGCAATAATATCATCAATAGTCCTGGTTTCAATTGAATCATCATTAAAATACTCATCAAATAAGCTCATGCTTTCTAGGTCTGAATGATTCCAACAGGGAAGTTCACAGGGCTCTCCAGAAACCACGTTTGGTATATCAGACTCTCCGGATTGGTCCGTAGTTGTTTGTTTAGTTTCTTGATGCAGCTGATCCACAACAGTCTCTCCTTCCTCCTTCAGTGGTTTGGTGTGGTGCCTGGTAATCTGATCCACCACTGCCTGACTCCTGAGTTCAGTATCTGAGTCAGGTGACATAGAATCTCCAATTAAGAAAGTAACCTTTGTCTGGGATGCCTCACAAGAGAATGCAGCAGTCACAAGCTTATCTGGAGGTTTTTTTTCCACAACCATTCCCGAGGATCTCAACAGTTTGCCTGGGTGATTACCTGAACCCAGCAATTCCTCTCTATGCCATGTTTCCTCTGCTGGCTCTAAGCCTGATTTTGACAAGGCACATTTGTCTACTGGAGCAGATCCTGTGCAAACAACTGTCTCTAACTTTGTGTCAAGGCAAGTTCTTAATTTATCTCTGAACTGTTTAACATCAACAGCATTTTCTTCTTGGCAGTCAGAGGTAGAAATCATACGGCACTCATCTGAAATTCCCAGCAGCTCCTTAGATCTGTTTTGAATATCTTCTCTCTCTTGTTGTGAAACATTCTCTGTATTTTGTCCCAGGAGTGGACGACTGCAATATTTACAGTTACAATTAGGAGTCCTTGTTTCTTCTGGGTCTTTAAAGAGCAAACTGCTTTTGTTTCTGTGCATTGTGATAAGCACATACTCAGATTCTTCTATTTCACCTTTCTCTAAAGTGGTAGTAATTACAGTGCCTGGCATAACGATGGCTTCATCTTCTCCATTTTCTAAGAGATGGGTTTCTTGAAGTTCAGAGCATCTTATAAAATAAGTAAGAAAATAAAGCAGCCTCTGGACCATGTCTTGTCGTTTGCCAACTACTATAGTCCTTGCTAACCGTACAGGAGAGCCAATAGCGCCATACAAGTCCCCTGAAATGGAAAAATTGATTAATGGACATATCGTCTGTTCATGTAACTAACTAAGCAGGCTATTTTCAATGATCAGAAAGCTACTCTTATTGTATGAGTGCTAGTTCAGGTTTTACTCTTAGTTTTTTCATAGGTGAGTAACTATTCAGGAGGATAGGATAGGATGAGATGAATGAATCTCTTTGTTAACCAAAGAGAAAGGTGAATAGAGAGATTTTCTAGATTTTCTCATCCAAAGCAGAGAAAAGAAAGCAAAACATCTACTGGGGGACAAGAAGAATAGGAAGCAGTGGTAGTCACATCACACATCTAATCTTTCTTGATTTAAATCATATCTGTGAACAATAACTGTTGTTGCCCTACTGAGGACCTCAAGTTAGCTCCCCTAATTTTTTAAAAGTCCAGTTCCCTTTCCATTCCCTAAAGGGTTGAGTATTCAGAAAAGATCAGAAAGGACCAGAAGAGTGACACCTATCTGCCTAAACAGGAAAAGAAAGGGCAACATGAACCATGTGGTTCATTTTCCTTTTACATCCACACGAGACATAAACAGCCATTACATAAAAAAGGGGAGGAGGGGAACCTAAGAGTCATCAATGTAATTTCTGTATTTATGCTACAGCTCAAATTAGAAGAAGAAACAGGTGCCAAAGTACGCTTAAAAATGGAGAATACAGTCATTAATTTAAATTTAATTCAATTTTAGCAAGTTGTTTGTATACACACTTCAAAACCTAACCTCTATACATTTTTTAAAAAATTTTTAATGCTTATTTTTGAGAGAGAGGGGGAGAGAGTGTGAGCAGGGGAAGAAAAGAGAAAGAGGGAGACAAAGAATCTGAAACAGGTTCCAGGCTCTGAGCTGGCTGTCAGCACAGAGCACGATGCCAGGCTCAAACAACTGGGAGATCATGACCTGAGCCAAAGTCAGATGCTTAACTGAATGAGCCACCCAGGTGTCCCACCTCTACACTTTTTAAAGGAACAAACATAAACAGGTCTCAGATAAACATATGCTATAAACAATATAATGATAATTCTTCTCCTCTCATTAATACATGGCCCTAATGCCATCATGTTACTATTCAAAACTACTCCTAAGTTCCCCACAAATTACCCAATAAACTGAACTGCTTTGGCATGGCAAGTGAGACTTCCATGGCTGGCTTTAATTTGTTTTTCCAAGTTTACCTTTTTATAGTTACCTTTTTCATCCCGATTCACACCAAGCCCCACTTAAAGCAGACTACATAAACCAAAACACTGAATCTACTCAGCACTTTTAACATGAAGAACCCTTTCCTTAATGCTATGTACTTGCCCTTTCCTCTGTATCTCTGCCACTCCAAAGCTTTCACCCAAGCATCCTCTCTTCGGCAAAAGTAAACTTCCCTACCTGAACTCTAACTGAACTTTTCATTTTTCTTAGAGTTCCTCTTTGAATTATCCTCATATTTTTGAAGATAATTCCTCATTGTTATTAGTACTGTTCTCATATTTATTACCTTCAGTAATAAACTGTCCACTTCTTGATGCCAAGAACTACATTTCACCTTTATATCCTCCAATATTGTTTGCACAGGGCCTTATATATATTATACACTCAATAAGTGACTGTAGAATTGAAAATAAATTTGATATGTCCAAATAAAAAAATAACACTGAATACTTGATTTGAAAAAAATTACTATCCATACAGTGGAATACTACCTAGCATAACAAAGGGATTGACTATTAATATATACAACATAGGTGAATTTCAAAATAATTATGCTGAATAAAAAAAGATAGGAAAAAAACACATACACTGTATGATCCCATTTATATCTAGAAATTAATTGCAAACTAATCTATGGTGACAGAAAACAGACTAGTAGCTGCCTGGGTATAGAGGAGGAAGGTGAGAAGGGAGAGTAGGTAGGAAGAGGAGGGAGGGATTACAAAAGGGCATGATAAAACTTTTGGAAGCAACGGGTATGTTTACTATCTTAATTTTGATGATGGTCTCAAAGGCATTCAAATTTTGACATATACATCAAAACTTACAAAACTGTATATTTTTATATGTGTTTGCTGTATGTCAATTATTCTTCAACTAAGTAGACAAAAGTAAAGGAGGGAGGGAGAAAGGGAAGAAAGAAAAAAGAAGGGAGGTTACCTGAATAAGTTACATGACGACCTGTCTGGCAAGCTCACTAAACAACACAACCTAAGGGAAGTTTCTATCAAGTCATCAAAATACTCTCATTGGACTCCTCCCCCATGCCCTAACAGCCCTGACACTGTTCTAAGCACTTTACATGTATTATTTAACTTCCACAACTTTATGAAGTATGTACTATTATTATTATTATCCCCAATTTGTAAATAAAGAGACTATAATCCAAATGTGGTCTGCCTAACCCACAACCTGTACTTTTTAAAAAATTTTTTAAACATTTATTCACTTTTGAGAGACAGAGCATAATTGGGGGAGGGGTAGAAAGAGACAGAGAAACAGAATCCAAAGTAGTCTCCGGGCTCTGAACTGTCAGCACAGAGCCTGACGCAGGGCTTGAACTCACAGACCGTGAAACCATGACCTCAGCAAAAGTCAGACGCTTAACTGACTGAGCCACCCAGGCGCTCTCACAACCTGCATTTTTAAGCACCATGCTACAATGCCTTCCTAGTGACTGTCAACACATCAACTATTCCCTCTCTCCCCAGTTACCCATTTATTTAATGGGGCCTCACACTAAGGGAAATGTTTTGCAAAATTACTCAACAAACAAACAAAAGTGGAAAACAGGAACCTCAAGGACTGCTTCTCAGTTAACCAGATTTAGTCTAGCTCTCACAAGTGACTGTGATTCATGCCTCCCAGGCAAAGTGTAATGTAAAACACCCTGAAGACCCAGAAGTTACTAGTAAACCAGGCTCCATCCTGCTTCTCTTGCTCCCACTGCAGTTGTATATCTCTAGGGAAGCAATATCACTCAATATGGGGGTAAGACATGAGAGGAAAGGTAAAGAAGTGCTTTAGAATGGAGGAGATAAAAAAGAACATCTTATTTATTTTTGTTTTTGCTATAAAATAACTCCAAACAGTTACACAAAAGTCTAAGTGTTATGCATAATGTAAGGGTTTTCAGACATACCTAGTTGTGCCCAAAGTGGGTTATATGGATGAGTCTTTGCCAACATGTCCACACTCTGAGAGGAATGTTTTTCTAAAAATATTTTTATAGGTGGTTGTCCATTTGGCATGACTGTTGGAACCCAGGCAAGATGATTGGTCAGAACTGCAGTAATGAGTGCTGGCAAGAATCTGAAAACAAAAACAAGTTATCATATTCCAAACTGCCTTCATTACACCTAATGTAAATGCAGCAATAGAATAAAGCCAAGAGAGTATATATTCTCATGTAGCCAAACAGCATAAAAAAGGAGAGGAAAGAAGACAAGACAGACATATCACCTGGATGAAAATAAATACTAACAGGGTTTTTGGTGGGGTAGGGGTTAAAAAAAATCCTTGAAATAAAAGCAATATTAACACAGGGCTATTTCTGATCATAATTACAAAACAAAAATGCCACTTCACTTGAAAAACTAGTTTCTTTTCAGTGTTTCATCAGCAAAATTAATCAATCAACCAACAAGTCTATACATTTCCATATTACTGAATGGAAAAATAAAGGAAAGTATTAAGCAAACCTTTGTCTACCATCTAAAGGAATAAAACATCTAAATTACTCATCTGGATTCTAGAAATCTGATGAATGGTTAGAAAAAAGAGTATGATAAAATATCACACTAAATATGTATCACTAGAATCCTGGCACTTCCTTTGTTTGTTTTTTTGTTTTGTTTTTGTTTGTCTGTTTTTACTTATTTTCTTTTTTTTTTTTTTAATGTTTTATTTATTTCTAGGANTGTGGCTCACAAAACTCAGAGAAACATTTTTCTTACCAGATTACCATTTTTGTTTTTGTTTTTCTTTTTTAATTTTTAAAAAAAATTTTTAATGTTTTATTTATTTCTAGGAGAGAGAGAGAGAGACAGCGTGAGCAGGGGAGGATCAGAGAGAGAGAGGGAGATACAGACTCTGAAATAGGCTCCAGGCTCTGAGCTGGCAGTCAGTACAGAGCCCGACGCGGGGCTCGAACCCACAAACCGCGAGATCATGACCTAAGCGAAAGTCGGACGCTCAACCGACTAAGCCACCCAGGCGCCCCTGTTTTTACTTATTTTCTATAGAATGAAACTGTAAGTAGATACAATTCACCAAAAAATGGAAGCCTCAGAGAGTTCTATAAGTTGTCAGGAACTTTAAGTTAACACATAAAGATCTTTTTACAAATTTTCGTTCATTATGTTCTGTGGACCTCTTCCACATCCTTTCTTTTTTTAATTGTTAAAAAATGTTTATTTTTCAGAGAGAGACTATGAGTGGGGGAGGGGCAGATAGAGAGGGAGACAGAGGATCTGAAGCAGGCTCCAAGGTGAGAGCAAAGAGCCCCATGTGGGGCTCGAACTCACAAACCGTGATACTATGACCTGAGCAAAAGTCAGACGCTTAACCAACTGAGCCACCCAGGCACCCCCACATCCTATCTCTTAATTATCTTTTGGAATTGTTTTGGTTATTAATAATATGAAGTAATTCCAAAAATAACAGTTAATCACTTCATTTTTGTAACTGGTTTTGATCACAATCTAGATAATCACATGATAGTAAATAACAGCTAAGATAGATATATAAAAAGAAAGAGAAAAAGCCATACTGATTTTTAGAAGCATTTTCCATTAGAAATGTGAACTCCTTCATGAAACGATGGCAAAGCTGGTTCTTTTCTGGAGTCCCTGACATCATCGTAAGCCAGACAGGCTCTCCAATTCGTGGCATTGTATAAAGGTTACAAATTGTTGTTCTAAAAAGATAAAAACACATTATGAAATTCATAGTTCCCAGAATAACATAACTCTTAAAGTTTATATTGTCAGGTTGAGCCTCACAGGTAGATTATTAAAGCTTTCGAGAGGACAAAATCAATCAAGCCATTCCTTCTTTGTCACCAGCATAGTAAAAAGGAATGTTCTGCATATGAACACAATATGTGTTGGTTCTGATGTTAGCTCTGCCTCTGATGACTGTGTAATCATTGGTAATTGGTAAATTGGTAAATTACTTCCCTACTTTAAGCATCAGTTTCCTCCACCTGTAAAAAGGAAAATATAGGACGAGATAATTTCTAAAGCCCTTCCAGTTCTACATTTCTAACATATATGCCATACTTAAATATAATGCAAATAATCAACAACCTAGAAGAGAAAAATATTCAAAATTGGGTTAGAGCTTATCTATATATCCACTCAAAACAATAGTTTATTGGAATCATTTTGTTGCCTATGCTGAGACTCTTAAGTAAAGTTCTGATGGATGATGAGGACACTGTATCTGCATATTGCATTTTGTGACTCTCAATCTTTTGAAGTTTTTCCTTGAATCAACACAAAAGAGCATTATTGCACAATTATGATGATGCTTTTCTGGCTGTCTCTTGCATTTACTTAGACAACAGCTAGACCCATGACTTGCACTCTCTCCTTAAGGCTTCAAGGACACCTTTAAGATATTAATCATTTTCCTTCCACATTAATATCTATTTAGCCAAGTCCTATACACTCACCAGATTAAGCAACTCCTACAAAGTTGAGGCTTAAACTAACTGATCTTTTGGAAGATACAGACATTTCAACTCTCTAGAACAGTGCTATGTGATAGAACTTTTCAGTGATGGGAATGTTCTCTATCTGTGCTGTCCAGGATAGCATCCACTAGCCACATATGGTTACTTAACACTTAATATGTGGTATGACTGAGGAAGTGATTTTAACTTTAATTTTATTTAAATTAAGTATCAAAAAAAAAAACCACCCTAATTTAAGTATCCACATGTGGCTTATAGCCACTAAATTAGAAAGTACACCTCTAGAAAGTTATCTGAGATCATCACAAGTCTAATACCTACTACAACATAATTAAAAAAATTTTTTTACTATTTGTTTTTGGGAAAGAAAGAAAGAAAGAAAGGGACAGAGTGTGAGCAGGGGAGGGGCAGAGAGGAGACACAGAACCCAAAGCAGGATCCAGATTCCATGCTGTCAGCACAGACCCTGACACGGGGCTCTAATTCATGAACTGTGGGATCATGACCTGAGCCAAAGTGAGACGCTTAACCAAATGAGCCACCCAACCACCCCAAGCATAATTCTCTAACACCTAGAATCTAAAAAAAGGAAAAGAATTATCTTGCCTGTACAAGCTTTATTGAATCTCAACCCAGTGTGAACACAATATATTACAATGAATAAAAGTAACAAACACAGGTCACATTAATGAGTTCTTGGTAGGACATAATACCATGGCTGAGAACTTCAAAATAAACTGGAAAAGAATTAAAGGCATTTTACAGAGAAAAATATGACTCAAATATAAACTAGGAATACCTGAAAACGTGTATTTTTAAAGCCTATTAAGGATGTCCAGATAAAATGGAAAAGTGAGCACCAATGTTTACCCCTTTCAGTTCAGAAGTCCCATACGAACACCCATTAAGGATTTGAAGACAGATTTTTAAAAATCAGTTTTTTTGAAAGAGAGATAAGACTTCTATTTATTTTTTTGAGAGAGACAAGACTGTGAGCAGGGGAGGGGCAGAGAAAAACAGAGACACAGTATCTGAAACAGGCTCCAGGCTCTGAGCTGTCAGCACAGAGCCCGATGTGGGGCTCAAACTCACAGACTGCAAGATCATGACCTGAGCTGAAGTCAGACGCTTAACCAACTGAGGCACCCAGGTGCCCCAGCAGATAAATTACTATAACAAATAAAAATGGGGAGTAATCTGAATTAAAATTTAAAGTACACATTTAATAAAACTCTAGAACACAAAACATAAAATGGAATGTTAAGTAAAGTGGTAAGGTAAAAGATGATATGGGTTACAGTGCTCTCTGTAAAGAGCTAATCTACTTCTCTGAAACCAGAAGAGGCTCAGGACTCACAAATGCCTGGTAAAGTTAGGGCAGGAGTTAGTTATATAGGACTGTAAACAGGGAGACTAATTCAAGGTCCGTAAATGGCAGATGACCTCTTTCTGCACCCTATTTTCCCACTGAATGACTAGGGACAGAAGAACAGATGTAGCAACTGACTACCCCAGAGGAATAACATTGCTCAAAGCCTTACTGATATTTGAAGATTTTGTAGTATATAAAGAGATATACAATAAATCTTGTGATATTAAAATTTCATGGGAAGAAGGGATAGCAATTAGGAGAAAAAATATGTCTTATATATGTCTCCTTCAGGAAATGATAATAAAAACAGGTTGAGAAACACCACCCTAAAGTGAAGTTCTCCATTTTGTGCCTAATTATGTACAAAACTCCCAGCCAGTATTTTAGTGCTTCACTCTCAGCTATGGAAGGGCAACCCAATCCTGATACAGAGGGACAGCCTCCAAGGACAGAGGGACACAAACACTAAAACAGAAACACACACACACACACTCACACACAAAATCACTCCAGAGGAAATAGAAAATAATACATTCAGAAAAAGGAAATCATGAAAAACATAAAAGATTAGTTCAGGAATCCTAGTTACTAACAAAAAGAATTAAAACGAGAAAATATCAAGGAAAATAAACAATCAAAGAAAGTAGAAAATTTTTCAGAACTGAAAATTTACCAGAACTCAAGCTTGTGCTAGAGCTATACTGAAGCTAAAGGGCCAATGGGCAGATATAAACTCATGGCAAGAAATAGAAATGCTCCAAAACTGATAAATCATGAAATAGCTACATTAAGTATACTGTTTCATAATGTGGAAATACATATAAGAAATAGGTAAGAGTTAAAGTAAGAATAGGGATGAGAGAGATAGGATATGGTTCATTTCTTTTGCATTATTAGATTTCTCAGCATATTTTGTCTTTTTAAACATGTGAATGTACTTTCTGATTAAAAGAAACACTGTATAAATGAATGAATGAGCCAATCGATTCATTTTCCATGAGTTTCTTAAGCATATTAGAGACTACTACAAGTCCATGTGCCATGGGCCAGAGCCAGATCACTAACATTGGTGAAGTGGTCCACTAAGGACATTAGCTTTAATGTTTTGGTGTTTAAGGCTATGTACTATGACCTCAGAGTATATCAAATATAAAGAAAGCAAAGAAATTAATTATGCAATGTTGCTACTCATTATACACAACTCTATGTTGTCATCAGCAATGTAGAAGTAATAGTGCTTTCTTCTCCACTAACGATTATGGTTAATTTTCAGTGCAGGAAAGGTAAGAATTTTTAGTCACCTGACCCCTTATTTTTTCTGATTGTCCCTAAAGAATGAAAGCCTCCTTTAGGTGGAAGTAAACTGTGGGCCTGATTTAGTTTTCTTTGATATGCAGTCTAAGTGAGAATCCAAGAACCTCATCTTTGCCAGATGGCACTACTAACTAAACATGCTTCCTGTTTGTCTAGGTTTCATTGCTTCTGCATACATGTGAATCATTTCCTTCCTCTTCTCAATCACCCCAAACTCATTAATCATCTGATCTCAAATAATCACATACTTTAAAAATTATCTAACTGCTAATTTTTAATAATCATTTAATTTAAAAATTAAGACAGATTCTCATTATTTGCAGTAATGTTTTATAAAGCCAATGCAAACAATGAATTAGTGAACACTGAATCACTGTACCTAGGGAAAATACATAGTTAGGTTCCTGTGAGTTTCTCATCACATTTTTGTCAGCCCTTCAATACATAACCATGTTTTATGTGAGTTTCTGTTTAAAGATACCTTATTTAATATACTACTGATTCATTAACACTGAATTCACAGTCAAGAGCACCATAACTCATGTATTCACGAAGGTTAGATGTATTTTCTTTGTAAAGCGCATCACTGCTTTCTTACACTTAGGAACATTAGATAGTATTTCAGCAGTATACTCGAAGGTGATTTTTTAAAAATATTTTAAGCATTTATTTATTTTTGAGAGACAGACCAAGAGCAGAGGAGAGGCAGTTAAAGAGGGAGACACAGAATCCAAAGCAGGCTCCAGGTTCTAGATGACTAGATGACTAGGAATGTGTGTATCAAGCTACTCAAGTTTTCCCCTGTTCTGCACATTACAAATGATCATTAAAATACTGTGAGTATATTTTGAGGTCCCAAATAAATTTCAGGTGAATTCACCAATACACAATCTGTATGTAACAGGATTAAATGTCTATATTAAAGTACTTATAATGATAGACCTCTTAATAAAAATTATAGGTTTATAAAGTATTTTTAAGATTTTGTACAATGCTTAACTGACTTATATAGACTTTCATATTTGTATAGTGACTGAAGTAAAATAATCAAACTAATACAAAAGGAAAAATATACAATCATGACCTACATTTTCAATGATTTTATAACCCATACATATTATAAATTCTAGGCAATATTAAAATTCTAAGACTTTTGTCTTAGGCCTTTTGTACTACTCAATAATATAGCAATTAACTCACATGTATTTAAATTTTTTTGAATAAAAATTTTTATAACCAAAGAGCAAGATGGGTATTCTATTAGGAATGAATTTTACAATATTACTATTGTGGTAACCTCAGCTGGATCTATAATGGCAGAGTTTCCTCAGACCTAAAATTGGGACTCTTGGCCTTTTTCCACAAAGCTTGTGACTGCAGAGAAAAAAACTCTCAACTCAATAATATAAGAAACAGTTTCGAGTGCAAGGGCAAAGATTCACTGCCTTGTAACAGTTAAAATGTGAAACTCAAAAAGAGTATTACAGGATTCCTTTAAGCAAATAAGCAAAAGGACTGTTCAAACATATATTTTTAATAACTCCAGACTAAAGTCAATGGAACAACTCGAATAAAATAATAAAAACTTTTTAAGATTACTAAGAAAATACCCAATCATTCATAGCATCTTTCTTTTACAATAAAGGTATAGTATCCACTTCAGGAAAAGCACAACTCTTAAGAATCTTCGGGTGAACTTTCAAGCAAATTACAGATTAAATTTAGAAACTGAGAAGATTATAACTTTTCATCCTTCTTGAAAACCACTTATATTCATGACAAAGACATGTTGTATACATTTCATAGAGAAATCACTCTAGAATTTTGTTTGAGTTATATAGTTAAAATTCTCCAGCTCTGTAAATACAGATGACCAGAGCTATAAGGGAATGTGTGAAGAGCAAAGCTGTAGTAAAGCAGGAGAAATACATAGATAACCATGGTACTCAGCTGATAATATTTTAGTTTATAATGTTCAACATGTCTTGGTTTCAATAAAACAAAAGAACTTCTCCCATAGCATATATCATCTCTCAAGAATTTCCAAGGCCAGAAACTCATTATTTCAAAATAAATTCCCAAATGCTGACTATGACATCCTCTCTCAGGATTGTACAGCTGCAACTATACAATGAAGGCTTGCAAATATACCTAACATTGTAGTAGTACAGATTTGGTAATTTTTCTCCCTGAAAACAGTTTAAGCTAGTCATTTCCACACAGACTGTGAAATACAAACGCTAGGCTCTAGACCTACTGATTCAAACTCCACAAGTCTGGGAAACATTTTTGTTATGTTTGCCTAGTCATCAGCTGAGCACTATATTTTTCTTTTTAAAAATTTTTTAACATTTATTTACTTTTGAGAGACCGAGAAAGACAAAGCACAGGCAGGGGAGGGGCAGAGGCAAGAAGGAGACAGAATCTGAAGCAGGCTCCAGGCTCTAAGCTGTGAGCACAGAGCTCTATGTAGGGCCCAAAACCATGAACCATGAGATCATGACCTGAGCTGAAGTCGGACACTTAACCAACTGAGCCACCCAGGCACCCCTATATTTTTCTTTTTAATCTAAAATTTTTAATATAATTTAAGTTTCAAACAAAATCATTTTAACTTTTAACTAAACCAATTGGTTTTTATTTCAGTTCAGTGTGTTCTTACATAAAAACCCTGATTAAAAAATATCTGAACTTCCAAATACAGCTGACATACAGAGCTTGAAAGTCATCACTTTAATCTGGTACATTTAACCAGTCTCTAAGAGCCCAACAGGGAGGAAAAGGACATTTCTGCTGGAACTAGGATCTCCTCTGGTCATATCTGCTGTGTGTAATTCCCACTGATGAAACCCAAATGTGCCTGAATCCCTAGTCCACTTGATATTTAATAACATAAAATCCAGTGGCCTAGTGATTTATACACCCTCATTTGTCCACGTGACAAAGAAATTTTAAAAATTAAATTTTATGAGAATAAGCTAAAATAAGTAAATATTGTGTACACTGCTAGACAACTCTGAATTATGAAAAGCTGGAGAATATGTACCTGAATTCATTTAGGGCATCAACTATTCGACTATATGCCAAACTCCTCTGACTGGCATCAGCTGATCTCCGGCTCATTTTCATAGCCTTGAAAGTAATAAAATAGTTAATTCTTACACTGATCACAACAAAATATTGAAGAAAAAAAAAGTGAAACATAAAGTCATTTATTTCCATAACACTCCACCATCACCCTTATCTAGAAGGACGTAAAGAAGGCACATATATTTGCAGTGGCTTTATTGCACTCTTAATCATTTATAAGAAAATTCAAAAATTTTTAATGTTAAATCTCTTACTTTAACTGTCAAATGACAGAATGTCAATACAAAGAGAAAATGATATTGACAGTTTCTGGATTAAAGTACTTTTTTTTTTAACAAATAGAACAAGATATAATGATAACTCAGTAACAACAGCTCATGGCTTCATCTAATATTTCACAGATAATGGCTTGTTAAGTAAACCTTTTATAAAAACCTAAAACATTAAGATTCTATTGAAAGGTATCACAGGCTATTAGTAATATTTGTTTTCTTAAAACATATGTAGCCAAGGTTGAGAGGCTTTGCTTTAGATAGACAAAAAGGCGATCAGGATTAGATATGGATGTCAAAATTAACCTTGTAAATTTTTAGGCTTTTTCAAAAGGAATACACTTTTGAATCACTTGTATAATTAAAAATCAATTTAAAAATTTTTAAACATCTGTTTAAGAGCTCATACTACTTTAAGGCCAGAAATTATGTTCATGTATACCTAAAAACTAAGTAAAACTTACTTTATGTTTTTACAAACTGTTGACAGGTTCCCAATTTATAAAAAAGTGAATATTCTTTACCTAAAATTGAACACTATTCTTAATTTCACCAGCAGTAAAATATTAAGAATAAGATTACATTACAGATTTCAAAAGGTAGCATAGGCTTCAAAATATTCTCAAGGTACCCAGAGATGAAACCTTATATAAAGGTATTCATTTATTAAGCTCTACTGTTCAGCTATAATAAGAAATAAAATGTTAAGCTTGAACAAACATCCAAACAACTGTAAGTACCGCAAAGCACACTTTTAGGTTATAAAATGGTCAAAGCATTAAAACATTTAAAAAGCAATCCTTAATAAGTTCTATATTGACTGAATATATCAAGTTTTATACAAAACTTCACAATTCTCCCAGCAACTCAAAATGTCAGTTCAGCTACAGCTAAATATTATGTATGAACTTTGGCAACAACATACGAAAAAAGGGCCTGCAGCCAAGTGAAGAAAATACCACCAAGGTCTAACATCTGGAAAAGTAAGTAAAAATGGCCTTTACTTGTCTGTTCAATAAAAGTGTGCTGCTAATGATCTTTGTCTTTTGACAGACTTAACGTGAGTAATAAAACATCACTGTACTCTCAAGAGGCAGATGAACTGAAATGCATCCTCTGCTTTCTAGACCAGTCTTACTTGTCTCCCCTCTCTAGTCTCTTACTCTACTCTCTTTTTAAAAACATACTTCTAAATTAATCTTCCTAAAGCACAATTTAGAGATAGGTTTAACAACAAGGTCAAAACTTCTGGCAAGCATTCTTTGAGATCTGGTTTCCATTAATTCTGCCAGCCATACCACCCACCACTCCTCTTTGTATCCCTTCCCTTCCACATACTATCCAACAGATTAAGCATTTAGTTATATCGGGGCACCTACGTGGCTCACTCAGTTGAGCGTCCGACTTCGGCTCAGGTCATGATCTCACAGTTTGTGAGTTCGAGCCCCGCATCGAGCTCTGTGCTGACAGCTAGCTCGGAACCTGGAGCTTGCTTCGGATTCTGGTTCTCCCTCTCTCTCTAACCCTCCCCTGCTCATGCTGTCTCTCTCTCTCTCAGGAAAAAAAAAAAGGAAAAAAAGAATTTAATTATATCCACTTATTCATTAGTTTGACTTCCTGGGAATCTCTTCTAAAAATTCACCAAGATGTTAACTACATTGTAGCTACATTGTGGAAAAAAAAAGAAATAACCCAATTGAAATATTGTTACTTAAGGAAATCCACTAACCTATATTTGAGAACAATTTATAATGACATGAGAACTGGATACAACAATGAGTTTTTTTTAATTTTTAATGTTTATTTATTTTGATAGAGTGAGCATGCATCCACATGCACATGCAGGGGAGGGGCCCAGAGAGTGGGAGAGACAGAATCTCAAGCAGGTTCCACACTGTCAGTGCAGAGCCCAACTCACAGCTCGATCTCATGAACCCGTGAGATCATGACCTGAGTCAAAATCAAGAGTGAGACATTTAACCAACTGAGCCACCCAGGCACCCCTACAATGATGAGTTTTTTAAAACACATACATAATAAAGAGAATATGGACACAACAATCCAATCAAGTAAAAGTACAATATACAGGGGCACCTGGGTGGCTCAGTCACTTGAGCACCGACTTCGGCTCAGGTCATGATCTCACAGTTTGTGAGTTCGAGCCCCGCAATGGGCTCTGTGCTGACAGCTCAGAGACTGGAGCCTGCTTCGGATTCTGTGTCTCAACTCTCTCTGCTCCTCCCCCACTCATGCTCTGTTTCTCTCTCTCTCAAAAATAAATAAACATTTAAAAAAATGTTTTTAAAAGTACAATATACATAGAAAAGGCCTGGTTAAGACATTCAGCAAAAGGTTACGGAGTTATTTTGGGGTGGCAAGTATATCAATTTTTCTTGCTATTCTGTTATATCCAATTTTCAAAACTTTATGTTTAAAAAAACTTAAACATGCTTTAAGATATAGTCCAAATGAAACATCCTCTCAATAGGAAATAATTTTTCTTTCCTATGGACTCCTAAACAACTCTGTCTTTCTTTTTAAGTTATTCTCATGTTCTAGCTTGTATTCGTAATTTTCTTACTTTATACAAATTTAGTACACACTCTATCAGCACCATTAGATACAATTAATCACCCCTATCTTCTTAAAACACTTCCTTCACTTGGCTCCCCCTAAAAAAGTACTCTATTTTGTTTTTTCCTGTTACTTGAATGGCCAATCCCACTTCTTCTGTGAGTTTTCTTGACTCTTCAAATTTTAAACGTTGAAGTGCTACACAAATCAAGCCTAGGATATCCTTTACTTTTTTTTTATTCCTCAGTTTCAAGGCTTTAAATACCATCCATACACTAATGATGGTCTAGCCTAGACCTTTCTCCTTAAACTCTAGGGGCGCCTGAGTGGCTCAGTAAGTTGAGAGGCCAACTTCAGCTCAGGTCATGATCTCGCAGTTTGTGAGTTCGAGCCCTGCATCAGGCTTTGTGCTGACAGCTTGGAGGCTGGAACCTGCTTCAGATTCTGCATCTCCCTCTCTCTCTGCCCCTCCCCTGCTCATGCTCAGTCTCTCTGTCTCTCAAAAATAAAAAAACCTTAAAAGAAACCATTAAAAAAAACTCTAGACTCACATAATGCCCAGGGCCTTTTCAAACAATCACCTGACTTTCCTACACCAAAACTGTTCCATCTTAATCTTTCCCATTTTAGTACTAGCAACTCCATCCTTCCTACTGCTCAAATAAAAATCTCAAGCCAACCTGTACTGCCTCCTTTATCATACATCAGCTAATTCAGTCCACCAGTGAATCTCATTAGCTCTATTTTTAAAACATATCCAGAAGCCAACCACTGCTCACCAATTTCATCACTAACTTGGTCTAAGTATCCACCATCTCTCACCTGGATCACTGGAACAGACTCCTAATTTGTTCCCACAACATCCACCTTTGACCCTAGAAATCTAGTCTCCACAAGCAATAAAAGAGATCCTCATAAACAATGTCATTCCTCTGCTTGAAACTCTCCAATAGTTTCTCAGCTTTCTTAAAAGTAAACACCAGTGCTCTTACAATGATACCCTAAAAGTCCCTACATAATCTGATCTTACTTCTACCCCAGCCACTTTGGCCTCCTTACTTTGCTCATGCATGAGGATTACTCTTGACACAGTCTTTGCTCCTGCCTGGAAAAATTTTCCCTCAGATAGTTGTATCTCACTTCCTCCATCTCTGGATCAAATGTCATTTTATCAGGAGCCTTGATGACCAACCAAAAAAATTAGCAATAATTCCATCCAGCATTCCTTATAAACCTGTTTTCTTCTTCTCCACAGCACTTATTATCATTAAAGATCTTATAAATTAATTTATTTGCTATCTCATGAGGTCAAGAGTGTTGCATTTTTCCTGTATTATCTTCAGTTACTACATTACTGCTTGCCACAATATGGGTCCTCAGACATTTATTAAATGAATGGATGAATGACTTCATAACATTTATTAGGCAGAAAGTTCCTTAAAAACAGTTGAAGTCTGTTTTGCATCTCCAAAGCACTTTGTAGGGTACTTGTACTATGGCTGCTAATTTTTCTGCCAGATGAATAAACATAATACTATGTTTATACCAGGAGAGTAAGATTTAGAGGAAAATAAAGGATATAAGCCAGCAACATGACTATGCTTACCTGTTCTATTGCACTCTTTAGTTTGTTCATGTGGCTTTCAAAGAGAGGAAAATGTGAAAAAAAGAATTCATTAAATTTGTTATTTTCATCTTCATCTTTGGATAATGAAAAGATTACCCCAATTGCAATCTTCTTTTTCCTCACAATTCCTGGGTTAGGGCCACAGCTTTCATCTGACAGATTAAAGCTTTCTTCTATAGACCTTAAAAATAAATGTTTTCTTTAATATAAAAAAAATGAAAATAATTAAATTCACAATTTCATCTCCTTGCTAATTTAATGTACACAAGCTAAAGGTCTTCTGCTGTTTTATCAGTAAATCTAAAAATGCACATCAATTATCTTTGAAAAATCTACTGACTACTCCTTCATGCTCACATTTTTGTAAAAAATTTTAACAGAGAGTCAGATTGGGAACATTTTTGTTCAGTTAGAAGTCACTAAAAAAAGGGAGTTAATCCCCATTCATAACCCACCTAAAAATGCCTTCATTTTAAGCTTATAAAAGAGTCTGATCTAATTCACTGTTCTACAATCTCCTTTTGTCTCTTGCTGATTCCAAGAGTAAAATTTTAAAAATCAAGGACTAAAGGAAGTAACTAAAGAAGAAAACAAGAAGCTTTATTTAATCTACAGTTGTACTTAAAATAGGCTTAAAAGAAAAAAAGATCTTTCAAAAATGAATTGACTTGCCTAATTAGAAACATGAAAAACTGAAATATCAAAATCCAGTACACTGCACAAACACCTAAACAGAAGAGTTACAATCATAAAACTTTTAGGAAAAAAACATAGGATAAAAGCTTTATGACACTGAATTTGGCATTTATTTCTTGGATATGATACCAAAAGGAAAGACAACAAAAGAAAAAGATAAACTGGACTACATAAAATTAAAAACTACTGTGTATCTAAGGACACTGTCAACAGAAATGAAAAAGCTACCCATGGAATGGGAGAAAATACTGATAAGCATATATCTGATAAAGGAATGATATCTAGAATAAATAAAGAACTCCTACACCTCAACAACAACAACAAAACAATCTAATAAAAAAATGGGCAAAATACTTATATACGTATTTCTCCAAAAGACACACACATTGCTATTACGCACATAAAAATACACTCAGTATCACTAACCATTAGGGAATACTTGGGAATATGACTGCATTAGGGAAATGCAAATCAAAACCACAACAAGATACCACTTCACACCCATTAGGATGGTTATGATAAAAAAAAAAAAAAAAACAGAAAATAACTATTGGTAAGAATGTAAAATGGCAACTGTAGAAAACAGTATGGCATTCCCTCGAAAACTTATCCAAAAAATTACAACATCACCCGAAAATTCCACTTTTGGGTATACACCCTCAAAATTGAAATCAGGGACTCAAACAGGTATTTATACACATATGTTCATATCAGTATTATTTGCCAAAGCCAAAAGGTGGAAGCTACCCAAATGTCCATCAACAGATAAGTGAATAACAAAATGTGATATACACATACAATGGAGTATCATTCAGCCATAAAAAGAAATAAAATCCTGATACATCTACAACATAGAAGAACCTCAGAGACATGCTAAACGAAATAAGCCACACATAAAAAAACAAATATTGTATGATTCCACTTATATGAGGTATCTACAATAGTCAAATTCAGAAAGAAAAAAAATTCAGTGGAGGATGCCAGGAGCCAAGGGGAGGAGGAACAAGGAGTTAACTGTATAATGGGTACAGTGTGGGGAAATAAAAAAGTTCCAGACGTGAAGAGTGACAATGGTTACAAAACAATGTGAAGGTACACTGAACTGTACACCTAATACTGGTTAAAACTTACCCAAACTTTTAATATATATTTTAAAAGTTTCAAGGCTTAAAATACACAAAATATAAGCCCTAAAAAAAACCCATTCAGAACTGTGTTTAAGGAACTATTCAATTTTATTATAAAGTGAAAATTCCAACTTACCATCTAGGAAACACCCCATTCTCCAAACTTGTTGTTTGGCTGCGTCGCCAGCGTCGCTGGTAACTGCTGGCACAGCTTCGGGTAAGTGAGGAGTTGGGAGAGGGAAATGGTGTAATAAGCAAGCTGCTGAGAGATGCTGTCAGTCAAAATAAAAACAAGTATAATATAAGCATTTAAAAATATGTCAATGATAACTAAGCATAAAGGTAAATTTCTTTTTAACAAATTTAACAGTAGTAACTCAAATTTCTCATTTTGTTTCATGAGCTTCTTAAAAATTTCCTTTTAAAAAATGTCATGTTGGAGCAAAGTCTAAGAACAAAAAAATCATATATCAACAGGGTGTTGGCAAGAGACTCTGAGACATTCCCCTTTTTATATTCTACCCTCACTCCAATCACTTCAGAAGAAGGGCTAATTTGAAACAAAGTATTATTTCTTTGGCCATAAAACTGTCCTATGTATAGCCAAACACTTAGTCCTTAAAAGAAATACGATGTGATTCCATTTTTTAAATTTTTTTTTATTTTATTTTTTTAAGTCTGTATTTAAATTCTAGCTAGTTAACATGCAATGTAATATTAGTTTCAGGTGCACAAATATAGAGATTGAATACTTCTATATAACACCTCTTGCTCATCACAAGGGCATTCCTTAATCTTCATCACCTATTTAACCCATCCCCCTACCCACCACCCCCTGGTAAGCATCAGTTTGTTCTCTACTGTTAAGAGTCTGTTGCTTGGTTTTCTCCCTTTTCCCCCCTCTTGCTTATTTGTTTGAGAATTGTCTTTCTCTGACTAATTTCATATAGCATACTCCTAGCTCCATCCATGTCCTTGCAAATGGCAACATTTCATTCTTTTTATGGCTGAATAATATCCCATTGTGTGTGTGTACACACACACACACACACACACACACACACACCCATACACACCAGAACTTCTTTATCTGTTCGTCAATCAATGTATACTTGGGTTGTTTCCATAATTTGGCTATTGTAGATAATTCTGCTATAAACATGCATTGTTAACTGTACAAATATGCATGTATCCCTTTGAAAATAAGTGCTTGAATGTCATTTCATGATGTCTTTTAAAAGCACATAATTTTATACTTGTCACAATGGCTAGAAACAAAAGGAAAAGAAACAACAAGTGTTGACAAGGATATGGAGAGAAAGGAACCCTTATGCAATGGGAATGCAAATTGGTATACAGCCACTATGGAAAACAGTATGGAGGTTCCTTAGAAAACTAAAAACAGAAATACCATATGATCTAGTAATTCCAAAACTGGGTATTCACTCTAAGAAAACAAAAACACTAATTTAAAAATATGCACTCCTAACTTTAGTGCAGCATTTTTTATAATAGCCAAGATACAGAAACAACCCAAGTGTCCATCAATAGATGAATGAACAAGTAAGATGTATACAATATTGCTCAATCATAAAAAAGAGTAAGGTCTTGCCATCTGCGACAACATGGATGGACCTAGAAGGTATTATGCTAAGTGAAATAAGTCAGACAGAGAAAGACAAATACCATATGATTTCACTTACATGTGGAATCTAAAACACAAAACAAAAAGCAGAAAGAGACCCATTAACACAGAGAACAAACTGATAGTTGCCAGAGAGGAGGTGGTTGAATGGGAAGGGCAAATTGGGTAAAGGAGAGTGGAAGATACAAGCTTCCAGTTATGGAATGAATAAGTCACAGGGATAAAATGCACAGCATAGGGAATAAAGCCAATGGTACTGTAATAGTGTTGTACGGTGATAGATGGTAACTACACTTGTGGTAAGCATAGCATAACATATAGAGTTGTCAAATCACTATGTTGTACAACTGAAATGTATCTAACACTGTATATTATAACTATACTTAAAACTATACTTCAATAAAAATAAAATAAAAATACCATTGATCCTTGAGCAGCTTGGGTTTGAACTGTGCAGGTACACTTAGACATTTTCTTTTTCAATAAATAGAGTACAATACTTTAAGTGTATTTTCTCTTCTTTATGATTTTCTTAATAACATTTTCTTTCCTCTAGCTTTATTATAAAAATACAGTATATAATACATATTATATATAAAATATATGTTAATTGACTATGTTATTGGTAAAGCTATTATTTGAGTTTTCAGGGAGTCAAAAGTTACACACAGATTTTCTTACTGTGTGGGGGGTGGAGAAGAGGTTAGGATTTTTGCATTATTGAAGGATCAACAGTACTCATGAATTGCTGTGTACAAGTAGTCAAGCTTCTGAATCCTTTTTTTTTTGAGAGAGAGAACGCGCGCGCGCACGAGCGCATGCGCACATACAACTACACACCAGCAGGGGAGGGACAGACAGAGGGAGAGAGAATCCCAAGCAGGCTCCACACTGTCAGCACAGAGTCAGACACTGGGCTCAAACCCACAAACTGTGAGATCATGACTTAAGCTGAAATCAAGAATCAGAAGCTTAACGAACTGAGCCACCCAGGAGCCCAGCTTGGCCACTTTTAAGAACAGGACTATACCTACTAAGATCCAAAGAAGAAATCCTATAGATTGCTCTCTGGAGCATTCTAAGGGTGACAGACATATTCCAACAGAGCCCATTACGATTATAATTGCTGCAATACCCTAATTGTGAGGTTTATTGTCTTCCCAAACTTCTGTTTTCAAAAAGTGTCTCTTGAGCAGGGTGTCAAAAGCTACAACCCTTCATTTTTCCTTAGGCTATGAATCCTTCCTTTCTCTATACTGGTTCCAGAAAAGAAAAGACATTATGAGCTTGCATTTGTCTGGCAATATTTTATATTCTTCTCTTCATGATTATAACCACACACTAAAAATCTGTGAGCTAATCAATAACTGGCAAGTATTATTAACTATAAAAAGGTACATATTAGACAATACATTATTTTGGACGTCAGGCATGAAAACTAAGACTGTCATTAGGTGGATCTGTTCATTTCAATTCTCACTAACAAGTTCAATGATCAAGAACTTTATGTTGAAAAAAAATCCAGCCAGGGCCTTCAATTTAAGGTAAAGAAAATGAAGTGTAGAAATTAATTTATGACCTCTGAAATCCTGGATAAAATAAGAACTAAATTCCTGCCACAGTAGAGAAATCTCTAGATTACATAGAAGCAATGAGTATTAAGAGAAATATACTCTAGATTAGTTCCTAAGAACAAAAATAAAAAACTCAAGTAGAAAAGAAGGGTGATCATGCTATCTAAATGTGGCATAAATGGGGCATTACCAGAGCGTGCTATGCCACTGTCTCTGTCTTCGTTCAGTTCTCTTCCAGGCATGTCCATTGGATTGCTGTGAACTGTGAATTAAGACAAAACTGTCAGTTATAACACATAATGCTATTCAGGGTGATGCTGTTCCTTTTATATAGCAAATGAAATCATGCTTATCTAATTGCATTCCTTTATATTTTTCAATAGCATGGCACAAACCCAACACCAAGAGCTATTACTCAGTTGAACAAGCTTTGAGATCTATGTGAAGATTTGACATATAATATGAAAATATAATCTAATATCTAAAGAAGCAAAGGAGGACTAAAAGGAAGATATTCACAATATCCTATTAAATGACAAAAAAAAACATGCTACTAAACACAAGAATGATGGTCCTGGTAGTAAGTGATGGGTATACAATCATTTGCTTTACTATTCTGCCTATATTAATGTATGTTTAAAAATTCTTCATAATAAAAATTTTAAGAAAACAATTTGAATACTAAGATCCCAATTTTGTTTTTTGTAAAGGTTAATTCTAGTTGACACAATGGCTAATATATAGCCTATTTTACAAATTTTCTGTAATAAATTTGTATAGTTGCCCATATTTGTAAGGAATATAAATAAAAATTTATATTAATTAGTATTATACAACTGCCTGGATACAGAGGCATGAACACACTCTACAAACATCAATGTAATGATATAAACAAATACACTCACATATGGCTTTTACAGATCAATATAATGGTGCTTGTTCATCTAAATATTAGCTCCAAGAAAAATCGTTCTTATGGAATAATGTAGATCATAAATTTTAAAATAATAAGATAGGATATTTTCTGCAATTGGTGAACTATGAGTACAAAAGCTACTCAACCATGGAAACAAGAGAGTGTCAAACCAGAAATTCTAGCTGTTATAAGAAATAATGTTCATAGTAAAATTTGGTTGAGGATTCTAAAATTAAAATCATTATTTCATAATGACATAAGAAATAACAAACTGAAATTTCATGAAAATGTCAATTCCACTGATAACTGCAAGTTTCTGGAAACTTTTAACAACATATTCGGGAGAAAGGAATTAAGTTCTTACACTTGCTAAACATCTTCTTAACCACACCCTCCCCAAATGCATTTATCTATCTACTCTCTTGTTTCCACAGCTTAACTACAGATTCTAACCACTGGCGCACACCAACTAGTCTACCCACACAGCACATCGCAAACCTGCAAAGAAAGAGGCGCTCCTGATCAGGCGGAGCGGACCCTGTTCAGAGAATGCCCGCCTGGGGCTGCAGAACTGTGAAAGACCTACATGGCAAAAACGTAAAATACATATGAAAGAAGGCTGTTAGAGAAGCCAGAAAGCGTCAGGAATAAAGGGTGAGCTTAGGCAGCACAAATGCACAGCAACAGATATGGATGGAAACTTTTAAGCTAAGTAAGAATAATTCAAACAAGCTTCCCTTCTTTGAAACAGGATGTTTTATCCCTGGTCATAGCTGATGTCAAGCACAATAATTTCATGCCTATATACTAATAAATCTGTATATATAATAATAAAAATAACCTTCCACTATACTAGGTAGAAGGTTTTTAAAGGTTCAATCTTTTCTAACCTAAAACAACATTTTTAAAGATTCAAAACAGCACAGTAATGTTATCTATATAATGTGACATTTGCGAAATAAATTTATCTTTTTATAAAAGTCAGTTTTAAGATTATAGCATTCTCCTGCAACTGTCATAAGGAGAAAACCACCTAAGTGCTTGGCTGAAAAAAGAGAACACGACATAGGACAAAAGAGCAGAAAAGAGGTCTACTGACAACCAGGTATGAAACTAGTTTTTCTCTAACCTAGAAAAGCTACAAAGTAACTGACTTTGGAAGAAACCAAAGTTCCTAAGCCAAGGAAGTTCAGCCACAATGAAAGGAAGAATGTCAATGCACCCATCAGGGCCAGACTCCCAGCTGTCCAGAAAGCATGGCTGCCACTCACTGGACCAAATAAAGATGACAGGGTCTAAAGACCCCAAAGGGGCAACATTAAAGCAGTTAAGGCACCTGCTATGCTTAATCAAGATGGCCTAAAGAGCCACTTCAGAGGTTTACCTAGGAAAGAACAGGGGGCATTCTGTTCTAAAAAGAGACAAATGTATTTTTCAAATTCCTAATAGATATTTCTCTATAACAAAAATTGCTAAAATTATAGTGCGTGGGAAGGCAATCCTTCTCTAGTCACTTCAAAATGTAACTAATGTCTTTAAACTCCTTCTCTGCCTAGTACCTCCTTCCTTACTCTCAGGATACAATTTTGTCTCCCACAAGTATACAGATGCAGATGCGTATGCGTGCACACACACAGAATTTACCAGACAGGAACTCTCCCTTTCCTACCACCGTTATCTCCAAACGTAATCAAATCCTGGCCCACCTGCCTCCTTGATGCCAGAGCAGTGACAACAGGTAAGATTATTCATGTCTTATTGTGTGCTAGGAACCTAGTCAGTGAAAAATCCTGGGAAGCTCTTCCTTCCCTTCCAAAGCTAATTCTTTTATGTCAGCAAGAACCTTCAAAAATCTTACTTTACCAAGTACCACTTCTATTTCTAACCTTACCTTCCTTATAATCTATTCCATCAACATTTAGATACAGACAAAATTATTCTCTCCATATATCTAATCCCACATAACAGTTCGATAGTTCTTAAAATGTGGTCTAAAGGACTCCTTGGGGTCCCTGCAACCCTTTCAGGGGGTCTGTGTAAAACTAGATTTTCTTAACACACTTCAACCAAAACAAAATATTACAAGAGAATGAATACTGAAGCAGATAGGCGCATACAGGCTACATTCTAGTAAGCCAGAAATTAAAGAGATTTGCAAAAATGTAAAACAATGCCACTCTTCTTCATTAATTTTTCTTGGAAATTAATCATTTCACAATATACGTTATTTATATTAACATGAAAAAGGTTATTAGTATTTTTTAATAAATTAATAAATGTTTAAAAATCTTGTTTCAATTTTTAATACAGTATGTACCAACAAATGTAACCCACATAAACAAAAGCTGTCTGTGGTCCTCAATAATTTCTAAGTGTATAAAAGGGTCCTGAGACCAAAAAGAATCATTGTTTAAATCCTGGAAAAAAGACTAACCTCTGGGTCTCTCCTCAACTGCGGCTTCTACTCTCCCCACTGAAACTGCTCATGTAGGGCACCAAAAGATTTCCTATTGATTAATGCAGTCCATACTACCTTATACTACCTTATAGTCTATTTTATGCTAAATTACACTTTGAAGTTTCCCCTCACAGTTCCCAAGGATAAAACACTAAGGTTTTTTTCTTAATCTTCTTTGTGTGCTTCTCTTCCTCTACTCCTTTAATCCAGTTTCCCAGGATTTCATCTTCAACAATCTTCTCATTCTTAACATTTCCTAAGTCATTTCATTCATTCATATGCTTTTACTTTTCATTTACATGTTAATGATTCACAAATCCATGGCAGATACAGCTAACTGTCTAACAAAGAGCTGTGTTCTGCCTTCTATTGTATCAAGTGGTTTCTGGGAAGCAGCTGCCCAGCTAGGGATATTTCTCAAATCTCCTTATATGTAGGTGAAGCCATGTGATTAGTTACCACTAATGGAATGTCAACAAAACTGATGTATGTCACGTTCAGGCTGAGGTTGGTTATGAAATGGAGTGCCTTTTCCATTCTTAATTCCTTTCCACTGGCTTAGGACAGCGGAGCACAACCTTGGAAACCACATGATGAAGGCAGAACTCTAAGAAGGAAGGAACTCTAAAACGTTGCTTGGAGAAAAACTGTTGATCAATGATGAACACCCTTTTGAACTCCACATGGCTGAAAAAAACCTTCTATTGCTTTAAAATTATTACACATTTATGGATTTTTATGTTACAGCATCTACCACAACATCTACTAACTATAATGGATATCTTCCCTTGAACATTCAATCAATACCTCCATTCCAACATACCTCAACCTAAAATCACCAATTCCTAATTTCTTCTGTTTCTCCCTACACATGGCACTAACATCCAAACACGTATACAACCAGATAGCAAAGTGCCACCCTTGATTCCTCCTTTTTCCTCCCCCCCCCATTCCATAATTACCAAGTCAAGTCCTATCCACTCTATTTCCCATAATAAACCCCTCAACAACTCTCTATCCTCACTGATACAATCATAGCCTAGGTCTCCTTTTCTGCCACTTAGATTATCATAAGCAGCCTTCCTTTTTTTTTTTTTTTAACTTTTTTTATGTTTATTTATTTTTGAGAGAGAGAGAGAGAGAGTGGAGAAAAGGCAGACGCAGAATGCGAATCAGGCTCCAGGCTCTGAGCTGTCAGCACAGAGCCTGATGCGGGGCTTGAACTCATGAACCAAGAGATCATGACCATGACCTGAGCCGAAGTCAGACGCCTAACCAACTTAGCCACCCAGGCATCCTAGGGGCCTTCTAATATAGATCTTTTCTTCAATACCATTGGTTCACTTGAATCCTTTCCCACTGCCATCAATACTCTTACAGATATAAATCTAATCCAATCATATTTCTATATCCTGACAACTCCTCTGTGGTGGCCTTGAGAATGCAATGCAAAGACCTCCAGCTATAAGGACTATAATTGACTAAGTACTACAAACTACTGCGTTCTGAAATCTATCATGATGTTTGACTGAGGCCACATATTCCAGAGGCTGCTACTAGTCGGTGACTGAACACAGGAGGAATAGTAACGCAGCCGCATTTTGGCAATATGTGGGTCATTTCTAACAAACTTTGACTCAAAGACTTATCAGTGATCTTACTAAACCTTTCTTGGATTGCATGGTAGGATAGGACACTACCATTCAATCTTCTATTCTCTCTTTCATTTGGGGTCAACACTTGTATCACGATCTGAGGGCTCTCTCAACCTTTCCCAGCTCCCTCCTCATTTCTCTCACATAGTCATTTCCCCTAATAATATCCTTGCATATTTACTCATGTCTTGGCACCTGTTAACAAACAGGTGGAGCACCCAAACTAACATATCACACTGGTACCCAAGTGCTTAAAGACTAAATCCAAACTCCTCAGTAAGGCCCACAGTGCTTTCTGTGATCTACTGCCTACTCACTTCTTGATTTCTTTTAACTTGCTTTACTCCTATTCTTGGCTCCATCGACACTGATTTATTCACATTCTTCCCTCATGCCATCATTTCTTGCTCCTAGGTCTGTGCACATACTATTTCTTATGCTTTTTCCTAGAACATTTCTTTCTAAACATAGGGCTAATCCTTCAACGTAGGCCTCACTTCTTTAAGGAAATCTTCTGGGACTCTCTAGGACTGAATTAGGTACTCCTCATTTCTATCACAGAGCTGTTTAACATGTCCAACAATTAACTGTAGTATACTCTAACTGTTGTATGACTTGTGTGATTCCCACTAACTATAAATATGCTGAGGCAGGAATTGTGTCTGGTTTACCAGTGTATCCTCAGATAAGCCTAGCAGAGTGCTTAGCACATAATAGGTGCTTGGTAAATATTTGTTGATTAATTAAAAATGGAAAGAAAATAAGTGATGGTACTCAAATATCTTTAATTCACAAGTATAAATGTGCAAGTTAAAGCCACTCATGATTTAAAGTCTAAACTCTGTTAAATGGATTAATTTCCTATCCTATATTAAAACAGAGAAGATGAGTATATGTAGCATCTATAAGGTAATTTACCACCACAAGTAATAAGAGATTTGTATTATTAAAATAAATAGCTTTTAATTAACCTCTTAAGCTTTGGAAAGTGTCAAATTATAAAAAAAAAAGATTCATTTATTTCCTTGTCACATTTTTACTTTATTAAAACCAATGAAATTATTAATCGAGTTAGAAAAGAACTCTATTTCTCTAAAAAATGTGCAAACTTTACAAAGTACATGTCCTACCCTGTAACTAGCCCATACTATGTGCTGAATAAATGGCTGCTCATTTGAATAAACAGGAATTATGAAAAATAATAGAATATAAAAGGGTTCATGTTGGAAGAAAAACTGTTCTACTAAATATATAACTAATATTTATTAAAATTAATTCCAAATAAAAATTCTCACTAAATAGAGAATGAGAGAAATATTTCTCCTAGTCTAATTGCTGTCCACGTTCTGGGACAATACTAAAATTTTTTATGCACCAGAAATAAGGTCAGCAGCAACTCAGGTGAGCTTTCTAGGGTAAAACAAATAGCCAGAAACTTTAGGAGCATTTTGTCACTTCAAACTGTTGAACTTAAATAACAACAACAATCAACTATTTGAATTACTAAATAAGCTGTTACTTTAAAAAATCTTTTTAGAAGCATCACACTTGGGTATCTGCTCATCTGTTTGAATTCAGGTGACAAAAATGAGCACCATTCTAAAATTACTTCTGTGGTTAGGGAAGAGAGAAGGGACAAAGTGTAATACCAGTTTTCCTCAGCTGAAATATTCAAGAAAGCTGTTAAAGACTTTTTATATCAATAACAGTGACTTTCAAACATGCATCAAAGTTAAAAACAAAGAGCAAATCAGATAATCAGATATATCTTTGTTTTCTTTTCTCATATACAAAATACTATGTTCAAATATATAAAAATTATGTTTTCAAATAATACAAAGGTTATACATACTTGCAATTAAAATGTCTTTTCCACTTCTAGTATGTCCAACTCTGTAGTCTTATAAAAGATCTACATTATTAACAAATAACTGCAAATCCCTGTTATAGTGTTAACCTTATTTAAAACTCATAAAACCAAAGGAACCATTTACCTATATTTCCAAGTAGTCCATTAATAACTGTGTTACTATCAGCCTTTAATGTACTGTTGTCCTGATTGATGAATTCAAGACTGTCTTGCAGCCTAAGGGGGTAAGAGAAACAATAAATTGCAAATTCATTTTATGTTCTTTATGGCAATTCTTTGTATATTTCAATGAAATTTAAAGTGTCAAACAGGTTTTTAAGTTTTAAGTATTTGTAATAGGACTATAACATACCTAATCATTTAAATCAGGGGTTGGCAAACTACACACTGAGGGCTAAATCCAGCCTGTTGCCTGTTTTTGTAAATAAAGTTTTACCGGAGCACAGGCATGCCCATTCATATCTGTACTGGATATGGCTGTTTTAGTGTTACGGTGGTAGAGCTGAGACACCAGACATACTGTCTGGCCTACAAATTAAAATTACCTACCATCAAGACCTTAACAGAAGAAGGTTACTGACCCTAATGTAAATTGTAAAGTTTCCCCTCATATCTTGGGCTTGAAATTATTTTTTAAACTTCTGGCAGGAAAAAAAAAAACAAAAACAAGAATCAACCAAATATCCAAAAAATATCTTTAGTTCACACATTAAAATGAACTATACTACTCCTGGTAATAAATTATTCAGAATAATGCAAGTAAAATAACTTTATGCTTTTAGTACAAAATATCCATCCTAAGGATGTTAAGAACTAGCAATAAAAAATATGAAAACATAAAGAAAATGAGAGGATTACAGCTAAAATCAGTGATTTGAATTTAGAGTCTCTAATTTCTACTTTAGTGTTAAATTCTTAAAAATTAGCACTTTTAGCATCAGTATTTTTTAAGCATCCAAAATACACTCAAAAACATCTCTCCTTTTCCTTCCTTCCTAAGAGAAAAGCTAATAAGGAGCTACAAGTATTAGAACCTTAGCTAATAAAACTGAAAACTCTTTTAGTAACATTTATAATTAATGGAACCTTTGACAATTTTTCTAGTTTCGAGTAACCACTTTACTACTTCCCGCTACTTTTGATTTCAGGTATCCCTCAGACCCTGGCTAGCCAGAGTTCTGATCTGGTCTCTACAGAATCCATCACTGTGGTCCACTAACATCTCATCCTAGCCCCAGTTCTTCATTTACTGGATTCTGGCATGTAGCCCACAAATCTGGTGTCATGTCTGCCTTTGTTTCAGCTTTACTATTCCATTTTTTTAAAATCCAAGTGAGCTAACATACAGTGTAGTCTTGGGTTAAGGAGTACAAAAACCTGATGACTCATCTCTTACACATGATACTCAGTGCTCTTTCCAAAAAGTTCCCTCCTTAATGCCCATCACCCTTTTAGCCCATTCCCCCATCCACCCATCTCCCCTCCAGCAACCCTCAGTTTGTTCTCTGTAGTAATCTCTTATGGCTTACTTCCCTATGTTTTTATCTTATTTTTCCTTTCCTTCCCCTATGTTTATCTGTCATGTTTCTCAAACTCCACATGAGTGAAATCATATGGTATCTTTCTCTTACTTCACTTAGCATAACACCCTCTAGTTCCATCCACATTGCTGCAAATGGCAAGATTCCATTCTTTTTCATGGCTGAATAGTATTCTAGTGTGTGTGTGTGCGTGTGTGTGTGTGTGTGTGTGTGTCTGTCTGTCTGTGTGGGTGTGTACATATACATATACATCTTCTTTATCCATTTGTCAGCTGATGGACATTTGGGCTCTTTCCATAATTTAGCTACTGTTGATAGTGCGCTATAAACATCGGGTGCATATATCCCTTCAAATCAGCACTTATGTATCCTTGGATAGATTCCTAGTAGTACAATTACTGGGCTGTAGGGAAGTTCTATTTTTAATTTTTTGAGGAACCTTCATAGTGTTTTCCATAGTGGCTGTACCAGTTTGCATTCCGACCAACAGTGCAATAGGGTTCCCTTCTCTGCATCCTTTACAACATTTGCTGTTTCCTGAATTAATTTTAGCCATTCTGATAAGTATGGGGTTATCACATTATGGTTTTGATTTCTATTTCCCTGATGATGAGTGATGTTGAGTATCTTTTCATGTGAATGGAAAAGAACAGAGAACCCAGAAATGGACCCACAAATAAACCACCAACTAATCTTCAACAAAGCAGGAAAGAGTATTCAATGGAAAAAATACAGCCTCCTCAGCAAATAGTGTTGGTAAAACTGGACAGCAACATGCAGAAGAATGAAACTGGACCACTTTCTTACACCATACACAAAAATATATTCAAATTATATGAATGTCCTAAATGTGAGACAGGAAACCATCAAAATCTTACAGGAGAAAAAAAGGCAACAACCTCTTTGACCTCAGCTGCAGCAACTTCTTACTTGACATGTCTCAGGAGACAAAGGGAATAAAAGCAAAATGAACTACTGGGACCTCATCAAGATATAAACCTTCTGCACAGTGAAGGAAACATGCAACAAAACTAAAAGGCAATCAGCAGAATGGAAGAGAATATATGCAAATGACATATCAGCTTCACTATTCTAATTTCGGTATTAACAAGTTGTAGTATCCTTGTGCCTCACTATGGCTTACCTAGGCCAATCCTAATTGCAGTTAATTCTAAAAACTAAAGACCACAACATACAGGTGGTAACTCAGCATGGCACTACAGAATGGAAAATCAGTATCTTATCCTAACATGGAAATGCAGTCAACATTTTTCTTCCAGATATAGCTTCCAGAAGCAAATTAGCAAAAGAGAAAGCACACTTCTTATTCTTCAATTAAACTAAAATGAGAAGCAATCTGGACTCCAGACACAGAGTGGCTCAATGAATGAAAAACAAGGCAGAGATGCAGTTCAGTTTTAACTGATATGGTCATATGATGATAAGAGGAGCAATTCATCAAGAAGATACAACAAATGCTCTCAGTATCAGAGAACCTAAACAGATTTATTTAGCAAATACTAACAGACCTGAAGAGACAAGAATGCAATAATAAGTAAAGGACTTTAAGAGTCTACTTTCAACAATGAATAGATCATCCAGACAGAAAATGAACAAAGAAATTTTGGACTTGAACCATACTTTAGGCCATATGGAACTAACAGATACATAAATATAGATATATATAGAACAATATATCCCAGAGCAGCAAAATACCATTCTTACCAAGTGTACATAGAACATTCCCTAACACAGATCACATGATCGGTCACAAAACAAGTCTTAGTAAATTTAATGAGACTGCAATCATACCAAGTATCTTTTCAGACCACAATGGTATAAAACTAGAAATCAGTAACACAGGGAAAGCTGGAAAATTCAGAAGTATGTGGAGATTAAAAAACATGCTCCTGAACAACCAATGGGTCAATGAAGAAATAAAAAAGTAAATTAATACCCTGAAACAAATAAAAATGGAACAGAGTATATCAAAACCTGTACGATGCTGCAAATGCAGTTCAAAGAGGGAAGTTACAGTGATAAATGCCTAAAGTAAGAAGCCAGAAATATCTCAAATAAAAAACCCTGATTTATACCTCTAAAACCCAGAAAACAACAAAGCCCAAAGTCAGGAAGGAAATAAAGCTTAGAGGAGGAAATAAAACGAAATAGAAAAATAATTTTAAAGATCAGTTAAACTAAGAGATAGTTTTCTGAAGAGACAAAATCAACAAACCTTTAGCCAGACTCAGGGAAAAAAAAAGAGAGGACTCAAATAAATGAAATCAGAATTGAAAGAGACATTACACTGCAATCATACAAATTAAAAGGGATCATGAAACTACTAAAAACAATTACATGGTAACAAAATGGATAACCTATAAGAAATGGATAAATTCCAAGAAACATATAACTTACTAAGACTGAATCATGAAGAAATAAAAAATCTGCAAAGACCAGTAACAAGTAAGTAGAATCAATCATTGATCAAAAACCTCCTAACAGAGAAAAGCCAAGATGGTTTCCTTGGTAAATTCTACCAAACATCTGAAGAATTGATGCCAATTCTTCTCAAACTCTTCAAGAAATCAAAGAAGGAGTATTGGAGTATTCCCAAGCCCATCTTACAAGGCCAGCAAGATCCTGACAATAAGACCAGGACACTGTAAGAAAAGAAAATTACAGATCATCTTTCCTGATGATTACAGATGAAAAAATTCTCAACAAAATATTAGGAAGCCATATTCAAAAGAACATTAAAAGGATCATTCAATATGACCAAGTGGAATGCAAGGATGCTTCAATAAATACTGGGCAATAAATGAGAATTAGCATATTAAAAGAATGAAACATAAAAATCATATGATCATCTCAAAAGATGCAGAAAAAGCATTTGACAAAACACAACATTTTTTTTCCATGAAAAAAAAAACTCAAAAAAGTAGGCTGAGAGAACAAATATTATTAAAATGTGCATATTACCCAAAATCATCTATAGATTCAAAGCAAGTCTTATCAAAATTCCAATGGCATTTCTCATAGAAATAAGAAAGCAATCCTAAAATTTTTGGAATTATGAAAGACCCTGAAAAGCCAAAGTGATCCTGAGGAAAAAGAACAAAGTCAGAGGTATCACACTTCCTGATATCAAACTATATTACAAAGATAACATAGTCATAACATTATAGTACCTGCATAAAAATAAATACACAAAACAATGGAACAGAATCAAAAGCCCAGGAAAAGACCTACATGTATAGTCAATAATATTTGATAAGGGACCCACGAACACTTAATAAGGAAAGGATAGTGCCTTCAATAAATGATTACGAGAAACTGGATAACTACATGCAGATGAATGAAATTAGAACCCTATCTTATACCACTCACAAAAATAAACTCAAAACTGACTAAAGACATAAACATAAGATTTCCAAACTGCAAATCTCCTAAAATAAACCATAGGGAAAAAGCTCTTTGACATTGGTTGTAGCAGCAAGTTCCTGGACAGGACATAAAATGAAAAGCACAAGCAACAAAATCAACTATAAGTAAATGGGACTACATGAAACTAAAAAGCTTCTGCACAGCAAATAAACAATTGACAAAATGAAAAGATAATCTATGGAATGGTAAAAATATTTGCAAACTATGTATCTGATAAAGGGTTAATATCCAAAATATATAAAGAACTCCTAGAAATCAAGAGAAAAAACAAACAACATGACTAAAAAAGTAACACTTCTTCTGAATGTTTAGAAGAACTGACTAGAGAGTTCCAAAGAAGACATCTGGCAAAGAGCCAAGAGGTATATGAAAAGGTGCTGAACATCATTCATCATCAAGCAAAGGCAAATCAAACCACAACAAGATATCACCTCATACCTATTAAAATAGCTAACATCAAAAAGACAAGAGATATCAAGGAGTGGGCACGGTATGGAGAAAAGGAAACCCTTGTGCCCTTTTGGTGGGAACATAAATTGATATAACCACTATGAAAACAGTATGAAGGTTCTTCAAAAAATTAAAAATAGAACTACCATACCATATGCCAGCAATCCCACTTCCTTGGCATATACCCAAAGGGAATGAAATGAAGATGTCACAGAGATATCTGCACTCAGGTGTTTGATGTGGCATTAATGACAACAGTCAATAAATGGAGACAACCTTCGTGCCTATCAACAGATGAATGAATGTCATACACATATACAACACACACATACAGGCAAGCACACAAGCACTCATACAAAAAATGGAATATTATTCAGCCACGAGAAAGAAGGAAATCCTGCCATTTGCAACAACATAAATGAATCTTAAAGGTATGAGAAGTGAAATAAGTCAGCAGAAAAACAAACACTGTATGGTATTACTTCTATGTGGAATATAAAAAAACTAGACACAGAGAAACAGAAACAAGAGTGGTGGTTACCAGGGGCTGAGAGTGGAGGAAATGAGGAGATAACAGTCAAAGGTTACAAACTTCAGTTATAAGATTAGTAAATTCTGGAATCTAATGGACAGCATGCTAATTATAGATAATAATACATATTTATATAATTGGAAGTTGCTAAGAGAGTTAAATCTTAACTTTTCTCACCACAAAAAAGAAATGGTAATTGTGACAGTTGGGAAGTATTAGCTAGCTAAGGGTATGGTGGTAATCATTTTTAAATATATGAAAGTATCAAAACAATGTGCTGTACACATTAAATTATATAGCGTTACATCAATTACATTTCAATAAACCTGGAAGAAAAAAGGGTGGCCTCTGTGAACTTTCGAACTTAAGGAGTGGGAGAAATCTCAATTTAAGCTGTAACCCCAAGGGGCACCTGGGTGGCTCAGTCGGTTAAGCGTCCGACTTCAGGTCATGATCTCGCGGTTGGTGGGTTTGAGCCCCACTCTGTGCTGACTGACAGCTCAGAGCCTGGAGCCTGCTTTGGATTCTGTGTCCCCCTCTCTCTCTGCCCCTCCCCTACTCATGCTCTGTCTCTCTTCAAAGATAAACATTAAGAAAAAAATTATTAAGCAGCAACCTCAAAAACCCTCTGTTAGTTTTCCTACTTTGCACATCCTACATAATTCATTCTCCCTGCATTCATAATCACTTACGTATTGAGACTTCCACAGATACTGCTGCCAGTCCGTGCAGTAAAAACTTTGCTAAGCATAAGCTGTGGAGGGGAACTATAAAGAAAAAGAAAGAGAGAGAGATCAAAACTAAAACAAGGAATTTTAAAATTTATTATAAATCAAAATGTATTAAGTCACAGACATTTCACTGCACAGATGCAACCGTCATGAAGTAGCATGAATCCCACAAAATATCATAAACTGAGTATCTGTCATGCTCAATCTGCATGAAGACTATGTGAAATTCTCTCATCTTCAAAAATTACATATTCTAAAATGGACAATGAAAAATCAGAAAAGTCCTCACCGGATCTGATGAATTTTTAAGGTGGATCCTTTGTAGCTCATTGCTACCGAGCCAAACATCATCTCTCCAAGCATATTGGCATCAGAAGAGCACCGAGAACCCTAAAAAAAGCCCAATACATTAATAAACTTACAGAATTTCAAACCTTATGACTATTTCCAATACTGAATTTTATTAAAAATTCCTTTGCTATAGTTATTCTACATAATGGTTTTTTAAGTGATTCTATACTGTATACACTGTTCTATAGCTTGATTTTCTTCATTTCACCATGTCTTAAAGATCTAACCATACTGTTTTATAAAGATTCCTTTTGAAGAGCTACATAATATTCTACTGCATGAAAATACCACAGTTCCCCTTACTGATGAACTACTTAGGTTACTTCCAGGTTTTTGCCATTACAATAATGCTTAATGCTTAAATGAACATTCTTTTTGTTTTTTTTAGATTATTTAGTTATTTTTGACAGAAAGAGTGAGAAAGGGATGGAGGAAGGGGGGGCAGAGAGAGAGAGACACAGAATCCCAAGTAGGCTCTACACGGTTAGCAACAGAGCCCAACATGGGGACTTATCTCACAAACCATGATACTGTGTCCTGAAGTGAGACCAAGAGTCAAATGCTTAACCAACTGAGGCACCCAGGTGCATCTTAAATGAACATTCTTAAGCACATCTTGTGCTTATGCAATGTTTCTCCAGGACGGAAAACAAGAAATAGAATTCACTGAACATGCACTGAACAGTTTTTATCACTCCTACTGTGCAAAAAGAGATATTCATAAACATGATAATTTATATCTACTTTGTATTTTTTTATTTAAAAATTTTTTAATGTTTATTTATTTTTGAGAGAATGAGAGAGAGAGAGAGAGAGACAGAGACAGAGAGAGAGAGAGAGAAAGTCTGAGAGGGGCAGAGAGAGGGCGGGAGACACAGAATCCAAAGCAGGCTCTAGGCTCTGAACTGTCAGCAAAAGAGTCCAAATGGGGGCTCGAACTCATGAACCGCAAGATCTTGACCTGAAGTTAAAGTTGGACACTTAACTGACAAAGCCATCCAGGTGCCCCTAACATTTTTTTTTAAAAGGACTTATTTAAAACATTAGAATATCTTGTTCTCAAAGAACTCCAATTAAAAGTTATTCATTGCCATCATTCTTTAATTGTCTTTAATTATTAACCATTTGATTACTAATTAGATACTATGGTAAATATCACTAATTACCCATGAAATATGTAATTCCCTATTTTTTGAAATCTAATGTGTTTCAGAGCAGCAATGTGCCCAACTGGGAAAAAAAAAAAAACAAACAACTGCAGTTCACAGCCTCCCACCCTTAAAGACAAATTTGGGGGTGCCTGGGTAGCTCACTCAGTTGGGCATCCAACTTCGGCTCAGGTCATGCTCTCATAGTTCTTGAATTCGAGCCCCATGTCAGGCTCTGTGCTGACAGCTCAAACCCTGGAGCCTGTTTCATATTCTTCATCTCCTTCTCTCTCTCTGTTTCTCCCCCATTCACACTCTGTCTCTCTCTTTCTCTCTTAAAAATAAGTATAAGATTAAAACATTTTTTTAAAAAGACAAATTTAGAGCTGGTTTCTACATTTAGAGAGTTAAACTAATGGTTGGAGTAGCAGCTTTCACAACTTAAACATTTATATGCATAAGATATAACTGAAAAGTCACTGGAGATGGTGATGCCATAATTGGACCACAGAGCAACAATTTAACAATTTAACATATTAACTCTGGATAAGTAGAAAGATAAGGATGCCTTGCTCTCTAAAGCCATCTTGAACCCCATATATGATACCTAGATGGACTACCTTCAGACTTCTCATCATATGAAGAAAATAATCCTTAGGAAAAATGTAATTCCTAACTTACAGTTATATAATAAAACTGATGAGAAAGAGGACCTAAGTAACTATCTAAGATAGGAATTATTATTCATTCACAAAGTTCATTAAACCATTTTATCATGAAAACATCAAGAATTAGGAGTTTTAAAAAAAAATCTTAAAAGACTCTTCTGATGATAACAATAATGAGGACCCTCATTTTACACATGGAAAACAGGAAATACATCTGCACACGATTTTTATTTTTATGTGATTCTTCTACTCTTTTGCTTATTTATTGCCCATGTGGGATTAAAGAAATCTACGTATTTACATTTGTCAACCATTCTTAAAAGAGACATCTTCAAATAGCAATCCATTTCATCATATACAATTATTTTATATTAGTTTTTAATATTCACTTGCATATTTTTTTCTCTCTTAGGTGCTACAGTCTTAATTTTGTGTTAACAAAGACACAAAGCTAATATTTAAGGAAAAAACCCACTTTCGATATACCTATTTAATAAAAGAAGTCATTTAGGGATCTGGTTAAGATAAAATTTTATTTCAAAACACAAAGGTTTGGGGACTAAAAGCAACATTTTAGAAAGAGAGCTGAATAATTTTGTAATGATCAAATAGGAGAGTCTTTTTTTCCCCCTAAAAAAAAGATCAATTCAGGAGGAGCGTGGGTGGCTCAGTCAATAGCATCTGACTCTTGATATCCACTCAGGTCATAATCTCACAGTCGTTAGATGGAGCCCCATGTTGGATTCCACACTGCTTAAGATTCTCTCTCTCCCTTTAGTGTTCCCCAGCTAGTGTTCCCCTCTTCTCTCAAAAAAAAAAAAAATTCAATGCCAATCTTACTTGGCAACCTAAACTGCTTCTGGTTACTGACACAAGTGAGAGCCTTCTCTTACAAGCTCATTTTCACAATAATGTGGTTAAATGCATTCTTATTTAGACTAAAATTATTATGAATTTAAGTATCAAAGCATTTATAGATTTTAGTATTAAACTAGGAAAGAGCCTTCAGAAACCAAAATGCAGTAAAAATAAACTGGTGTTTAAATTTTATCAGACCATATAGTTTGCTAGTAAAGGTTCTCTTTGCCTGCCCTAATACATATCAAATATTTATCATGAATGTCACTGGTGTATTATATATGACATAATCTATAATAAAGGTTATAATTTTAAAAATGCTATTATCTTTAATGCTTTTTTTAGAAGACCCTAATTAAAAGGGCAATATTTTGTAAATACTGCTGGAAGTAGTATTAATCTGTAATAATCTGTGTACATCAAAGACAGTGTTCTAGTTAACTGAAATCACATTTTATCATTTTATCAAGTGTAGTGAACTATATGCTACAATAATTCAATGTCTCTTACTAAAAAAGCAGATTTTCATGACTATACTGAGCCTATGACCAGAATATCTGGACACAAAGCCTGGGAATCTGTACCTTAAAAAAAGAAAACCTTGGGGCACCTGGGTGGCTCACTCAGATAAGTATCTCGGCTCAGGTTTCATGAATTCAAGTCTCACATCAGGCTCTGCACTGGCAGAGCAGAGCCTGCTTAGAATTCTCTCTCTGCCCTCCCACTCATGCTCTCTCTGTCCTCAAAATAAATTTTAAAAAGAAAATTTTAAAAAGAAAATCTTTAGAGATCTTGACGCAATATGACAGTCCAATCACTTAATGCTTCAGGATTTCTAGAATCTGGATCCATGTGCTAATATTCATTCTGAACTCCATAATATTAGGAAGAAAGGCAAGTTTACACAATTCATTAAATCAGCAAACATCCAAATTGGTAGAAGTATGATGATGTCACACAGCACTATTAGAAACTCATTAAGGTATCATGCTTAAGCTGGAGGAAGAATAAAAGAAGACAGGGGCAACTACATAGTACCTCCCAATATCTAGATTTTGATAACTTCAGAGCTCTTTCATAGATACTGTCATATTGACATCATATAAGGGTCACTTCCCATCCAAACACAACTACCTAATTACAAATAATTTAAAAGCCCAGGATTTCATTTTGGTACTATTAAATATAAAATACTTGTGACTCATTCATGCAAGATTAGATGACATGAATAAATTCACATTGATGACATTTACTTGGTATGACACCAAACACTTATGTAAAATATAACAAGTTTAAAGAGAAGCTTCTATTAGGTACTATTTTGTTGGGTTGTATTTTAAAAGACGAGTCACATTACTTTTGAAAAATAAAATGTCCATTTCTGCATGTGTATACTTCCAATCATACTTTAATTTCAAACGACAGCCAAACTGTATTATTATTTCATATTAATCTTCCTTATTTCAATAAGCTAAAAATATCTAGAAGAAATTATTCTGGTAGCTCAAAAAATCTGAATGGGAAATAAAAGGGAGAACACACTCCCGGCTAACTATGCCCATAGTTCTCTGTACTTCTACGATTTATCAAAATGCATAAACATACTTCTTTAATTATCTGTCTCCACAGCTACAATGTAAACTCCAGGAGGGTTAAGGACTAGTTTCTATTGTATTGCCAATCCCTAGAATGCTGCATAACACATCACAGATACTCAAAAATATTTGTGAATAAATGAATAAATAAATGACATCAATAATCTTACTTGGTACTTAGGACACTGGTCCTTTACATCAGAAGATGAAGTCACAGAACTATCCAGTGAGGAAGAACTGTCTCCTCCAGGTTTCAGTTGGCAGCATTTCCCAAAGACTTTTACTTGAGCATCACTACAGAGTTTCTGAAAAAGAGATATTATCCTCATTCATATTTAACAAACTTTTCACCATATAACAGTTTAATGACAGGGTAAAAACCTTTGGAAAAACCAAGTATGAAATAATTCAAAAGGAAGCCTTAATATTTACACTTTAGTACATTTCCTTCAGTACTGTTCTCTATTAGTTTGTGTTGTGCTTTCTCATAAATAGTGTTAAATCAAGGGAGTTTTTCTATATTATTATGGTCTTCAACAATATTCATTACAAGTGACTTAATAGATGGCAGCAGTTGTCAAGGTCTTTTGTTTATGTGAGTTAGATCTATCAATATTTTCCCATAAGATATTAAAACTGAGAAATTTTAAAATATTAATTCACTTAAATATAATAACACACCCATTAGAAGTTAACATAAGTAACATATTTTTAAGGAAAAGTACTTCTGTGGAGACATGTAGGGATGGAAGGAGAAATACAAACGAAGCTTTTATATCTAAATGTATGTGTGCCTTTACATATATTAAACATACAGGTTTTTAATTTTGAAATGAGAATGTATTCATGTATTGAAAAGTTAAATATTTTTGTTTTGTTCTGTTTTTTGCCTTTTTTAAAATTTAAATCCATGGTAGTTTACATATAGTATAATAATGATTTCAGGAAGAGAATTGAGTGATTCATCACTTATATAACGCCCAGTGCTCATCCCAACAAGTGCCCTCCGTAATGACTATCACCCACTTAACCAATCTCACTCCCCACCCAAGTCCCCACCAGCAACCTCAGTTTCTTCTCTGTATTTAAGTCTCTTATGGTTTGCTTCCCTCTCTGAACAGTTAAATTTTTAATAGCAGCCAAGTTTAGGACAACAAGGTTGTACAGTGGTATAGAACAGAAGCATAATGTATTTCTATTCCTTTTTTTTCATCCTCTTTTCTCCCACTCCCAGATTCTAGAGTTTTCACTGCTCACAACTACCAAAGGTGCAATCTACCAAGGACTTTGATACTAAAAACATTTTGGTGCTTTATCACAGTTACCAGTATGTACACGCTCCCATGTAACAGACCTCGCATAGGTTTTCAGATGAAGTAATCTGACTGATATCACAGTTTTTGAAGATCAGCGGTTTCACAGTTGCTATCATCACCAAAGGCATTAACACCTGGTAATTCCAACATCATCTCTAACCAAAAATGTAGAGACAGCATGATAAACTAAAATCAGTAAGGGCTTTAAAACTAAGACTTGAATTTAAATCCTGGCTCCTCAGCAAGTTACCTGACTTCACTAAGCTTATCTATTTAATGGAAAGAAAAACCCTACCTAGCGGGTAGGGTACTTGTGACACTTAAGGGATGTGTGTGTGTGTGTGTGTGTGTGTCTCATTATGTATTTATATGTAAATAAATATAAAAAGTGCTCTATACAGCGTGTAGAACGAGCAAATGCACTACTGGTTTTTAGCTATAAATACTAGTAGAAAAAAGTCAACTTACAGTGAGAAGCTAAAATAATTGAATACCTACTTTGGAGTCAGGAACTTCAGTAGACATTTCCATTTCTATTATTTCATATAGACACTAAAATATTGACATTTTTAGTACTGATATTCTTGGCTACATCTTAGTAACTTTCACTTAATGATCACCATCAAAATGCTAGGTTTTTAAAAATATTTTCTGTAATACTCAGGGTGGTAGAAATTACAACCCGTTTAAGGCATAAGAAGCATGAAGCCCAGAGAGTTTAAGTAACTTCACCAAAGTTACAAGAACTAGTTAGTATACAATAGACTTAAAGGCAAAACCAGGTGGTTTTACATGAAAGATACTCAACAATACTAGGGATTGGGAAAATGTAAATTAAAACTACAATAAGGTATTGCCTCATGTTATCATAATGGCCATCAACAATAAGTTGAGAGAGAACAAATACTGGCATGGATCTAGAGAAAAGGGAACCTTTGTGTACTGTTGCTAAGACTATAAACTGGTGCAGCCACTATGAAAAACAGCATGGAGGATCCTCAAAAAATTAAAAACAGAACTACATTACAATCCAACAATTCCACTTCTGGGAATATATACCCAAAGGAAATGAAAACACCAACTCAAAAATATATCTGCACCCCATGTTCACAGCAGCATTATTTATAACAGCTAAGATACGGAAAGAACCTAAGTTTCCACTGAGAGATGAATGAATAAAGAGGTTGTAATATATACACAAACTATATTATTCAGCTATAAAAAATGAGGAAATTCTATGATTTGTGACAATATAGATGGACCCTGAAAGCATTAGGCTAAGTGAAATGTCAGACAATGGAAAACAAATACTGTTCAGACCTGTAGTCACCAGGAGCGGAGGGTCTGGCAGAATTAGAGGAAGGTGGTCGAAAGGTATCAATTTCCAGTAATAAGAGAATAAGTCTAGGGATGTAATAATGTACAACAGAATAATAGATAATACCGCTTTGTAAGATTATAGGAAAGTTGTTAAGAGAGAAAATTCTAATAGTTCTCATCATAAATAGATTTTTCCTTTTTTCTTTCTTTTCTTTTTATTCTGTCTACATGAGAAGATAAATGTTAGCTGAACCTATGCTGGTAACCATTTCATGGTATATGTAAAGCAAATCATCAGGCTGTATATCTTAAACTTACAGAATGACATACGTCAATTATTTCTCAATAAAATTCCATTTGAATACTATGTGTACCAAAAACTAAGAAACAATTGAATGAAACAGACAGTACTTTTCCTCATGGAACTAACAATCTAATGAGAGAAAGGGACATTTAACAAATAATTAGACAACTATGTATAATGAAATATATATTTCAAATATGATCTATTATGTTACCAATAGTTAACTCATTGTACTATCTGCTCAGGTACTATTCTGTTTTAGATACAGTTATTCTTTTACTCCTCATAATAACTCTAGGAAATATTATTATTCTCCCCATATTAAAATGAAGAGGTTAAGGATCAACGATACTTAAGTGAACTGCCCAAGAGAGGATTCAGCCAATTCTAGGGAGAGCAAGAAAATGACATTTAAGCCAGGACTACCAAAAAAAGCAAAGGAGTTAGGGTGAAAGAGGAAGAGTAGCAGGGCTAGAAAGATATTCCCGGCTGAAGGAACTCTTTACATCCAATCTCTGAATCATGAACTAAATAATTTTCCTGAACCAAATGGGTTAGTAAGCTGACTACCTGATATACTATGAACTAAGGCATCAATATCTGCATGTGTATTTTCTACAAACAAGGACATTCCCTTATATAATCACAATACAGTCACTTTTCACATGGCATATGATTTCAATGCCCATTAATGATAATATTCTTAATACTGATGATCACTTGATTAAGGTGGCACCTACCAAGCATCTCCACTGTAAAGAAACTCTCTTCTCCTTTGTAATTAGTAATACTTTGGTAAGGGGGGATAATGAAATACGTATGCTATTTTATTTATATGCCATAAATATGCTGTTTCTCAGCAAACTTTCAATTTATTTATATCAGCATAAACTCATGGTTTCCTATTTCATCCAATGGGTTGTAATCTGCTACTATCATTATTTATTTTTATGCTAGAGTTTTCCCTAGTTAGCCAGTGACAGCCCCTTCAAGCTGGTTTCTATGTCCCTATGACATATTTTCATCATTTTTTTTAAAGCTTTTGGCACAAGTTCCAGGCTTATCTTTTTATTTCCCTGCTCCGGTCCAAGGACCAGTCATTTCCCTAAAGAGCCCTGGTTTCTTCTAGTGGAGAAGGAAATTTAGACATTAAGATCTAGTATGCCCACATGTTGGGGTCTCATTGTTCTTCTCTCTCCATGCTCCGATAAAGCTAAGGAAAACACATACATATCTAACATACCCATAAACAATTTTACATCTACATTTATTGTATTTGTATATATATGTGGGTATATATATATAATAAATATATATTAAAACATAAATTCGCACCAATAAATCCAATTCCAACCCAACACCACAAGGTGGTTCTAGTTGTCTCCTTATTTATAATTCCCTTTTCTAACATCCAGAAAAACATGTCTTTCATTATCCTTCATATGTATTTATTTTATCTATGCCCTTATATGAAACCAGTCTTTCATTTCTTACTCCCTCACCTGCATGGACATTTGCTTTTCCTCAGGTTCAGTCAGCCAAGATGGACCCTTCAACATCTCACTTGGGTAATGACACTCTGTATCAGGCAGCATCTATGGAGATGCCCTCCTCCACTTACTTGGGTTCTAACACTCTGCTCTGGACCACCATGCCTCTACCACCTGACATCAGTGCTCAGCCCTGCCTAATGGTTTTAGGACTAAATTGTTCAGAAAAGGGAAATGGGTGGGAGGGAGAAAGACATGGAGGGTTAAAATTATTACCCTTGACACATAACCATATTTTATGTTCTAGATTCTATATCACAACTGATATTCAAAGAAATAACCAGCATTTATATGGTATTTTCAGTTTATAATTCTTTCACATAAATTTTCAATTTTTTTTCTTGATCTGTCCTTGTCTCTTGTTACAGTCTTTGTTTTAACAAGAAGATACAACAATCCAACAAGAAGATGAAACAATTGTCAATATTTATGCACCCAATATGAAGCATCAAAATACAGAAAGCACCTAATAACAGGCATAAAGGAAGGTATGGATAGTAATACAATATTAGTAAAGGGCTTTAATACCCTATTTACATCAACAGTTAGATCAGACAGATCTGTTAACCAGATAGAAAATCAGCAAGGAAACAGTGGCTTTGAATGACCCATGGAACAAAGAGATCCAACAGATACATTTATATAGTCATATATATATAATATTCCATCATTAAACAGCAGAATACACATGCTTTTCAAGTGCACACAGAACATTCTCGAGAAAACAATCATATAATAGGGTACAGAACAAGTCTGAACAAATTGAAAAAGATCAAAGTCATTCCATGCATCTTTTCTGACCACAACACTATGAAACTAGACATCAACCACAAGAAAAAGTCTGGAAAGAACACAACACATGGAGGTTAAGTAACATGCTACTAAACAATGCATGGGTCAACTGAGAAATCAAAAAGGAAATGAAGAGGTGCCTGGGTGACTCAGTCAGTTAAGTATCTGACTCTTGATTTCGGCTTAGGTCATGATCTCATGGTCATGAAATCAAGCCCTGCACTGGGCTCCACACTGGGCTGGGAGTGGAACTTGCTTAGGATTCTCTGTCTCCCTCTTGCTTTGCCCCTCCCTCTCACTGAAGACAAATGAAAATGAAAGCACAATGCTCTAAACCTTTGGAATACAACAAAAGTAGTTCAGCAATACAAGCACAGAGGTACAGCAATACAGGTCTACCTCAAGAAGCAGGAAAAAGCTCAAATAAACAATCTAAAGCACACCTAAAGAAGCTAGAAAAAGAGGAACAAATTAAACCCAAAACCAGTAGAAGAAAGGATATAATAAAGATTAGAGAAGAAATAAACAAAATAGAAACTAAAAACCAATAGAACACAACAGTGAAACCTTAAGCTGCTTCTTTGAAAAGAGCAACAAGTTGACAAACCCTGGCCAGACTAACCAAAAATGGAAAAATTCATAGATACATATGACATCCCAAAACTGAATCAGGAAGAAATAGAAAATTTGCACAGACCAATGCCAGCAACGAAATTTTATTAGTAATCAGAAAACTCCTCACAAACAAAAGTTCAGGACCACATGGCTTCACAGGTGAATTTTACTAAACATTTAAAAAAGAGTTAATACCTATTCTTCTCAAACTATTACGAAAAACAGAAGAGGAAGGAAAGTTTCCAAATTCATCTTATGAGGCCAGCATTACCCTGATACCAAAACCAGATAAAGACACCAATAAAAAAGAGAACTACAGACCAATATCTCTAATGAACACAGATGCAAAAATTGGCAATAAAATACTAGCAAACCAAATTCAACAATACATTTAAAAAAATCATTCACCACAATCAAGTGGGATTTATTCCTGGGTAGCAAGGGTGGTTCAATATTCACAAATTGATCAATGTGATACATCACATTAGCAAGAGAAAGGATAAAAACCATATGATCATTTCAATACATACAAAAAAGCAAGTGCCAAAATACACTATTCATTCATGATAAAAATTCTCAACAAAGGAGGTTTAAAGAGAACATAATAAAAGCCATATAAGAAAAATCCACAACTAATGTCATATTCAATGGTGAACCTGAGAGCTTTTTCCCTAAGATCAGGAACAAGACAAGGATGTCCACTCTCACCACTTTTATTCAACATAGTATTTGAAATCCTAGCCAAAGCAATGAGACAACAAAAAGGAAAAAAAAAGGCGGCAAAATTGGTAAGAAAGAGGTAAAACTTTCACTAATTGCAGGTAAAACTTTTCACTAATTTCACTAATTACACTATATATAGTAAACTCTAAAGACTTCACCAAAAAACTACTAGAACTGATTACTGAATTCAGTAAAGTTCAGGATGCAAAATCAATATACAGAAATCCACTGCATTTGTATACACTAATAATGAAGTAGCCAAAAGAAAAATTAAGAAAACAATCCATTTACAACTGCACCAAAAATAATAAAATACCAAGTAATAAATATAACCAAGGAGATGACAGACCTGTTCTCTGAAAACTGTTAACACAATGATTAAAGAAAGAAGACACACAAATGGGAAGGTATTCCATGATCACGGATTGGAAGAACAAATACTGTTAAAATATCCTAAAATATCCTACCCAAAGCAATCTACAGATTTAATGCACCTTCTATCAAAATACCAACAGCATTTTTCATAGAATTACAACACATAATCCTACAATTCGTGGAATCACAAAAGACCCAAAAGCAATCTTGAAAAAGAAAAACAAAACTGGAGGTATCACAATCCCAGAATTTAACATACACTACAAAGCCACAGTAATCAAAACAGTATGGTATTGTAATAAAAAGAGACACATAGAGGAATGGAACAGAATAGAGAGCCCAGAAATAAACCCACAATGATACAGTAATTTAATCTTCAACAAAAGAGAAAAGAATATACAAGGGGAAAAAGACACTGTTCAGCAAATGGTGTTGGGGAAAATGGACAACTATAAGCAAAAGAATGAAACTGGACCACTTTCTTACATAATACACAGAAATAAACTCAAAAGGGATTAAAGACCTAAATGTGACATAGGAAACCATAAAAATCCTAGAAGAGCACACAGGCAGTAATCTCTCTGGCGTCAGCCATAGAAACATTTTTCCATTTCGGGGGGGGAAAAAAGCAAAAATAAACTATTAGGACTAAATCAAAATAAAAATATTTTGCCAACCCAAGGAAACAATTAACAAAATTTTTTAAAAGCCTATGGAATGGGAGAAGATATTTGCAACTGACTTATATGATAAAGGGCTAGTATCCAAATTATAAAAAGAACTTACTCAACTCAATACCACAAAAACAAATAATTAAAAATGAGCATAAGACATGAACAGACATTTCTCCAAAGAAGACATACAGATGGCCAAAGACACATGAAAAGGTGTTCCGCATCACTACTCATTAGAGAAATGCAAATCAAAAGCATAATGAAATATCTCTTACACCTGTCAGAATGGCTAAAATTAAAAATACAAGAAACAACAAAGGTTGATGAAGATGCAGAGAATGGGGACCCCTAGTGCACTGTTTGTGGGAATGCCAACTGGTAAAACCACTGTGGAAAAACTGGTATGGAGGTTCCTCAAAAAATTAAAACTACAACTACCATATGATCCAGTAACTCCACTACTGGGTATTTAAACAAAAAATACAAAAAAACACAAATTCAAAAAGATAAATGCACCCCCCTATGTTTACTGCAGCATTATTTTTAATGCAGCCCTATGTTCACTGCAGCGTAATTGTAAATAGTATTATTTATGGAAACAGGCCAAGTGTCCATCAATAGATAAATGGACAGAGAAGATGTAAGGGATATATATACATTAGGGAATATTCAGCCATAAAAAAGAATGAAATCTTGCCATGTGCAATAACATGGATGGATCTAGAGATCACGACTTGAGCGGAAATCAAAAACTGGATGCTTAGATGACTGAGCCACTCAGGTGCCCAGAGAACAGTTTTTTAAAACTTTTTTAAACATTTATTTATTTTGAGTGGCACAATGTGTGCATTCATGATCAGGAGAGACACAAAGAGAAAGAGAGAGAGAGAGAGAGACCGAGAAAGAGAGGAAATCCCAAGCAGGTTCGCGCTGTCAGCACAGTGCTCAAGGTGGGGCTCGGTCTAATGAACTATGAGATTATGACCTAAGCTGAAATCAAGAGTCCAATGCTTAAATGACTAAGTCATGAAGGCACACCAAGAACAGTTTTGTTTTGTTTTTTTTTTAAAGTAGTAGGCTTACAGGAAAATTTCAGAAGAATGAGGAATGAGTGGGTGGTATGAGATTAGAGCCAGAGGACAGATTAATACCGAGACATAGAGAAAGAGAGAAAAGACCAAGAAACATGAAGAAGACTAAGAAGAGACATTAAGGAGAGACCAGGAGACACAAAGGACAGAAAGCCTGACAGTGAAGCAGAGAAACTGAGAGAGAGCAAAAGATACTAAGAATGAAGAGTGAGAAGAACACGGTCAGAAAAAGAAGGACATAGACACGAAGGAGAAAGTAAAAGGACAATCATTTTATTGGTGTTGTGTAAAGAGGCTTTGTGAATATCTGTAGACAAAGTAAAGAAGTTAACTGTGAAAGACAACAGCAAGACAGAAGACTAACAAGAACCAATAAAGCATCACTCCAGAAAAGGTGGGAAGAGAGGGTTCAAGTAACAGCAGGAGCCAAGACTCATAAGGCTGCCGAAGATAAAAAGTAATAATGCTGAAAAAAAAACCACAATGAAATAGCATCAATCAAGATAAATAATAAATGAGAGGTCATATGCTGCAATTCAATGAAACACTATCAAGCAAAGAAAAACCTCAACAAATATTTCTTTAAAAAATTCAAAGTAATATTTATCAATCAATTAGCAATCTATCACCCTCAGTTTAGTTCTGCTGAGCCATCAGCAGTCTAAATACAAAGACATGCTTATCACATTTGCAGACATAGATTTCAACTGCCTGTCTAACCATCCACAATCCTGTCACTATTAGGCTATCTCACCACTCAACTATTCAAACCAAACTGTTGGGATTCACCAAACACTTCCTTCTTCCTCATCCCTCACATCCAGCCATTCCCCTAATAGCAGCAAGTGATTTTTTTTCACTCTTTTAAACTGAGATATAACTGACATATAACATTGTATTAGTTTCTGGTATACAACATTATGATTTCATATTTTTATATACTGCAAAATGACCTCTACAATAAATCTAGTTAACATCCATCAATATACAGAGTTACCAATTCTTTCCTTGAAATGAGAACTTTAACTTTTAATAACTTTCAAATATACAATTTTTTTAAAGATAATCACCATTCTGGACACCACATCCACATGACTTATTTTATAACTGGGAGTTTGAAACTTTTGACCCCTTTCACCCATTTTGTTCATCCAACACCTTCTCCCTCTGGCAACCACTTCCTGCTATCTTTATTTATGACTTTAATTTTTTTTTAGATTCCACATATAAGCAAGATCATAAAGTAGTTATCTTTCTCTGACTTATTTTTTAGAATAATGCCCTCAAGGTCTATCCATGTTGTCATAAATGGCAAAAGTGCCTTCTATTTTATGGCTGAGTAATAGTCCACTGCATGTATATGTATATATATATATATACACACACACACACACACATATATATACACATATATATATATGTATACACAACACATTTTCTTTATTCATTCATCCACTGACATCAACTTTGGTTGCTTTCATGCTTTGGCTATTGTACACAAGGCTGCAATAAACATGGGGGTGCATTTATCTTTTTGAAGTGTTTTCATTGAGTAAATATCCAAAAGTGGAATTGCTAGATAATATGGTAGCTCCATTTGTAATTTTTTAAGGATCCCCCCCCTACTGTTTTCCATAGTGGCTGCACCAATTCACATTCCCATAAACAGTGCACAAGAGTTCCTTTTTCTCTACACCCTCAACAACACTTGTTATTTCTTGTATTTTAAAAAATTCTTTTAATCTTTATTTATTTTTGAGAGAGAGAGAGAACACGAAAGAGTGGGGAGATGGGCAGAGAGAGAGAGGGAGACACAGAATCCAAAGCAGGCTCCAGGCTCTAGCACAGGCCTGACACAGGGCTCAAACTCATGAACTCCAAGTTCATTACCTGAATCAAAGTCGGAAGCTTAACCAACTGAACAACCTAGGCATCCCTCTTGTCTTTTTAATACTGGCCATTCTGACAAGTGTGAGGTGATATTTCATTGTGGTTTTGATTTTCATTTCCCTGATGATTACTGATGTTGAGCACCTTTCCCTGTACTACTGGCCACTTGTATGTCCTCTTTGGAAAAAGTTTCTATACAGATCTTCTATTTCTTAATTGCACTGGCTTAGTTTTTTGTTTGTTTGGTTGGTTTGGTTTGGTTTCATTTTTTGCTATTGAGCTCTTTCTATTTTTTGGATATTAACCCCTTAGTGGGTGTATGACTTGTAAATATTTTCTCCCATCAGTAGTCACTGCCCATGTTTTCTTTTAGTAGTTTTATGCTTCCAGGTATTATGCTCAAATCTTTAATACATTTGAAGTCAGTTTTTACATAGTGTTGGACAGTGGTCTAGTTTCACTCTTTTGTATGTAACTGTACAGTTTCCCCAACATTTACTGAAGAGGCTACCCTCTCTCCATTGTATATTCTTGGTTCCTTTGTCATAGAGTAATTGATCCTATATGCAAGGATTTATTTCTGGGCTCTCTACCACAATGATTTTTTATAATGTTAACAAAATCCCAATAGTAGCTTCCCTCTCCATTTATGACATTATCTAAATTTCTAACCCAGAGACTGATAGGGCCCTAAATACTCTGGCTCCTTCTCTCTTTCTCTCCAATTTCATCTCTAGCTACTTTACATACTACTTACTATCAATCCAGACTGACATTCTTTCAGTTTCTTCAATTCACCAAGCTTCAAGTCACTTTGTAGACTGCATTTGCAAGTCCTTCTACTAGGAATATTCATCCCCTATTCTATGCCTTTGGTTTCTTCAGATGTCAGCATGAATTTCACTTCCTCAATGAGACCTTTCTTAATATCCCTACATCCAAATTGAGGAAAACTGGGTTCCTTCCTGTGGAATTTCATAAGCACTCTGTGTGTTTCATTCACAGCACTTAATCACAATTTGCTATTATTTATTTGTGTACTTATTTGTTCAATGTCTACTTCCCCTAAAGGACACCTTATTGCAGGCACCAAGAAGCAGAGACTGCTAAATCTCCAAGTGCCTAGTACTTATAAATACTTAGTTATTTGCACAAATAAACAATATTTTAAGAACATTCCCGAATGCTCTTTTCTAATCAGAGTGAAAAAAGTATCCAAAGAATGGCTAAGAAATCTAAACAAAGCACCATCTCCAGAAAACTGAGAAATGCATTAGTAATTAGAAGGAACACTATAAAACCTGGCAATCAAATTAACTCAAAAACTAGGAAAGTTCCTATTATATGCCACAGTGCTAGATGCTGAGGATGCAGTTATAAATAAAATACACTATGGCCAATATATCAAATATTTTTAACAACACAGAACCTCAAATATAAACTTTTAAGTCTCAAAAATAAATACTTGTTTGCTTTAACAGACAATTCTACTGGTAGGAAAAGCTTTCCCAAAGTATTTTGTTTCCCGTTGTTTACCAAAATGTTACTAAAAATTATTAATTTAAAGGAAGGGAGAAAACACTATTCCAGGCTTTGATTTCCATATTAGAGACCCACAGAATGAGTCTTTAGCAGTAGCAGAAGCAAAGATAATAGCAATCACCTAGGTTTTTGAGAAAATTAGTAATGGAAACTTCACTAAAATGGAGTCAAGAGGTTCAGCAGGGGTAGCTCTCATGCCCCAGCACTCGTAAGCTAATTGCAGACTCAAAAGAAAGAGATAGACTTGACTTTACAGGAACTTGACCCTACACGAGGAGAGTACTCCACTGCTCCTGCCAAGGAACAGATGCTTTCCTCATTCTCCTCACCCCACCACCACCCACAGTAGTTCCACCAATGAGAAGCCATGACCCTTCAAACTCCCCAATTTACCCCCAATGGACTTTTAGTTTTGAACCACCTTCCCAACTTACCCATTTTCTCCTTAAAAAAGCATGTCTTTCCTTTGTTCCTTAGATTTGCCTATGGTTTTGCTTCAGCTTGTTTGTCCCAGATTAAAATTTTTTTTAATTCCCGAATAAATCCACCTTCTGCTGGTAAAGTAACTGGCATATCTATTTTTAAGGTTAATATTTTCTTGAACAACCAAGTGAATGTCCATGTACTACTCCTAAACTAGTCATAATATATTTGAAAATATGACACTGAAAGTTAACAAAATAAAGCTCTTTTTACCACTGTACAGCAGGGGGAAATATTATGGACTAAGGGCTAGAGCTTTAATTTCTTTTGCTCCTTCAGACAAAAAATTCACCTCTGTAGGTCACACTTTTCACAACTGTAAGATGGGAGGTTTGGACCAGATCCTCTATAAGGATCTCTGGAGCTCTAATCATATCTCACAATACAATTATGTAGAAAAATAAATAAACTAAAATGCTCTCTTCTGCTAGAATGATAACAAATTAAGTTTTTTCATTTAAAATTTTTCAAAATTACAGCTCTAAATTTTGAAAGTATGATAAAGATGTTTTATAATGACAAACAAAAGTACAATAATTGAAATTTTACTCCTTCTTTCTTGAATTATAATATGTGACATTAAATTTCAACCAAATTAATAATGATGCTCACCGATACTGTTATGTCCTCATTTTTTCTCTTAACACTGGAGTCAAACAAGACATTTCTCCCTCGTCTTTCACAGTCTTGATACACAATCAGTCGAATTTGGCTTGGATCAAACTCTGGCAAAGGCCAACTTTAAAGAAAAATAAAGATCCATTAGTTACTCTAATAAATACATAAATTCCTAGAAATAAAACCTATATAATAAAACCCTAAGTTGTGCTATTGCTATAGAATATATAGCAGTTCTTTCTATTAAATACCACCAGTTAGTGTAGGGCTAAGAACTCATACGACAATGACATTTCAGATTAAAAAGTAAAAACAAAAGTTGTGGAAAGTGTATGTAAAATATAGTCATCCCATATGACTCTAAAAATGGTTAATTTAATAAAAATATGTGGCCACATTTAATGTAATGAAAATACACATTGTTTCATGGCATGGACCCCGATGGTGTAACGTTAACCCATATTCTTAAACACCTTTATTCTGCTTCTTTACATAGAAATGTAGAAAACAGAAACAGTTTTCATATTAAGTAACAGCAGCTGCATACCTATGGAAATAATAAGTAGGAAAAAACTGAGGAAAGCAAATGCAGATGAAATTCTCATCTAAAGCTTGTGTGAGTAAAAACTGGCTCAATTTCCTTAGAGAATGGCTTTTTATTTTATTTTCTTATTTTTTAATGTTTATTTATTTTGAGAGAGAGAAAGCAAGCACAAGTGGAGGTAGGGGCAGAAAGAGAGAGGAGAGAGAAAATCTCAAGCAGGCTCCACAGTGACAGTACAGAGCCCATCAGAGGGCTCAAACTCATGAATCGTGAGATCATGACACAAGCTGAAATCAAGTCAGACACTTAACCAACTGAGCCACTCAGGCACCCTGGCAAGTAGACTTTTTCTAAACTTCTATATCCAACTCCCATGCTGCTCCAGTGAACCTTCCCAATCAAGTTTGGATGTTTTTATAGTTTATTTATTTTAAGAGAGAGAGAGAGACAGTATGAGCAGAGAAGGGGCAGAGAACAAAGGAAACTCTTAAGCAGGTGCCATGCTCAGCACGGAGCCTGATGCAGGGCTTGATCCTACAACTGTAAAATCATGACTTGAGCCAAAATCAAGAGTTGAACACTCAACCAAATGAGCCCCCATGCACCCCTCAAAATATATATAATAAACATACAAAATTTAGTAAAACTGAGTTTTTAGTTTTACAAGCAATTCCATGCCATGCCATTACACAATAATCTTCGTAACAGCACTGTTATGGAAACAATGCAAATGTTCATCTAAAGTAGAATGGATAAACATATTATGGTATATTCAAACTATAAAAATATATATATATTATATATTGAGCCAGTCTTTACTCACACAAACTTCATATAAGAATTTCATCTGTCCCTTCCCTGCTCACACTGTCTCTGTCCCTCTCAAAATAATATATTTTTTTTTCAGACATAACAAATACAATGAACTTCAGCTACAGGCAAAAATATAGATCAACCCTGAGCAAATGAAATCAGACAATAACACACTCACACACACACAACACACACACACACACACAGTTACGATATTTTTCCATTTACACAAAGTTTAAATCAGGTAAAGCTTTATAGAGAGATGCTTATTTAGTTTTTAAAACTATAAGGAAAACGAAGTGATAGCTTCAAAACTTTGAGAGTGGTTACCTCTGGGGATAAGGTTAGAGGTGGTGATGGTATAACCAGGAAGGCATATACCAGGTAGGCTGGGCACTACGTTCTATTTTTAGACTGGGCAGTGCTTATATCAATATTCACTCTAGAGCATAAAAAGCCACTTCATTTGTTTTATGTACATTTACATATGCATTCTTTGTCATAATTAAAAATTAATGAAGTGAGTTAAGAGCAAAGAGAGAAAGAGAGAAAACAACAAACTGTATGGTAAAGATACCTGTCTAGTGAACTGAATACACTACAACTGATGGGACAGTCACTAACTGCTATTCCAGGGGCTGTTTGTTGTTATTTAATGTCAGGCTGAACAGTCAATTTCTTTCAATCCATCAGTGACAACTCCTGACGGAGGTGCTTCATCTTCCAGAGAGCCATAACACTAACCTTATCAATGCATCTTAAATGACCCATAACTGGCAACATAAAATATCTACATTTCAAATTCTTGACAGTAAATATAATTTTAATTTTCTCCTGTCTAATCCTTAGTAAACATCTATATTAAGAACTGATTTACCAAAGTGCAGTCTGCTATTATGCAAAAGAAACTATAAAAGAATATACCAACACAGAGGTAAGAGGAAAGAGGAAACCAGAAAAAACATTTTAGAGAGGAAGGAGAAATACCAGAGCAGTCACTAAAGAGCACCCACTAGTTTTAGAACAAAGAAGTATTGGGGACCATGGCAAGGAAACTTGTAAGGAAATTCTACAGATTGCAGAGTATTGAACAATGAATAGGAACAGAGAAAATACTGAATTTAGGATAAGTGTCAAAGAAACAAAGGAAAGAAATCATGGAGTGACAGTTTTTTGTTATTAAAAAGGACACATCTGAACATATTTACAAACAAAGAATATGAAGTGGAAGAAAAACGATGAGTGATAAAGCAAGGCCTCCAAAGAAACAGAGTTGGACAGGTACAGAGTACAATACCTATGGATAACCCATACACTGGGATGGAAATAAAGGAGGCAAAGATGGACATGAATATAGAAAACACTGTAAATATAAAGGTAAGATGCTGAGAAAATTCATTTTAAGAGCTCTATTTTCTTTGTAAAGTAGATGAAGGGAAGCAAAAGAAAAGTTATAAAATGTGGGAGAAATAGAGAGTAAAATAGAGAACAATGATGTGGGAATAAAAACTGTGATAACTAGGAAACATAAGGTTTCTGAGCAATTCAGGAAGTCTACACATTGTTTAAGACTATGAATATATACCTGCCACCAACTACACAGTTAGGTCATTTTCTCTAACAAACACTCCTGTTCTTGAATTTGGATCAGATTGAGCCAAGGTAAGGATTATGCTAGGGAAATATGAAAAAAACAAAGGGGAGTCTCAGAGATGGAGCAAAACACTGACAAAAATATACCTGGAATGACGGACAGTGGAATCTATGCTAGTTAGGTAAGAAAGTGAGGATGGGGGAGCTAACAGATTAGAAGAAAATGAAGGCAGTCGGGTCAAAGTGCTGGAATAATATGAAGAGCCATAGGGGGGAGGCAGGAAGACAAGGAATAGAAAACCATCACAATAGGATAGAATACTAGATTTAAGATATTAGAGGTTTAAGATGTTAACTATTAGAATGGATAATTCATTCATTCATTTACTACGAGTATGTGCCTACCAAGTGCCAAGCATTGGTTAGGGTGAGATAAGTAAGAACCTGCTCTGGCAGCAAGATACAGCAGTAGCAAAGTAAAGAAATAAATGGACATGATAACGTCAGATAAATAACTGAAGAAATGAAGAAATCAAAACAAGGAATCAATAAACTGTGACAGAATATGGTAGTAAGGAAATGCTGTGTGAGTCAGCAAGGTATATTTACTTTTTTAAGTGCCTATCTGGACAAAATTTTCTGAGGAAAATGAAAACTTAGGCTTTGCTAAATGTGAGGTTATTCCAACAGACCTTGAATGAGCAGTGGCTGCCATCTCATTCATCTAATCCCCTGTGATTTCAAGACACACAAAGAATAAAATCTAAATTCCTTTTCTTAGATGTAAAAATGATCAAAATCTGGCCCTGATCTACCTTTCCCGACTTATTTCATGTTACCCAGGATATCAAAACACTGATCTCAAAGGTTCAAAGACATACCACACAATTTCACAGTTCCATGCCTTTGTACAAGTTACCTCCACCTGAAATATCCTCAATCACCTTGGCAAAATTCCCACTCATTCTAAAAGATCTAGCTTAAATATTTGTCACCCCTGTGGAAGCTCTTTAGTAATTCCACGAGCAGAGTTATGCTGCTTACTTTTGAGATTACACTGATTTTGGCTTAGAAATCTAGTAGTATTTTCCACACTGTACTTTTTAACTGTTTACATTTTCTTCCACTAGAAAGAAAGCTCTCTGTAGGGAAAGCTTACTCATCTTAGGTTTTTTTCTTTTTTAAGTTTATTTATTTATTCAGAGAAAGAAAAGGACAGCACAAGCAGGACAGGCGCAGAGAGAGAGAGGGAGAGAGAGAATCCCAAAGAGATTCTCTGGGGCTCAAACTCATGAAACCATGAAACATGACCTGAGCTGAAATCAAGAGTCAGACCGTTATTAACCTACTGAGCCACGCAGGTGCCCCTCATCTTTTAATTCCTAGATCCAAGCACATTAGTAAGCACATAAGTAAAACTACATAATCCCAAGTAATTAGTCAGTTAAGCATACAACTTTTTTTTTTTTAATATTTTTATTTATTCCTAGGAGAGAGAGAGACAGCATGAGCAGGGGAAGGTCAGAGAGAGAGGGAGTCACAGACTGAAACAGGCTCCAGGCTCTAAGCTGGCAGTCAGCACAGAGCCCGACGCGGGGCTCGAACCCACGAACCGCGAGATCATGACCTAAGCGAAAGTCGGACGCTTAACCGACTAAGCCACCCAGGCACCCCAAGCATACAGCTCTTAATCTCGGCTCAGCTCAGGTCACAATTTCACAGTCCTTGATTTCAAGCCCTACACTAGGATGTGTGCTGATGACGCAGAACCTGCTTGGGATTCTGTCTCTCCATCACTCTGTCTCTCCTTCACTTGTGCTCTCTCCCTCTCAAAATAAGTAAATAAACTTGAATATATAAATAAATGAAAAATTGATAATTTGGACCACATCAAAATTTAAAACCTACATATCAAAAGAGAGAGTTAAAAAAAAAAAAGGGGGACCAGCCATAAACTGGAAGAAAGTATTTCAAATCTACATAATGAGGAAAGGATCTGTAAACAGCCTATACAAAGAACTCCTACAAACCAATTTTAAAATGGGATTAAAAGACCAGACCATTTTATGTAAGTATGTATGTGAAAAATAAATGATCAAAAGCACATGGAAAAGATGCTATCAGTACCAATCATCAGAGAAATGCAAAGTTTTTGCTTTTAGAACCCCCCAAAACTACTAAAATAGCTAAAAATAAACAGACTAATACACCAGTTGATGCTAAGAATACGAAACACCTGGAATCCTCATGCACTGTTGCTAAGAGTGTAAAAGGAAACAACCATTTTGTAAAGTTATTTGGCAGCTATGACCCAGCAATTATTCTCATAAGTATTTGACAACAGAAATAAAAATACATGTTCACAGAAATGTCCCCTCCAGTTTTATTCATAATAGCAAAAACACTGGGAACAGTCTAAATGACCATTAATGGGAGAATGGATAAACAACCTACACTACACATTTCTACAATGAAATACTACTCCAAAATAAAAAGGAATGAACCACTGATAATACAATAACATAGATGAACTCTAAAAACATTGTTAAAAGAAAAAATCCAAACAAAGAGGCATACATATTGTTTTTGTTTAATTTTTTTAACATTTATTTATTTTTGAGAAACAGAGTTTGAGCCGGGGAGGGACAGAGATAGGAGGAGACACAATCTGAAGCAGGCACCAGGCTCTGAGCAGTCAGCACAGAGCCCAACATGAGGTTTAAACTCAAAGGCCATGTGATCATGACCTAAGCCAAAGTTGGACACTTGGCCAACTGAGCCACCTGCCCCAGAAGCATACATATTGTTAATTTCATGTATATTTAGTTCTAGAACAGATAAAACTCACCCATGCTGACAGAAATCAAAATTGGTTGGTCAGAGGTTGGGGGGCAAGGGGAATGGACTAGAAAAATTGCATGAAGGAACTTTACAGAGCAACTGCAATATTCTATATCTTTACCAGGGTTTTAGATAAACAAGTATATGTATACATTTTTCAAAATTAATCACACTGTACACTTGGAATGATGTACATTTTATGTAAATTGTACCTCAATTTTATTTTAATTTTTTTATAATTTTAATGTTTGTTTATTACTGAGAGACAGAGAGAGAGACAGCGGGAGCAGGGGAGAGGCAGAGAGAGAGGGAAACAGAATCTGAAGCAGGCTTCAGACTCTGAGCTGTCAGCAGAGAGCACGACCCAGGGCTCAAACTAACGAACTGTGAGATCATGACCTGAGCCGAAGTCGGAAGCCTAACCAACTGAGCCACCCACGCACTACTATACCTCAATTTTAAAAAAGAAGAGGATTTAAAAATAATAAAAATAAATTTAAAAATTGAAGAGGATTATAGGGGGAGAAAAAACCCAACACTGTATGTAACCAAACTATATATTTACGTTACCGACATGTCATTAAAACAGAGATATTAAACATTTACCACACTGAAAGCACAATGCCAGGTGCTGGGAATATTTGTGTTGTCAGACAAGATCAGGCGCGTTCAGGGTGGTATGGCCTTAGAATATTTGTGTTGTCATATTCTTAATCCATATAGTCTCTCACTGACTTAAAAGCATTCACTAAGCATGAAAAGAAAAGATGACTATACCATGAGAAGGCTCACAGTCTAATAGAAAAATAATCAATTTATCAATCTGATTTAGTCTATGCTGATGTAAAAAAAATCTAGATAAGACATTTGCATAGGGAAGTCAGTAAGGACTCACTAAAAATTAATAATAAATGATACACAATAAATAACAAATGAAAGTTAACACATATTTTCTATTATACACCAACTGCTATTCTAAGTGCATTATGTGTATTAATTTAATTAATCTTCACAGCATCAATTCATTTGATCTTCATAACAACTCTATTCCTATCTTATAGGTAAGAAAACTAAGGCAGGGAGAGGTTAAGTAACGTGCCCAAAATGACACAGCTACCTACTAAAAATGGCAAAGCTGAGTTTAGATTTCAGACAGTATGTCTCTAGAGCACAGGATCTTAACGATTCTTCTGTACTATAGATTAAGCAGGAAATACTACTTAAAGCTTACCATTCTCTTTGCTTAAAGAAGAAAACCGCATGTGTCGTAATTCATAGTGACTCTAGCTCAGGAGTGTGCAGTGAAGCAATAAGCAGAGCTACAAAGACAGGCTGGTGCCAGATCAAAACTCAGAAGCACTTCACAGAAACACCAAAGAACATCATCATTCAGGCAGTGAGTAAACAAGAGTGTCAAACAATAGCTGACAAGATCATTTGTGCATTTCAGAAAATCACACTGACAGAAACTTGGGAAAGTGATGAGAGTGGGAGGTCTAGAGGTAAGAATAATGTTATAAACTCACAAAACAACAGCAATGAAGACAGGAAGAAAGGGACAGAGCTAGATATTATTTAGGAGACAGAGAGATAAGACCTGAGAGACTGTATATGGGGAGTGAGGGAAGAGGATGGCTGACTCCCAGGTTTCCAATTTGATGAAAACAGATACCATTAACCAAGGTGGAGAACATAGGAGGAAAGCAAGTTTGGGATAAGGACATAAATAAATTGAGTTTAAGGAGTCTAAAACACAGCTGCAGAAAAGCATCCAACAGACTGATGAAAAAATGGTCTGGAACACATGAAGAAAGTTGAGACTAGAGTTTTGGACACAGGAGTTACTGACACATACTTGGTAGTGAAACCATTTAGGAAGAACATAACTAGTTGAAGAGAGAAAAGAAAGTGAAGAACCAATAAACTAGAATTTTAGGACATGGCAATAATTAAAGGACAGGGAGAAAAGAAGCAGAGAAGTCAGGGAAGATCAGCAAAGACAGACCACTAGAGAGAAAAGAGAAAACCTATGGTAAAATGTTATTTGAAAAGTCAAAGAAAATTTTTTAAAAAGTCAAGAAAACTAAGATAAAGGAATACTGTACAGTACCAAAAGCCAAAATTTATAAAGACTTAAAAGTGTCCACGCAATCTGGCATTTTGGGGCCTTTGGTACTCTTGCAAAGGACCCTTTCAGTGGAGAAGTGGGGTGGGGTGGGGGTAATCACATAGGAACGGGAATAGAATTGAGAGAAAAGAGCTGAGACCATTAAGGTAATAAATATGTGTTATTTGAAAGGTTTCCCTGTGAAAAGGGAAGAGACAGGAATAATGTGGCCATGTAAACTGCAGAGACTTGAAAGTAAAGGAGGACCCTAAACACACTACAGTAAACTGAGATCATCTTCAAGAAGATGTGGTTTATCTATACCATGGAATACTACATGGCAATGAGAAACAATGAAATCTGGCCATGTGTAGCAACATGGATGGACCTTGAGGGTGTTATGCTGAGCGAAATAAGTAAGGCAGAGAAGGACAAATATCATATGTTTGCACGTATAGGAGGATTAGGAGGAACTTGACGGAGGAACAAGGGGGAGAAGAAGGGCGGAAATGGTGGGGGAAAGGGAGAGAGGCAAACCATGAGAGACTCTTGAATGCTGACAAAAACTGAGGACTGATGGATGTGGGGGGGAGGGGGGGATGGGCATGGAGGAGGGCACTTTGGGGATGAGCACTGAGTGTTATGTAGAAACTAATTTGACAATAAACTATTTGTAAAAAAAATAAAAATAAAAAAAAATTAAAAAAAAAAAAACTGAGATCATCTTGGGCAACCAAGGTCTATGGTCACCCAGACGGGTAGGTAAAGCTACAAGAGGCTTTTTCTTAAAGGAAAAAAAATGAAGATAGATCTACACACATATTTTTATATATATAAAATTTCCTTTTATCTGCCTATCTTTCTATCCAAAAAGGGTATACACTTAAATGTATATATTTCCAGATTTATGGGGAGGCATCAGCAATAGTCTAAAAGCAACCAGAGAAAACTGTTGGACTGATTCCAAACAAGTTAGCACACAGTATTCTGGGTAAGGCTAATGAACTACACCATGCATTTACTGAGGCAGGAAAAAAAAAGGGTCTACAAATGAATATTAATGGGGACAGGCTTTCAGGTTGAAGAGAAGAAACTATGCATTTATACTGATCACTTTTGTTTTTTCTGAAAAGTAGAAGTCAAGCATGTACCTAAGTATATATGAGATGTGTGGCCTAAACTGGGGTATAGGGTTTAAGAGATAAAGGTCTGACAAAGTCATCAAAAACAAAAGGGGGGGGGGTGCTAACTTAAGAAAAGCATAAGCCAAAGCACTGTCAAGCCAGCTAAGCTAAAAATCATAAATCTGTGACAGGACTAGTTTTCTAAATTATCACAAGTGAACCTAGGTATGGAAGGGGCAAAAGTAGACAGTGGATTTAACAGGAAATTTTGTAAGTAGCTCCAATAGAAAACCAGAGGCAAGGCTGTTAAGACTGATATTGAGAAAGAAATTCTGGACATATCAACACAGGAAACATGGTGAGGATGGAGGTGATAGAAGAAAGAAAAAAACAAAAAACAGTAGTCTCAATGAAGTTAGAGAGCAAATCTATGTGAGAGAATAAAGGATATAAAGTTGTAGTCAGAACAGGAGCATCCCAAAAAGAGAGCAGAGTCAGTTCATAGTTATGCTCAAGGCAGAGCTAAGAACAGATCAAGGTAGAGAGTAAGAGAAAGACAGTAAGAAAAGGTACTGTGAAGCCAGAATGTTAGATGTGTGTTGTCCACGATGATGGTACAAAGCGATCAGGAAAGAAACACTATCACCTAAACGTCAAAGTTCTTGAAAAATACCAGGGAGCCATCTGGTAGAAGGTCAGCAGTGGATGCCACCAACAAAACAGAGCAAAGTGGGGCCCTATAGCAAAGACCTCTGAAAAGAAGAGCTTTTCATGAGAGGGCAAGAACAATCTCCAAGCAATAGTAGGGGCCAAGTTTCTATGGCCAGTATTGGATAGTATGTGGAAAAATAAATATCCCGTACTGAAAGGGCAAAAGGAGAAATTATGACCTGTGACAGCAAAAATGTGGAGAAATTGCAAAGAAAATGAAAACACAAAGAAGGAATTCTAAATGGTGCAGAGAAAAGGCAGCACAGGCATTAAGAGATGGGGAAGGGAAGGATGGAGACATGAAGAAGGATCAATACCTACAGGGCTCAGACTGTGGGATATGCCTGAATAACAGAGATGGAAATAACACAGCTTTATATTTAAATAGAAATCTTGTGTGAAGTTGTTGTGGTCTGACAACAGAAGTCCTTAAAAAAAAATCTGATCAAAAGTTATCTGGAAACCATGGGCTCAGCTGGTTGAGCATCCGACTTCATCTCAAGCCATGATCTCATGGTTCATGAGGTGGAGCCCCACACTGGGCTCTATGCTGACAGCTCAGAACGTGGAGCCTGCTTCGGATTCTATGTCTCCCTCTCTCTCTCCGCCCCTCCCCTGCTCCCAGTCTGCCTCTCTGTGTCTCTCAAAAAAGGCAAATGTTAAAAAAAAAAAAAAAAAGTTATCTGGAAAAAGATCTGTGATTCATAAGATTAAGTGGAGAGCCTGAAATGGAGAGGGTTTGCTGATAGAGTTATGATTTCCTTTATCCTATAATGGAAAAAAGTTGTGAATCCTGAAATTAATAGACACTCTGAACTGAAACTAACTAAATTGATCTGTTATCAAAAAGGTGCCTGACAAATTAATTCTATTTGAAATCTACTCAGAGAATGTATTAAACACAATAACCCCAAAGTGACTCCTTTAATAGGCAAATAATTGTAAATGGTGACGGTAATCTTAAATTTATTCGGTTTTCAAATGAAAAAAGTGAAAGAGAAGCAAAAATGACCTGCCTAGTGTCACTGTTCTGGTTAGGCTGTCTGGTCTCCCACTTCCTTTCACTCCCATCTCTATCTTTCACTGGTATTCACAAACAGTATGGCACACTTTTATTATACCAAAACCTAATCTTTGATATCTAATCTACTATGCTTTCTACTTAATTGTGTTGCCTCTTTTCATTAAAGTTTAACTGAAGACATAACTAAGCCAAATCATTAACACTGATAAGCATACCATCACCATTAACAAAAATTATCTGTACACTATAGCAAAACTTTCCTCAGTATTAAGCTACTGTGTTCAGCTTAACATTAATTTAAACATTAGTAAGAAAACTACTCAATAAACCACAAACTATTTTAAGACTCTACACAGATGTTATTCATAGTTTATGTTAGCCTATCTGCTCTGCATGTTTTTTATCTGACACTTTCAAAGAATGGTAATAGAAAATAAACATGGTAGGGGAGCCTGGGTGGCTCAGTCGGTTAAGCGTCCGACTTCAGCTCAGGTCATGATCTCACGGTTCGTGGGTTGGAGCCCTGTGTCCGGCTCTGTGCTGACAGACAGCTCAGAGGCTGGAGACTGTTTCAGATTCTGTATCTCCTTCTCTCTCTGACCCTCCCCTGCTCATGCTGTCTCTCTCTCTCTCTCAGAAATGAATAAAAACATTAAAAATAATAATAAAATAAAACCAAATACATTTTCTTAAGAAAACATTATCAGTGACAAGGCATCATTAATTGTACCAATTCTGCTTTTGAAGAGTACTAAAAAAACTTTTTAATGTTTATTGATTTTTGAGAGAGAGAGAGAGAGAAAGACAGAGAGAGCACGAGCAGAGAAAGGACAAAGATAGACAGGAACACAGAATTTGAAGCATGCTCCAGGCTCTGAGCTTTCAGCACAGAGCCTGATGCTGGGCTCAAACTCACAAGAAATCAGATCATAACCTGAGCTGAAGTCTGACACTAACGGACTGAGCCACCCAGGCACCCTTCTTTTCAACAGAATTTAAACTGATTTTGTAAACAGTGAAAATTCCTCCCAGATTGATAACTTGATAATCACAAATTTTACTTTATATATTGATTTGGTTTTTCATATTTCAGTATCTTAATAAGTACTATGAGAAGCTGAGAGAGATAAAGAATATAATGTACCTCCAATTAATTTCCTTAACAAGTGAGTGAATGAATGACTGTATCAGGAAGTACCATTTCAATTCAAGAAGCTAATGTTCTTTTTAAAAATTCCAATATAGTTAACATAGAGCATTACATTAGTTTCAGGTGTACAATAAAGCAATTCAACAATTCCATATAACACCAATGGCTCCTTACAAGTGCACTCCTTAATCCCCATTACCTACTTCACCCAGGAAACTGTATGTTTCTAATTACTTCTCTCTCAAAGGAATTAAAATTCTCTAACCTAACAGAAAAATAATCCCATGATTTATATGTTAATCTCAGTTCCAAAGAAATGGGTTATCAGTTTAGGCCTTTTCCTATCCAAAAAATCTTAATTTTTACATAAGCTGTTTATATCCAAGAATTTTTCTCCAATTATGTTTTAATAAACTAAATAGTATAGTAACACTAGATAACATTTAATCTGTTTATCTTAAATCGCAGTTAATTCAATTAAACCTTGAATATTCATGAAATCCTAATGTGTGTCATTTACATTTTAATGAAAACTATAGTCAACTGGGTGCCTGGGTGGCTTAGTCGGTTAAGCGTCCGACTTTCGCTTAGGTCATGATCTCGCGGTTCGTGGGTTCGAGCCCTGCGTCAGGCTCTGTGCTGACTGCCAGCTCAGAGCCTGGAGCCTGTTTCAGAGTCTGTGACTCCCTCTGTCTCTGACCCTCCCCTGTTCACGCTGTCTCTCTCTCTCTCTCTCCCTCCCTCCTAGAAATAAATAAAACATTAAAAAAATTTTTTAAAAAAAGAAAACTATAGTCAACTACTTGGCTGTAGGATTACTGCCATCATTTTACCAAACTAGGTATTACTAGTTTGTGAAAAATAATATAAAAACATATTATATATACAGTAAAATATATTATATATAATATAAAGTGAAAATATACATTATTATACATAAAGTAAAAATATAAACTGTTACCAGCCTTAAAGATCCCCAAATCCATTTATACTTACCCCCAATCTAACATGTATAAAGTCATATACATGAAGTTAAAATTTTACAAAAAGTATTTCAAAGTAAACAAATTAATAATCTATACCATGACAATGAGAAAGAATGAACTCTGGCCATGTGTAGCAACATGGATGGACCTTGAGGGTGTTACGCTGAGCGAAATAAGTCAGGCAGAAAAGGACAAATATCATATGTTTGCATGAATAGGAGGATTAGGAGGAACCTAATGGAGGACCATGGGGGAGAAGAAAGGGAGAAATGGTGGGGGAAAGAGAGAGAGGCAAAACATGAGAGACTCTTGAATGCTGAGAACAAACCGAGGACTCATGGGTGGGGGGGGGATGGGCATGGAGGAGGGCACTTGTGGGGATGAGCACTGGGTATTATATGGAAACCAACTTGACAATAAACTATTTGTAAAATATATTTTTTTTTAAAAAAAGAAAAAAATAATCTATACCATGAATTCTTGTTGAAATGGAACCTCAGCAAGAGTAAATTTCTATACTATAATAAAATGATATCATATATCACATCTACTATAAGAGTTACTTAGTATTTTTCAGCATCACATACACCTAATTGAAATATACCTGACCTATGTGGTTTTTAACTCTCTGACATTAATTCTATATACTTGAGAAATTAAGAAACAGCAGTAGAGCCCCAAAAGAATGTTAAAATGAGTTAAACAATTCAAAGGGCCAGTATCCAAGTTATTCAACTGAGTTACGCATATTGAAAAGATACTTTTAAACTTCATAGTAGAATTCATTTAAAATAGAAAAACAATGTACCTTCATCTAAATTCACTGCTAATTCAGATTTTTTAATTCCAGTCATAAATGACTAACTGGGACACATAGTTAAGATGTTCACAGAGCATTAAAAACATTACCAGAAATAATTTAGGCCCATATCTGAATTAAAGAATAATATTAACTATAAAAATAAGATTATAAAAAATAGATTATAATTAATAAATTAATAAAATATCAAGTTTTTAATTTAAATTTTACTTATATATATGTATACGAGATACAAACACAACAGAATACTGCTTTCCAAATATCTGTAACAACTGCTTCTATGTAAATATGACAAAAAAGAGCAGTGAATGACAAACAGAATAAGACACATAAACACCAATGACTAAAATATAGTATTTATAAATTACATATTTAAAATAATAAAACCTACCTGCTTAAAACATTCTCAAGAAGCCCTTCTACTTAAATTTATCACAGTTTTAATCTACTTTTCATAAAATAAGTATACATAGAAGCCTCAGCATTTAAATTTTTGATTCAGATATTTTGAAGCAAACTTACTACCAAATTTATAACTACATTTAGCCTGATTCTGAGGCTAACAATATTTGAAAATAACAAGTTAAACTGTACATTAGTGACATTTCTGTTTCTCTTACACAGTTTCACTTTTCAAAATCCCTAAAAACTCCAGTTATGCACAACAGCCAACTCAGGTTAATAATAGCAATGAACCATATTCATCTGAAACCACAAGACTGTCAGGTGACATACCAAGAAGTCTGAATTTAACTCAAATAAAAGCTTCTCCAAGCGGCAATGCAAAAGGCTTTATCCTAGCAACAGAACCATGGGAGACCAGAGTCTTTGGGAAATCTACTGCCCATGACAAAATCTACTTTTGCAAAAGTCTCCATCTTTTCAGTCCTACCATTTCACAACTAGGATCCCATTCTTTTATTTCACTAAAGATTCTGAGATTTTTTTATAGAAGCAAATTATGACCACACTTCAATTCCTTTATCTCTTCTACTATAAATACATGATTAAAGAAAATCAACCTAAGTATTATGTCAACTAAGTGCAGCTCTGGCAGCTGCTGTAGCCTAGGAATGCCGATTTTTTTTAAGGGTGTTTTAACTCCACAATAGCTGGTCTGCACAGAGGCAACCAGAGCTGGTTTCCAGCAATTCAACAATCCCCATCTATAAGGAACTTAGGCTCATCTAATGAACAAGAAAACAGAATAGCTCCTTTTTAACTTCTCTGTGTTCAACTCTGCCATTTCAAACAAACACACACACACATTCTTGGAAGCCACAGGAAACCTGTACTCTACCCAGATGACAAGCAATTGGAAAAGCAAGCCCTGAGGATCACAGGACCCAGAGTGGTCATATGCAAACTGGCTCACTAATCTGAACTCTGTGTTGAAATCAGACAGACAAGTCTAGCACAAAATATGACTTCTGAATTTATAAAGTTTATATATGTTATATAAATAATTCATTTGAAATATAAAAATAAAATAAAAATATATTTATTTATATAAATATAAATATATTGGTTGGTTCTGAAATAGAGATATTTCGGCTTGCTTTAAAAAGTCTTTCACTGGGTTTGTATTTTAATATACATAAGCATGTTCTTTCAGAAAAAGCAAAGAGACCATCTGTGTATTATGCTGATATGACTACTGCAGTAACAGAAATGCCTTAATACAATGGGCTATTAATCCACAACCGAATGGGCAATATGCTAAGACCAAGAATCATTCCCCACATCTAACATGGCAGAAACAAAAGAATGGGCTCTGAATCAGCCTAACTTAGATTTAAATCTCAACCCTGCCATACAGGGACTGGATGTGATCTCAGAAAATGCCTTAACTTCTCTAGCCCTTAGATTGCCCATCTCTAAGATAGGACTATGTTTATGATTAGTGTAGGCATTGTGCTTTATCTCATTAACACTTAAAACAGTGTGCCACATATATCTAGACTTCAATAACATTTGGTGAATTACTGACATGCTGCTAGAATTACCAGTCTTCCACGTATACTGCCTTTTTGTCTCAATTGTAAAAACTCTAAATTTTCTTTATTTTAATGGTAATATTTTATAATTAATTCTAATAGTCCTGGTACTTGTTGAGATATGTAAGTATCTGCCACAGTGGTACTAGCAGTTTCTCCACAATTCATTAGGCAGAAACTTTTAAAAGCCATCTTTCATCTCTGGGGGCAAGGGATATATAGGTAATTTCTGTATCTTCTGCTCAAGTTTGTTGGGAACCTAAAGTACAGCATAATACATAGAAATGCTGAATCACCGGTGGTATTGTACACCTGAAACTAATGCAATATTATGTCAACTACACTCAAATGAAAAAAAATTTTTAATAAAACGTAAAATAAAAAATCCATCTTTGATAGTTGAAGTTAGAAGCCTGCATACAGACAATAAAAGTAAATGGAATGATTTTACAAAGTCTAATGGATCTAAGGTTTCACACGTCATTCATAATAGGCCTGTAATGCATATCTGGGTTTATTATAATCACATATAATACAAGCATGTTAACTTCAGCACTAAACATATTAAAGGGGGAAAAACTAGAAACTAAAATGCCCATCAACAGGAGATTTGATAAATAAATTACACTACATTCATTACGTAGAATACTGTGCAAGCATGTAAAAAGATGAAACAGAGCTGTATACAAAGATCTCCAAGGTAATTACTACATGAAGAAAAACAAGGTTCAAAACAGTATGTATACAATCACAGTGAATACAAATAAACATAAACCTAATACTCTCATATGTACATTAAAGTAAAATAAGATAAAGTCAGATTGTCAAATAAGATAAATAAGAGACTCAATACAAAGATATACAAGTACCTGTTAAATGAAGTGATCCCCCAGGAAATAAAAGTAGGAACTGGAAAAAGGAAGGTAGACACCTATTTTCAAATTATGCTCTTTACCTCTAATCTGGTATCAAAATTTTACATTCATTTCAATAAGCACTTCTTTGACTCCCCAAGACTCCCTCTTGTCTAAGGAATACAAAACAGCAATGATAACCATCATAATTTTACAGAAGGACACGATCTGTTTTTCCACTGAAGAACTAGTCAGAGAAAAGCTTGATAGCCACTAGCTCAAAAACCAGCAAAGTGCCACAAAACTAGGAAAAAAAAGAAGAAAAAGGAAGTATTCCAAAACAGGAAAGCAAGTAGGTGAATTCTTATTTCTCTAAAGTCAATCTAGAGTATTTTTACCCTTATGCTCAAACCAAAAATGTAGAAGTTAAGTTACCAAGTTTTATTTAATCTACCTCCAAAATGTCTCATGTCAGGCCACCACCTCGACCACATGGCACCATTCTTGCATGAGCTACGACATCTAACTATTTAAATTAGCCTTTCAACCTCTACTTGTGCTCCCCTCTAGTTTACTCTCCGTAGTGTTGCCAAAGTGGGAAAAATCTCCATAGCATAACTGTCTCTTTTTCCCCCAAGAAAAAGCCATAAACTACTACTGTAGTGGATATACAGTGGATGTACCACTGTACATCCCTTATCTTGATGCTTAATAGACTACTATCATAATTTCCTGTTTATTGTCTTCATTTTTATCAGACCATAAGCCCTGTGAGGACAGGACCATACTTCTATTGTATAGCACCATGGATATTTAGTAGCTTGGCAATAAGTCAAAACTATTTTCTGATGAAATTTCTTATCTTGAGATTGATGTTATGAAAGCACTACCATGGGATTTTAGTGGCTTTTTAAAAATGAGAATGAAATAAAAACATCCCTTTCAGTACCTACTTGCTCATCTCTTACTCTGAGGTACACAGTTATCTGAAGGGGTAAGGCATTCACTATATCCCCAACTCTTTATCCGCAAAAAGGAGAATAATCAGTGTAAATGCAATGTAAACTGGCTATAAAATCCTCTTTTGTCTTTTCCTCCAAGATCAGTTTGGGAAGGAGAGGGTCTAAGTCATAAATATTAGGGAGATTTTATGGGGAGTTATGAGGACATTTAACTGTCTATATCCCCTTTTTTCCCTTTAATTTTCTTTTCAGTGCTGATCCAATTTTAATGTGTAAATCTCTTAAAAAGTGTTTTTAAAATATTTGTAACTCACAGAACCTGGCTTCTAACCTTCAGGAGGTTTGAACACCATTTAAGCTCCTTAAATCTCTGCTTGCTCATCCAAAAAATGATAAATAAAATTAATAAAAACCCTCTCCTATACCACCCTCAATCACAGAGTTGTTGGGAGAATCAAATAAAATATGTAAGAGCAATCTACAAACTATTACTTCCGGTTCTGTCTACTTGGGGACACAGCATTCATTCTACAAGAAACCTAGAAAACCTCCATGAATAAAGCCAGAGAATAGTGTAGGAAAAAGTTAATATGGCAGGCCTAAGACTGCTATCCTTAGAAAGGCATCTTTGCAACATTAGCTCTTGGCTGGCATCTGTGAACTTGACTGGTAAACAGTTCCCTACCAAGATATGAAATGTTCCCTCACGGGTAAGTGTAGTTTACTATGACTAACATGTACAATGTGGGTTATGGCGAAAACTTGGTTTTCTTCTTGAAATCTGGACTTTGGTCCATGCTAGTCAGAGGTACCTATATCCCCAGTGTCCAATAAAAGCCTTAGGCACTATCTGAACAGCCCCCGGTAATAATACATACGGGCTATAGGATTTAAATACATCTTGCATGACTCCACTGGAAAAGAACACTTGAAACAGTGCACCTGATTTCCTCTGGATCTTGTTCCATGGGCCTTTTCCTTTGCTGATTTGTACAAACTTTATATCTTTTCACTGTAATAAATATGAGCTCTGCATGTGACCATATACTGAGTTTTGTGAGTTCTCCCAAGTCAATCACCAAGGCTAGGGGTGGTCTTGTGGTACACCAACATAATAGTGAAAATGTAGTCATGGAATAAGTAGTATGCCTGTCTGGAAAGGGCATTAAGCTTGCAGCATGAAAACAAAAGTAGTCCTACTTTACCCAGTATCATTTAAAAATAAAAATTATGCAATAAATGTTTTCATTCTATGTTACTCTAGCCCTCCACTTTACTAGTTCTAGTACACATGCCTTCTAATTGAGCTAGAATCTCTGCAGCCTGGCACCACAATGTTCCCTTTACCACTACCTACATTTTCCCAGATCCCATACCTTCTACTCTTGGCTATTTTCCAATCCTGAATTCCTACCCCCACCAGATTCCCCACCATAAACTTGCTTTCTCAACTAAAGAGACTTGCTACAGTGAAACAGAAAACTGTATAGTGATCTAATGAACCACTGCTGTCAGATAGCACACCTCTAATGTTTAATCTCTTACTCATTATGTAAATCCTTCCCATGTAGTGCTACAATTGTTTTCCAACACCAGTAAGAGTTCATCATTATATCCTAAAATCTCTACAGCCGTTCAAATTGAAAACTAAACTGTAGTTAACTGTTCCCTGGAGTTTCCTTTCTCCCTTCCTTCTTTTTAATAACAGAACGGCCAGAGTTTTCAGAGGCACTTGGCTACCTAGCTAGAGGCTGATTTTCCAGTTTCCCTTGCATCTAAGTGTGGTCATACTACTACATTCAAGTTAATGGGATACAACAGGAATTGATGTGTGTAATTTCTAGGTCATCTCCTGAAATAGGAAATGCTTTTCTTTCTCTCCTTATTCCTGACCCCTGGCACAAGGGAAGCCACATGTCAAAGATGGCAGAGCTGTCCTAGCTAATCTACCAGCTTAGAACACTAGATGACTTCATGTAACTACACTGTTTACCTGCCAAGAACTACCTACCTATTTTTTTAAAGAAAGAAACAGTTTTCTCTTATTTTACTGTATCTTGCAGTCTCTGTTACAAAGCTTAGCTTGTACCCTGATACATACCTATACCACTTTCAGTTTGAGTCTCACTTCTTAAGCAAATTGTTTTCCCTTTCTGAGGTCAAAATCCACAGAAGACCACCTTCAACTCTGAATTTATTATTGGTATTAACTGCTCACTGACTTTTGTCAAACCAGACATTTTATTAACAGTGCAATACATAAGACAGATCACTATGCTATATTTCAGGAGCACAAATTCACAAAGCAAGCTTCATATATATAACCATGCGTTAAAAATGATACAGTCTTAAAATGCTTAATATAAACTTAGAAATGTTAAACACATAAATTTAAATAAATACACTTTATGGGAAGGAACTCAGCACAGTAGTTAAGTGATTCTAAAAGCAGAGACACCAAGGTACAAAATCCCAGTTCTGTCATTTATTGCTGTATTGGTAAATATTACAACTATCAATGTAAATAACAATACTTATTTTATTCTTGAGTAAGGATTTAGAGGAGCTTAATTTAGTATAAAGCATTTGGCACAATTCCTAGGATGCTATACGTATACAATAAAAGGTACCTACTATTAACTGACGAACTGCATCTTACTCACTGAACACACCTATATTAGAGATCTATTTTGTGACAGACACAACACCAACCTTAAGTATAAAAATATGCATAATTATTTTATGCTACAGAAATGTTAGCATTAAAAATATCTATTTTTATTATTATTCTAAGTAAAAGTGAAAACAAAGGTTTTTGTAGAGGTAAAAACAGCCACCTCAGACCTGGACGGGCCTATAATCTAATTAAAAAGACTGGGTATACATCAAAATATTAATCATTTACATGATAGAGTTTACAATATAAGATACATTCTACATTTTTTAGAAATATATATACTTCAGGGGGCAGTGTGATATGAAGAGACAGACAAAGCATTAACTAGAACTTACAAGATCAAAGTAAAATATAAGCAACAGGTTCAAAGGCTTACTAAACCCAAGGATTGTGAATGATTTGGAAAATAAGGATGGAAAGGTAAAATTCACCCACCAAAATTCTCACATATAAGAATTCTAAAGCTTTCAGATATGAGCAAAAAACCCAAAAACCAAAAAACACAAAATCCAGGAATATGACACATTGTTTTGGTACTTTAGGCAATTTAAGTGCTGTTAAAAATGTAACAGAGAGGGGGTACCTGGCTCAGTCATTTATGCATCCCACCCTGGATTTCTTCGGCTCAGGTCATGATCTCAAAGGTTCCTGGGATTGAGCCTCAGCCCCACACTGGCTCTGCACTGTGAGCACAGACCCTTCTTGGGATTTTCTCTCTCTCTCTCCCTCTCTCTCTGCCCCACTCCACTTGTGTTCCCTCTCAAAACAAATAAATAAACTTTAAAAAAAAAAAAAAGCAAGAATGAAAATGATTTGGTGGATAATTAAATTGGTACTAGGGCAGTGCAAACTATTCTTCAAGATAACACAGAGTAGAAATACGAAGACTAAACAACTTGATTTTACAATTATCCTAGTGTGGAGGGATATCAAAACGAAGATGTCCCAAAGGAAGCTAAAATGTGTGTGTGTGTGTGTGTGTGTGTGTGTGTGCAGCGAAGTCAGGACCAGAGATATAATTTTGAAAATCAGCAGCAGACAACTGACAGCTTCTAGAGTAAAATATTTTTTTCCTCTCTGTCTCTCCACTTTTGAAATGATCACCACAGTAAGAAATTAATCTATTTTTAGGGGAAAAATAATCTCAGCATTCTTGAGGACACGAAAAACTGAAAAAAAAATGCAGATAGCCTAAAAATGTCCCTTTTTTAGCTAGTGGCTGACAAGTAAGTTTAACTTGTAAGTTACAGAAGAAAGGTTTTATAATCAGTCTTTAGTATTTTATATATTTAATACTTAACCTGAAGTATTTCACTGTTTTGAAAATAATCTTTTAATTCACAAAATGCTTCTGGAATTATGAGAATCAAAAAGTTATTTGAAAGAAAGCAAATATCATTGAATCATCCTATTAAAAGTATTCTAAATTCCCAGTCCTGACCAAATCAGACTTTTGAGTTGGTAACTTCTGTTGTAAAACTGGGGCTGGAATCATGCTCTTCTTTTTGTAACAAAATCTGAAAAGTAATTGACTGATTGACAGATACAAACACATACTTACATACATAAAGTATTCTAAAGTCCCAAAAAGGAAAAATTATAAGGATTCATTTTTCAATATCAGCCTAAATTAATACATGAAAATTAGGATGTTGTCTAAAATACAGAGGTAAATTTTAGGAGTCTATGTGCTATAGGCTATTCAGAGAAATCTTTACAAATAAGAATTTAAAATAAGTTAATTCAGAAGTACAGGAGTAATTTCTAAGGCACATACAATAAAAACAATAAACATCATCTTAATAACACCACTTCCACTAGGTTATGCAACCTTTTCAATATAACTTTTTAGCTGATAGTTTTAATTGCTAACAATTCCCAAAATAACCTCTGAACCACAAAACATATAAATATCTCTAGTATCTCTTATATCCATCACTTTCATTTTCGTGACCATCCTAAAATCCAAGCCCTCAAATTATCTTAAGTAGATATAGCCATCTTCGCAACTTAAGGCTTTCTGTTCCAACTCATTCCAATCTTCTAGGAATACAATGCTTCATCAGGTCATTCCACTACTACAAAACCAGCTATGACTCCTTATTTCCCTTCACATCAATACTTACAAATATTCTAAGATAACCAATCCCCCAGCATCTTTAGATTCACCTGTAAGACAGCCCAATCATGTCACACACACATTCCCATTCTACCTTAAAGGGAAAGGTGATCCTCTCCATCTTCCAAATCTGTGAAGTTGATCCTATCTCTTCTGGTTTCTGGTTCAATCTTACCTGTTTAACTCTGATTTGTTTCTTCTATCCATTTATCTCTCTCTAAAAATCTCCAAGTTACTGACAGATTTCTCCCCCTTCTAAATCAAACTTGAAAAAGTTACCTAACACAACCTCTTCATGCCCCATTTAACACTGCACATTTAATATTGTCACATCCTTGTACTGTATTCAATGACTCTCATCACATCCTGTTCGCAACACTTTACCATTTCCTGGCTATCTTTCTGAATGCTGATACTAGGATTTGAAACCTAGATATATGTGTTTTTAAAAACCTTCACACAGTGGAATATTATACAGCAACAAAAACAAACTAGTGATAAAGGTTAATAATATATATGAATCTCAAAAGCATTTATACTAAGTGAAAGAACCTGATACAAAAGGCTACATAATATATAATTTCACTTATATGACATTCTGGAAAAGGCAAAACTATAGGGAGAAAAATGACATCAGTGGTTATGAGGGACTGGACAAGGAAGAGAAGAGACTCACCATACAAGGAGTACAAGGGGATTTTGAGGGATGATGGAAATGTTCTGTATCTCCACTGTGATGGTGATCATATGACTATACATTTGTAAAACTGATCAAAAACTACAAGTCTAAAAAAGAGTAAATTTTAAAGCATGTAAATTACATCTCAGTAAAAACAAACTTCAAAAGAAAAAAAAATTACAGATGACTGTAAGTGCACTGATATAAAGATTTCAAAATCTCTATCTCTAGTCCCAATTGTCTACTAAAAAAATGCTGCCTGAATCCCAAGGTAGCTCAAACTTATTAAGTACAAACTTCCTTGTCTTCTCTACCATGCCTACTCTTTCCTCCTTTATTCCTCACCTTGGTTAATGGCACTATCTTCCATGCCCCAAGTCTCTCATCCAAGTAGATTCAGCCACAACTCTTTCTTCCATATTCATTCAAAGACTGAATCCTTTTTTTCCCAGCTATAGCTCCTTCTTTCTCACCCTACTACTGTCACGACTACCTTCTCTAAGCCTGTAACAAATATAACAGTGCCTTCACTAGTATCAGCTTCCGCTCTCTCCTACTCTTTCCCAAGTGTCTGTCACAATGCCATCTGAAATAATACCCTAAATCACAAAGCTGACTCTATCATATCATTGCTAGTTCACAGTTGCCTAGAATACACAAAACTGTGATTATGATTTGGGCTCCACCATTACCCCAACTTCTCATTTCCTACCATTCCCTTAATATGCATATCCTGAAACTCTCAATAATCACTAAACTTGCCATATCCTTTTCTTTGGCTACGCCTATGAGCATGCCTCAACTGTAAGTATCTCTTCCTTACTTTATTCAACTTGAAAATTCCAATGTATCCTAAATTCAGGATGCAGCTCAATGCCACTTTCTGTAACAGAAACAGAAGGAACCACTAAGCAAAGGTTACTCCCCCTTCGGCACTTTCAGATTTATTTACATAGCTCTATTAAGCATGTTACAGTCATCTGCCTTAAGTTTACCAGGCATTCCGAAATTATGAAAATGCAAAAAAGAGATAAAATCCCTGCTCAGACTTCAGCTATAACTAACTACTTACATGTCAGTCTCACAGCTCCTAAAAGAGAGTTTAAGGTCAAGTCTATGGACCCACAAGGGGTATGTGGTTCAGTGTGGAAAATGAACTTAGAAAGAGGGGGGAAAAAAGGTACATTCGCTTTCACCAAGGTCTAACCACAATTTAGCATCTCCTTCAATTAAAATATAGGCAACAACGGCAAAGGAAACAATCCATAAAACTAATAGGCAACCGACAGAATGGGAAAACATAGTTGGAAATGACATATCAGATAAAGGGTTAATATCCAAAATCTATAAGGAACTCACCAAACTCCACACCCGAAAAACAAACAACCCAGTGAAGAAATGGGCAGAAGACATGAACAGACACTTCTCCAAACAGGACATCCAGATGGCCAACAGACACATGAAACAATGCTCAGCATCCCTCCTCGTCATGGATATACAAATCAAAACCACACTGAGATACCACCTCACGCCAGTCAGAGTGGCTAAAATGAGCAAATCAGAGAACTCTAGATGCTGGCGAGGATGTGGAGAAACGGGCACCCTCCTACACTGTTGGTGGGAATGGAAACTGGTACAGCCCCTCTGGAAAACAGTGTGGAGGTTCCTCAAAAAATTAACACTAGAACTCCCCTATGACCCAGCAATAGCACTGCTAGGAATTTACCCAAGGGATTCAGGAGTGCTGATGCATAGGAGCACATGTACGCCAATGTTCATAGCAGCACTCTCAACAATAGCCAAAACATGGAAAGAGCCTAAGTGTCCATCAATGGACAAATGGATCAAGAAGAGGTGGTTTATCTATACCATGGAGTGCTACATGGCAATGAGAAACAACGAAATCTGGCCATGTGTAGCAACATGGATGGACCTTGAGGATGTTATGCTGAGGGAAATATGTCAGGCAGAGAAGGACAAATACCATATGTTTGCACGTATAGGAGGATTAGGAGGAACTTAATGGAGGACTATAGGGGAGAAGAAGGGGAGAAATAGTGGGGGAGAGGGAGAGAGGCAAACCGTGAGAGACTCTTGAATGCTGAGAACAAACTGAGGACTGATGGGAGTGGGGGGAGGGGGGGTGATGGGCATGGAGGAGGGCACTTGTGGGGATGAGCACTGGGTGTTATATGGAAACTAACTTGACAATAAACTATTTGTAAGAAAAAATAAATTAAAAAAATAAAATATAGGCAACAAACCTCAGCACTATTAGCAGTTCCTATAACTTTGATCACTAATAGGCTTCAGTTTTATCAGACTATAGTTGATACAGATAATCTAGAAAGAAGTTTATGCTCATCATTACTTCAAAATTACAATAATTAGATCTACCGCTAGCTCTATTTTAAAAAATTTTTTTAATTTTATTTGAGAGAGAGAGCGAGCGAGCACACATTCACACAAGCTGGGTTATAATAGCAGAGGGAGAGACAAAGAGAATTCCAACAAGGCCCCACGCTCAGTGTGGAGTCAAATGCAGGGCTTGATCCTACAACCTGGAACGATGATCCTAGCCCAAACCAAGAGCCGGATGCCCAACTGAGCCACCCAAGCACTCCCACCGCTAACTCTTAATATTTAATGAGTTTATATGTATACATGCTACTATATCACAAACAGCATCCTGACAACTATTTCAAGTTACTGAGTTTCCTTTATAATCCTATGAATTTTAAGCATTTATAAACATCTTTTTGAGAAGAGGTCTCCAAGCTTTACCAGGCAGCAAAAGGCTTAGGCTGCCCCACAGGTTTTGACTCCAAAGGCTCACCACAGTATCCAGCATAAAAACAACAACAAAAACCCAAAATGTGCTCACTAAATAAATGAACCAATACACGTCTGAAATCAACTTTTTAACTCCTTTGCATTTTCAAAACACATAGTCTTTATTTTCTAAAACAAAAATCAGATAAGGCATCTTAAGTTACCTCTAAAAAAGTAACATTATATTAGTCTTAGGTGATGAATTTTTAAGAGCTCTAACTTAAAGATTAATTTTTAAGAGTTTATTTGGAGGTTCTAGCAGGGGAGAGCAGCTACTCATATAATCTTCACCAAAGAATGATCTTCCTCTATCCAGGAAGATGATCCTCTCTGATCAAGAATGCAGCTCTGGGAGGGACATACTTGGAGCAGTAAGGGAGGTAGGGACACTACCTAACCAGCCAGATCAGCCAAATCAAACCTGGTCTTCAATGCAATGACAGACGTCACAGCCAGATCACCCACACATTCTAAAATCAACTTGAAAGCCATACTTCTTTTTCATTTCATACTTTTCCATTATGTTCTTTAAGATTTTGGAAAATTCACTTACAAAAAAGGATCTTTGTTACTATGAAGGAGTAATCAAGGCAACAAATAAAGGTCACTCCCAGTATAAAACAAAGACATCCCAAAGCACAGGTGTGCATGCTGGAGACAAACAAGGTTAGACAAGAGCTAAATACCTAGAAAAGAATAAATGTAAAATTAAAATTACCCAGTAATATGATTTTTTAAACACTTGCAACTTCTTAGAGCCCTAGAATATTTAGTATATATCTGAAATATTTTAAGAAACAGTCACCAAATTTGAAATTCCTCCCAACAAAAGATCTTTCTTGAGAAGAGGAGTCTGGGAAGTGTCTACAGCACCACAAACAATACTAATAAATGTTTTTTCATGCTCTCTCTTAGTAACTAGGGATAATCATTAAATATATTCTATAAATTCATAAATTAATGTTACAAAGTTTTTATAAATATCTAAACAAATGAGTGCATTAAGATGTGCTACATATTATTTGTGTCTTTATATAGAAATGGACTTGACTTCAGAAAGTTGCCACTTTCTCAGAAACTTCAAGTTTCAAAGAAATATACACACAAGTAAAAAAAAACATATATATGATCAAAGAAAGACTCTAATGCATAGTTAAGCTACAATGCAACATCAGTGTTTGTTTATTATCTAGTTTCTATTTCCAAACTACTATAAATAAGATATGAGACACGAAACAAACCTACGTAATACCAACTGGTACTAGAAGACAACAGGGCTTTTTCCCCCCCTCCCCCCGGCAAACAGCTATTTTATTGTGCATGCTACGGTTTCAGAGAGCTGAATAATCTTTCCTCTAAGCTTTTAAAATTAACATGTAAACATACCAGTATATATCTCAGTGAAGATTTTGGCAGGAAGAAAATGTAAACTCCCAAATTATCTTGTGTACACAAATAAAAAACAGAGCAGTAAAAAAATTATTTAAAAATCTATCTAATCTAATAAATGTACATTCAATTTATAAAATATTGTAAGATAATATCTTTGACAGTTATCTCTGCTATGTAGGTAAAGAATTATTTACTAGTAATTTTCATTCAGTTCTTATCATAATTAGCAAGGTGAAGAAACTGAATTTAGGAAATACATATAAAGTCCTGCTAGCCCCCGTCTTCTAAAACGTTGTCCCTAATTCTAAAAATTTAATTCATGAAAAATCAATTCTATACTTAAAGAAAGACAGACTACATAGTTGGGATACCACTTAAAATGTCTTACTGCTATAAAGCCAAAAAGAGATCAGTGGTTGCCAGCAGTTAGGGGGGAAGGGAAGGGTCTGGCTGCAGAGGTGGTAGCATGATAGAATTCTAGGGGCATTGAAATTGTTCACTATTAGTACTGACAGTTGTAATAATCTAGTCATGTGTTAACATTGAAAATAAGTAAATGTGTATGTATGTTCTTAGCAGCAAAATATATTTACAGTAGTCAATAAGTAGAAACAGCCAAAATGTCCATCAGTGAGTGAATGGATAAATAAATCAAGGCACATACACAATATACAAGAGAATATTATTTGGTCATAAAAAAGAACAGAACAAGGTTTACTTTGGAGTCACAGAAATGTTTTAGAACTAGCTATAAGTAGATAACAATGGTGATTGCATAACTCTATGAATGTACTAAATGCCACTGAATTGTTCACTTTAAAATGGTTACTTTTATGTTACATGAATTTCACCTCAATAAATTATACACATAAATACATATATATATGAAGCTTCATACATAACCAACATAATGGTGATAACAATGATGTAATGACAATGATGATGATGTTACAATAATAAAATGCACTTTAAAAAAACCAGGGAGGGCATAGTGTCTACCTTCAACATGCTCAACATTTACAGAGTATCCAGAATATCTAGAACAGTTAAACATACTGTTTAAAAAACAGTTCCTATCCTTTGTAAAAATACAGTCACAGCATAAAAGGAAAACACAGATTCTCATTTGACCAGGAAGTCTTATTTAAATGACAAAGCTGAAAAATAATTTCAGGGGCACCTAGGTGGCTCAGGAGGTTAAGTGTCTGACTTTGGATCAGGTCATGATCTCTCACTTCATGGGTTCAAGCCCCACATTGGGCTCTGTGCTAACAGTTCAGAGCTTGGAGCCTGCCTCAATTCTGTATCTCCCACTCTCTGCCCCTCCTCCAGTTGTGCTGTGTGTCTTTCTCTCTCTCAAAAATAAACATCAAATTTTTTTTTAATAGGAATACTTCCCTATAAAACACTAAAAATAATTTCAGTTAGGGACACCTGGATGGCTCAGTCAGTTAAGTATCTGGTGCTTGACTCTGGATCAGGCCACGATCTCACAGTTCATGGGTTCAAGCCCCATACCGTACTCTGGTGTGTGGAGGCTGCCTGGGATTCTCTATCTCTCTCTCTCTCTCTGCCCCTCCCCTACTCTCATTCTCGCTCTCTCGCTCTCTCAAAATAAATAAACTTAAAAAAAAAACACAAAACTTGTTAACCTTTCAAATCACAGTTACTGACATTTGGCTTTGATAGTTTTGTCACTACATGAAACTCAAGAAACTGAAAACATGGTCCCAGCTACAGAGCCCATATGCTGCTGTTATTGGCAGGGAGGGAGATCTTGTCACCAACATAGGAAAGAGCAGCCCAGGATGGGTAACTAACTACTTCCCAACTGCCACAGTCAAGCAGGAAGACAGAGGACATTAAAGCAGAAGGCCAGAATTCTTGGCTTTATTCCCTCCGCAACTGGCATCTTCTGTGTGCCACTTACTGTGACAATCAGTGGGTACACTCTAAATTTCAAAAATGCATACTTCAATTCAGACCTCACTGGAATGTGGAGCAAATGGAATTCTCACAAGAGAGGTAGAATGAACAGTGGTACAACTACTTTGAAAAACAACGTGGCAAAATCTAAAAAACACTAAACATACGTATCCGATGACCTATAAATTCAACCTAAGGTACATACTTAATAGAAATATGTACATACTTCCCTCAAAAAACTGGTATAAAAATGTGCAATGCAGGGCCACATGGATGGTTCAGTTAAGTGTCTGACTCTTAATTTTGGCTCAGGTCATGATCTCATGGTTTGTGAGTTCCAGACAGCTTGGGATTCTCTCTCTCTCTTTTTCTCTGCCCCTCCCCTGCATGTGCTCTCTAAATAAACAAAAAAACAAACTTTTGAAAAAAATATTCAAAGCAATGTTATTCATCACAGTTATCAACCGGGAAATGATCCAAATATCCATCAAGGCAATAGCCTGGGTAATAAACTGTGGTATTTTCACACAACAGAATATTACACTGCAGTAGTTCTCAACCAGGGATGATTCTGCTCCTCTCCCCTGCCTGCCAGGGGATATTTGCAACGTCTGGAGACATTTTAGGTTGTCACAGCTCAGGGGTGCTACTGGCATCTAGTGGGTTACAGATTAAAGATGCTATAAACATCCTTCAATGCAAAGAAGAGAATTATCCTATCCAAACTGTCAATAAGACTGAATTTGAGAAATTCCAGCCTATAGCCTATGAGAATGAACTATACAACACAAACCACATGGATAAATTCAAACATAATGTTGAGCAATAAAGAAGCCAAACAAGAATACATATGTAGGATTCCATTTATATAAAGCTCAAATTCAGGCAAAATTAACTCCTGATATTAGAGGTGAGGCTAGTGGAAGTTGAAAAGATCACTAGAGATACTTCGGGGACACAAGCATGCTGTTTCTTGAGCTAGGTACTAGTTATCTGGCACTGTGTGTAAATTCATTCAGCTCAATAGTTAAAATATGTACATTTCTCTTATGTATACTACTATTCAATAGTAAGTTTTATTCTTCAATAAAAATTTTATCTTAAAAAATTGATAGGAGTGTAAGTGCTATGGGGAAATTTTACTGTATATAAATTCAAAAAGTAAAAACTCTGTTTTTCTACTGCAAATCAGTTAAAATTCTTAGCATATTGGTAAATATTTCTCTGAAAAATTCCTCCCTTGAAAGTCTGACAATTCCAAGTTCTAGTACCACCACTTACCAGCTGTACTCATCTTGAACAAGTCATATTTTTCATATTTGTATCTTTTTAGAAGTAGAGAGGCAACAGACTTACTTTACTGCCAAGGGAATACAAAAAACAAACAGGTACAAAACTATCCCACCAATATTATTGCCCAGATCTAGCCACTTTCAACATTTTTGTATTTCCTTCTAGACTTTTCCTGTATATGTACAAACAGACATGTTAAGAGTTAACAAACATACACATTTATAAAAGTAAAATCATAATGCATACTACCCTACAAATTACTTTTTAACTTAATGTATGTGGAAATCTCTACTAGAAAATATAGAATTACCTATTCTAATAGCTATAGTGTTCCAATGTATAAACCATAATTTATTTAATCACTCTAATTATGGACACAGTAACAACAAATTGGAAACTTCAAAGAATTCTTCGATGAACATCAGAACACGCTTACATATTTATTACCTTTGCACAACTGTTGCTCTGCAAAGTAGTTGTACCATACGTACTCTCACATAAAAATAGGGCTTGCTTTTTTATTCTTTTGCCATTATAAGGTATTATTCTTTCCAATACTATCAGATTGACAGCTTATTAAATTATAGGCATGATATTTTCTTTATATTTTTCAGTTATTGAGCTTAAACATTATTCAAATGTTCAGTAGGTTAAGCATCAACTCTTGGTTTCACCTCAGGTCATGATCTCACAGTTCCTGAGTTTGTGTCCCACATCAGGCTCTATGCTGACAGTGTAGAGCCTGCTTGGGATTTTTCTCACCCCACTCCTTCCTTCTACCCCTCTCCCCCACTCACCTTCTCTCTGTCTCAATATAAATAGAGTTTAAAAAAAAAGTCTTGTGTGAATTTTGTTTAAATCATTTGTGAAGGAAGACAATTAATCACATTTTTATCTTCCTTATGTACAAAAGTGAGCCAGTTTCAGTGGTTTATTGAGAGGGCAAATAAGAAAACGAGAGAGTATAATCAGTGGTTATACTGAGGCATCAGATAACTAGGGCTGTACATCAAAAGCATGTTGGAGAGCTTCAAAACAAATTGAAATAATCACCTGCCCAAAATCCTACCCTAGAAGATTGAGAATTAATTCCAAGTAGAGGAATCTGAAGGATTTTTAAAGAGGTCCACAGGTGATTCCGATGCACACCCAAGGACGATAACCACTGAAAATAAAGGCAATTCTTTCTTGAATATTATCAAATACATATTCTCTTTAGATACCTACAGAATCTCTGTTCCTGGATTTTAAATTTTGCAGGACTGGAGACTCTACTGAAAGCACTTTTCTATTGCTTTTCACCCACTTTACTGCTCAGGCTACGTGAATATATATTTAGTTTTCTGTGCAGTTAAGGCTAAGTTCCAAAGAAACATTCTTATTTAGTAAGCATATTATGTACAAGGCATTGCTTTAGCTGATTATCCAAGTAAAATCTTACTGTGTCTCTTTCTACATGTCAAAAACATGCCTAATCTTACACAATAGTACTTTTTTAATACAATTTTTTAAGTTTATTTATTTATCTTGAGAGCGAGAGAGAGAACACAAGCAGGGGAGGAGCAGAGAGAGAGGGAGAGAGAGAATCCCAAGTAGGCTCTTTAAGATCAGCATAGAGCGCAAAGTAGGACTCAAACTCACAAACTGTGAAATCATGACCTGAGCTGAAATCAAGAGTCAGACACTTAACCTACTGAGCCACCCCAGTGCCCTCACAACAGTACTTCAAGTATAGGATTGATAGCATTTATTACTGCCCAGTGGGAAATTCCCTCTGAACTAGAATGTATCTGTAAAAGAGAGATATATGTTAACATATTCTAACTAGACAAAGCTTTTCAAAAGATACCATCTCAACAATTAGGGCTAATAAACTAGATATTCATAGAGAAAAAAAAACCTCAATCCCATCCCACTCTACATATAAAAATTAACTCAAAATATGTCATAGACTTAAACATGAAAGCTCAAAAACATAAAATCTCTACCCAAAAAAACAAACAAAAAGGCCAGGATATTTTCTTCATCTTGGAGTAGGGCAAAATTTTCTTACATCATACACACCCAACTTTTTTTTATAAAGTTTTATAAAAAAAAAACTTTATTTTTTTAATATAATTTATTGTCAAATTGGCTAAAATACAGTCTGTAAACTGTGCTCTTGGTTTCTGGGGTAGATTCCCATGGTTCATCCCTTATATACAACAGCCAGTGCTCATTCTAACAAGCACACTCCTCAAAGCCTATCACCCATTTTCCCCTCTCCTACAACCACCCCCCATCCACCCTCAGTTTGTTCTCTGTATTTAAGTGTCTCTTATGATTTGCCTCCCTCCCTCTCTGTTTGTAACTATTTTTTCCCCTTCCCTTCCCCCATGGTCTTCTGTTAAGTTTCTCAAGATCCACCTGAGTGAAAGCATATATCTGTCCTTCTCTGACTGATTTCACTCAGCATAAGACCATAAACTTTTTAAAATATCATAGGGGTGCCTAGGTAGCTCAGTTGGTTAAGCCTCCAACTCATTTTTGGTTTTTTGGTTTTTTTTTTTAATGTTTATTTTTGAGAGAGAGAACAGAAGAGCAGCAAAGAGACAGAGGGAGACAAAGAATCTAAAGGGGGCTCCATCCAGACAGCAGAGAGCCTCAAGCAGAGCTCGAAATAACAAACCATGAGATCACAACTGAAGCCGAAGTTGAAAGCTTAACCAACTGAGACACTCAGGTGCCCCAAGACTCTGGCTCTTGATTGCAGCTCACATTATGACCTCACAGTTGGTGAGATCGAGCTCCCCATGAGGCTCTGTGCTGACAGCTCAAAACCTGCTTGTGATTCTCTCTTTCCCTTTCTCTATGCCCCTTCTCCATGCTCTCTCTTTCTCAAAATAAACATTAAAAAAAATACATAAAATATCATAAACTATACTTCATCAAATTTCAGAATTCTGTTCTTTGAAAGACATTATTAGGGGCGCCTGGGTGGCTTAGTCGGTTAAGCGTCCGACTTTCGCTTAGGTCATGATCTCGCAGTTCGTGGGTTCGAGCCCCGTGTCGGGCTCTGTGCTGACTGCCAGCTCAGAGCCTGGAGCCTGTTTCAGATTCTGTGTCTCCCTCTCTCTCTGACCCTCCCCTGCTCACGCTGTCTCTCTCTCTCTCCTAGAAAGAAATAAAAATAAAAATAAAAAAAAAATTTAAAAAAAAAAAAAAAGACATTATTAACACAGAAGCAACCTGGGGCCTGGAGAAAATCAGCAATGCTTCTATCTAACAAAGAACTTTAATCCAGGATATATAAGGAAGTAAAAAAAAAAAAAAGACATTATTAACACAGAAGCAACCTGGGGCCTGGAGAAAATCAGCAATGCTTCTATCTAACAAAGAACTTTAATCCAGGATATATAAGGAAGTCTTATAACTCATACTAAGAAGCAAGTTATCTAATTTTAAAACGGCAAAGTATTTGGAGACTTTATAAAAAAAGATACATAAATAGCATATGAGCTCAAAAATTGCTCAATATCACTAGGATTAAGGAAAGACAAACTACAATGAGATGCTACTATATACTCACCAGAATTACTAAAATCGAAAAGACTAATACTACATTTGCAACAAAGTAGATAGAGCTAGAATGTATTAGGCTAAGCAATCTAAGTCAGTCAGAGAAGGATAAATACCATATGATTTCACTCTGTGGAATTTAAGAAACAAAATACATGAACATATTGGGGGGGAGGGGGGAGAAGAAAGCGAAACAAACCATAAGTGACTCTTAATAATAGAGAACAAACTATGGGTTGATGGAGGGAGGTGGGTGGGAGATGGGCTTGATGGATGATGGGTAGTAAGGAGGGTACCTGTTGTGAAGAGCACTGGGTGGTGTATGTAAGTGATGAATCACTGAATTCTACTCCTGAAACCAATACTGCACTGTATGTTAAGTAACTAGAATTTAAATAAAAATTTGAAAAGAAAAAAAAAAGACTAAGTGTTGATGATAACTGGAATTATCATACACTGGTGTTGAGCAAGTAAAATAGTGCAACCATTTTTTTTTAATGTTTTTATTTATTTGTGAGAGAAAGAGAGAGAGAGAGAGAGAGAGAGAGCAAGCAAGCAGAGGAGGGTTAGAGAGAGAGGGAAACACAGAATCTGAAGCAGGCTCCAGGCTCTGAGCTAGCTGTCAGCACAGAGCCCAATACAGGGCTCGAACCCACGAACTGTGAGATCATGATCTGAGTCGAAGTTGGACGCTTAACCGACTGAGCCAGCCAGGTACCCCAACCATTTTGGAACACAGTTTGACAGTTTCTTATAAAGTTAAACATGTACTTGCTTACAACCCAGCAATTCTACTCCTAGATATCTACCCAACAGAAATAAAAATCCGTTCAAAGACTCATATATCAATGTTCATAGGAGCTTTTTACATAATATTCCCCCAAAGGGAAAATAATCCAAATACCCAGCAACTTCTATATAAACATATTTTATTATATCAATATAATGGAATACTCGTCCTCAATAAAAATCAATGAGCTACTGAAATAAGGAGAAACATAGGATAAATCTAAGAAACATTCTGCTGAGTGAAAGAATCAAGATACAAAAAAGCACATATTGGGGGTGCCTGAGTGGCTCAGTCGGTTAAGCACCCGACTTCGGCTCAGTTCGTGAGTTTGAGCCCCGCGTCAGGCTCTGTGCTGACAGCTGGGAGCCTGGAGTCGGCTTTGGATTTTGTCTCCCTTTCTCTGCCCCTCCCCCTCTCACACTCTGTCTCTGTCTTTGTCTCAAAAATAAGTAAACATTAAAAAAATTTTTTTTTCAAGCACATATTGTAGAATTTCATTTACATGAAATTTTAGAATAGGGAAAATTGATCTATGGTGACAGAAAGCATATCAGAAATTGGGGGGTCATAAGAGTTAGGGGTTGGTTACTAACTATAAAGGGATACATACAAGAGAACTTTTGGGAGTGACATAAAGTTCTGTATCTTTTTTAAAAAAGTTCTGTAATGTTTATTTATTTTTGAGAGAGAAAGAGAGAGCGAGAGCACAAGCAGGGGAGGGGCAGGAAAAAAGGGGGACCCAGAACCTGAAGCAGGCTCCAGGCTCTGAGCTGTTAGCACAGAGCCGAAAGTGCAGCTCAAACCCACGAACAGGGAGATCATGACCTGAGCTGAAGTTGGAGGCTTACCTGAGTGAGCCACCCAGGAGTCCCCACAAAGTTCTGTATCTTGATTATAATAGTTATCACACAGGTCAAAACTCAGACCCATACCATTTTATTTTTTTTATAAAGATGATTTAAGTTTATTTGAGGGGGCAAGGGGTAGAAAGGGAGAGAGAGAGATAATCTTAAACAGGCTCCGTGCTGTCAGTGTGGAGCCCGACATGAAGCCTGAACTCACAAACAGTGAGATCATAAGAAGTCAAGAGTCACACACCTAAATGACTGAGCCACCCAGGCGCCCTGTTTTAAAATGAACCCAAGATTTGTTTTAATCAGGTATGGCCAAACAAAGACATGGAAAAGACTGTCATGAAGGAAGAAATTTACACCCACAGATCCCTAGAAAGAGGAAGCATGCCACTCCACACCAGGCCAAATGGGAAGCACCAGGGTAGTCAGGAAACAGGGGGAAAGAGGAAAATGTGACAAGAATCTTTACTGTGGTTTTCACCAGAGGAAAAAAATGGACCGGATGTGATAAAGCAAGCTATATATAAGATTGGCTGGTCTGAGTAATTACAGTGGTCTCCACAGCATAAGAACTACCCCTAGTTGGCTGGTACCTAGCACTAGGGTAATGAGAGCAGGAGTATGAGAGCTCAGTAAAGGAGGTGGTTGGAGCAGCCTCTGAACTGGTTGGTGTGCACATGAAAGAAGCACTGCTAAGAGGGGAATCCTTTGCTATCTCTAGGAATTTGGTAACCCTGGAAAGGTCAGTCTCTTCAGGATCAAGAAGGCTCCAGATGTCAAAACACTTTTTTTAAAAAGTGTTTAGCATGACTAATACATATATAGTTAAAAGGGTGCATTTTATTGAATGTATCACATTCCAATAAAGTTGATGTAAAAATAAAAATTAATTTTAGGAATAATTAAAATATTAAAGTGGTTAATTCACTAAACAGGCTGCCAGCACCAAAAAATATTTACTCAGTTTTAAAAGAAGAAAAAAAATCCTAAATTTCTATAATGGTAGCATTAGTTAAATCTGGAATTACTCTAGAATATGGATTTTACCAATTATATAAATCTAATGTGGGGCTCCTGGGTGGCTCAAACAATTAAGTGTCCAACCCCTGGTTTTAGCTCAGGTCATGATCTCACAGTTTCACTGGTTTGAGCCCCACATCGGGCGTCACGGTGACAGTGTGGAACCTGCTTGGGATTCTCTGCCTCCCTCTCTCTCAACCCCTCCCGGACATGTGCTATCTCTCTCTCTCTCTCTCTCTCTCTCTCAAAATAAATAAACTTTAAAAAATTTTAAATAAGTCTAATGTACTTACAGAGATGTGATCAAAAAAAATTTTTTTTGGTTGTTTTTCTAAAGTTTATGATATCACTGCTGAATGCTATAAGCCCTGGAGTATCTAGCCAATGACATCCCCTTTTCTTCTTTATCTTTTTTTTTGTTCAATGATTCTCAACCCCAGCTGCACATTAGAATCATAACACTGGTAGGGAGGAGAACCTTGACATCAGAATCTTTTTAGTTTTTATTTTTTATGTATTTATTTTTTTAGGTTTATTTATTTTCAAAGAGAGAAAGAGAGCTCGTCTGCGCACAAGAGAGGGAGGGGCAGAGAGAGAGGGACAAAGAGAATCCCAAGCAGCCTCTGTGCTGTCAGTGCAGAGCATGACAAGGGGCTTGATCTCACAAACTGTGAGATCATGACCCACTTGAGCTGAGATCAAGAGTTAGATGCTAAACCAATTGAGCCACTTAGGCACCCTTCATCAGAATTTTTTTAAAGCTTCCATGATGGGAATAGCTAGAGTTGAAAACTAATTCCTACTATATACATCAGATTGAATTTGAGCATCATTTAAATACAAGATATCTAAATGCAAGCATATCAAGGTAAAGTGTAGAAAACAGATTAAAATATATTGATAGTAGAAAACTGATACAGTGTTATAATGCTTTGTGTACTTTCCATTTCTGTAAAGCATGCTGGCTCCCACAAATCTAATATAAAGGTAAAACAAAACAAAACAAAAAAACTATAGGTCATAAATTTAGGAACTAAATTTCTGGAGTGCCTGAGTGGCTCAGCCAGGAAGCACCTGGCTCTTGATTTCGGCTCAGGTCGCAATCTCATGGTTCTTGTTTTCGAGCCCCACATCAGACTCTGTGCTGACAGCACAGATCCTGCTTGAGATTCTCTCTCTCACTCTCTCTCTGCTCCTCCTTGCTTCCATGCTCTCTCTCTCTCTCTCTCAAAATAAATGAACTTTAGAAAAAAGTTTTAAAAAGAAACTAATTTTATACATCTTAATTACAAAAACAGAAAAGTAAATATACATTCAAAGCTCCAATGATAGGCTCCCAGCCAATTAATGTGAAAAGAAGAAATTGCTTACCTGCAAAATCGTTATTACAGCTACTTGACTGGTCTATGACTCTAGAAACAATGACTCTCCTATTCTGCAGCTTCTACACTACATTCCAGAAATCTTATCATTCCAGTTCCTATCAACATTCCTGTATAAACCCATCTCTTGGTCAGTCATGCATATACATATAACATATAAATAAGTTTCATTCTACCTTAAAGTCCCTTGTGAGCTTACTTGGCTCTCTAAAGAAGTTTCCTTCCAATAGGTAGAGTTAGGGATATGGGCTATTTCCATGGCAGATAATACCATGAAGAACTCATACTATCCTTCAACCTTCAGGCCAGAAAACACAAATAAGTAGTATTTATAACAAGTTTGCCACAAGAGTCAGATGGCATTGCATGCCTACAAGAACTGTGAAATATGGAAGGATGTATGAAAATTTGGTGAGAAGTAAACAAATCTGCCACAGAATGGAAATGCTAGGTCATAAAGTGAGAATTTTCTACTTCAGTAAATAATGCCAGATTGTCTTCCAAAGTTGTTACTGTACCAATTTACACTCCCAAGAGGACTAAACAGGGATTCTCATTGCTCCATATTCTTGTTAATATTTGGCACCATTCAACTTTTTGGCCATTGCCAAACTAATCTCAATCTGCTTGCACTGTTCTTGCCCCAAATATTTTGGCTGCAGAATTCAGCAGACACCTTTTACCAACCAAATGTTACCCAGATTAGTGAATTCTGTTCTTAGTTTGCTAACAGTATGTATCATAAATGGAAGATGAATTTTATCAAATAAATCTGCATTTATTGACTAATAATGTCATCTTCCTCATTACAATAACATTTATATAATTCAATAAGCAAACACTGTTGAAACTGCCTTACATATCCTGACTCATTCAATCTTTCCAATGAACTAGTGAAGTATTAGTTACATTTAACAGATAATGAAATGCAGACACAGAGATTAATTACTTAGCACAGGTCCCACAACCAAACAACAAAGAACAAACAGATTGCAGGGTCTGGGTTCTTAATTCTCCCTCGAAACCTATTGGGTTTTGAACAAGTTATCTAATATCTTGGTGTTTCAGTTTTCTCATCTATAAAATAAGGGTAATGTGACCTACCCTGTAGAGCTGTTTGACGATTAAATAAACATATCTAAAGTCCTTAAAAGAATTCCTGGAATATCATAAAGATCTACATAAATATTTCACTAACACTCTCTTACCTTTTCATCTCCACTTATCTATAGATAAATTCAATTTCTTATTCTTAGTATTCATTATCTATGCCTTGTTTATTTTTATGATTTTTAGCAGGTTTTGCCTATTTCAAAAAACTAAATTTCAGTCTTTTTTCTCTTGCACATTCATTATCTATTTCATTAATTTTGGAGCTCTTTATTATTTCTTTTGCAAGTTTATTCTGTTTTCTTCTAACTCCTTGAGTATAACACTCAACTCACATTTTGAACCATTCCTTCTTCTCTTATGTAAACATTATAAATTTACTGTCAGTGAAGCTTTAGCTACATCCAAGTTTTGTAATGTGGCATTTATTGTAATTCAATTCTAATTATTTAAAATTTCCATTTAGGTTTTCTTTTCCCTGACTCATAAGTTGTTTCCCTAACTGTTCTATGAATGGGGGGGGGGGGGGGGGGCGAGAAATGTGATTCCTCTAAATGCTAGTTTCATATTGATTTTTGTTTCCAAAATCTTTTTTTTGAAGATTTTATTTTTAAGTAATGTCTACACCCAAAGTGGGGCCTGAACGCACAACACCAAGATAAAGAGTCCATGCTCCACTGACTGAGCCAGCCAGGTGCCCCCAAAATCTTTTTTATTCTTAAATATTTTTTTTTTGCTAATTGACCTTCAATAACTAGAAGAGATATGTTTAAAAATCACCTACAATGGGGCTCCTGTGTTAAGTGCCCAACTTCAGCTCAGGTCATGATCTCACAGTTTATGAGTTCAAGCTCTTCATCAGGCTCTGTGCTGACATCTTAGAGCCTGGAGCCTGTTTTAGATTTTGCGCCTCCCTCTCTCTCTCTGCCCATCCCCTGCTTATGTTCGTGCTCTCTCTCTCTCTCAAAAATAAATACATATTAAAAAAAAAAACCACCTACTATAGTAAATGTGTCCCTTTCTCCTTGACATTTCTGATTCACATATTTCCAAAAATAATCCTCTTGGTGAGTTAACCTTTTATCATTAGCAAATTTTGTGTCTATTTTAACTATTTAACATAATTAAATATGACTGCTGCTATAAGCTTTCTTTTGGTTGTCTCAGTATCTTTTTCTGTTTTTCTGCTTTCAATCTTTCTATATTTGTATATCTTGAATATATACTTTTTAAACAGCACACACAGATAGATTTTATTTTATTTTTTCCAGTCCAACAAATTTTTGTCTTCTCTGCATCATTTAGTCCACTTTCACTTAATGCAGTCTTTATAATATGCTGGAATTTATTTCTACTACATTATTCTATCGCTTTGTACTTGTTTTGTAACTTATGTTTCTTTTCATACCTTTTCTTACATTCTTTTTAATTCTCTTTCTATATTCTGCTTTCGCTCTAATTTTGGAAATTACACACTCTACTTTTATTCATTTAGATATGTAGCCTTGAAATTCTAACATGCATACGTCACACTTTAGTTAATATCTTCATTCTCAAAAGATAATAGAATCTTAGGAAGGGGGCATGGGAATTTGGCAGAGTAAGAGGACCCTGAGCTCAGCCCCTTCCACATTTTCAGCTAGGTACCATCCACATGTCAATAAACCAGAGAGCAAATGAAGACTGGCAGAATAAACTCCACAACTAAATATAGAGAAGAAACTGCATCTGAAAGGTTAGGAAGGTCAGAAAGGCAGAGGGCAGCTGTCCACAGGAGGCAGGGAGCTGCACAAGCAGAGAGGGCAGAGAAATGGCCCCTCACACAGGAAAAACTAATTCCCATAATGTCTGGCTTTAAAAGCCAGAGGAGATGAATTCAGTGAGTTAGTAAAACCAGTGAGGCTAGGAACCTAGAGCTTTGGAGGTCAGGTGACTCAGCACTGAGTGAGCCCAGAAGGCAAGTGGACGGCCCAGTCACCACCCTTAAAGAGAGAGCATCCTACACAGAGAGGCAACAAAACAAAACAAAACAAATGGCAATTTACACAACTCTAGGGCAAAAAGGACACAGATCTCTTCACAATTATTTCTTAGTGTGTTGGGGGACTTCTGAGAAAATAAGAGAGCTGGTAGGCACCATTTTCCTCTCCCAGCCCACAGTATAAGCAGAGGCATCTGCGAGAAGCAGGGCTGCACAGACACTTGCTACCTAACCTGCTAGCAGCGCACCATCCATGCTCACAAGCTCTAAGGAGAACTCACCCACTCCAAGCCTGCTGGCCTCAGCCCTGGGCTCAGGACAAATTGTGTGCTTTAACAAGGAGCGTCCCAGCCAGCTGGCCTAGGGCACTGCTGCCAACCAAATGGGCACTGTGTGCATCCACCCCACTGCAGCCAGCTGTGCACCCACAGCCACTTTCTTGTGTGTCAAACAGCCACGTGCCCCTTGCCACCCTGGCACACAGTCCCCAAACACTGCAGTATTTCAGGGGATTCAGCACAGGACTAGTGGCCCACTGCAAATTTTGTTTAACACTGCTACCCTGCTCCCAAGTTCCCTGGCAGGCATGCCACCCCAGAGCTGACCTGCCCGAGTCCCAATGACACCACAGAAAGAAAGTACAGCCCACAACAGCCAGAGAGTCAGTGCAGAGACTACACTGAAAGGAAATGTGACCCAAACACAACAGCAGGGAATAAACAACACACTTAAGATAATCTCCTGAAAGCCAGGTTCTGATAAAGAGGGGACACTGCACTACTGCTGGGCACTCCAAGACCTCTTCTTCATAAAGTCGCTACTTTCAAGAGGAGAAGACACAGTCAACTTTATTAACACAGAGAAGCAGACAAAATAAGGAGACAGAGATATTTATTCCAAATGAAAGAACAGAACAAGGTCACAGCCAGAAATCTAAGTGTAAGAGATATAAGTAACATGCCTGATAAAGAAGTGAAAGCAATGATCATAAGGATACTCACTGGACTGGAGAAAAAAGAATGCAAGAAATGAGACTCTTAACACAGAGACAGAAAATAACACAGGAGAGAGGGATAGAAGGCACAATAAATGAAATAAGAAACATGCTTGATGAAATCAACAGCAGGATGAAAGAAGCAGAAGAACAAATTGATGACCTAAAAGGCAAGGTAATAGAAAGTAATCAAGTTGAACCAAAGCAATAGAAAAGAATGGTGCAAAAGGAGAACAGACTTCGGGAACTCAGTGACACCATCAAATGTAATAGCATTCATGTTACAGGAGAAGTTCCAGAAAAAGAGAGAGAAGAGTGGCAGAAAATTTATTAAAAGAAGTAAGAGCTATAATCTGGGGAAGAAAACAGATATGCAGATCCAGGAGTCACAGAGAATCCCCAACAGAACCAACAAAAGCAGACCCACACCAAGACATGTTATAATTAAATTTGCAAAACATAGTGATAAAGAAAAAAAATTTTAAAGCAGCAAGACAAAAGGCAGCCTTAACTTCCAAGCGAAAATCCATGGGGCTAGGAGGAAATTTCTCAATAGAAACTTAGCAAGCCAGAGGGAGTGGCATGATATATCCAATATGCTGAATGGGAAGAATCTTAAACCAAGGCTACTCTAGCCAGCAAGGCTATCATTCAGAATAAAATTAGAGATAAAGATTTCTCAGACAAACAACAACCAAAGAAGTTCATGACCACCAAACCAGCTCTGCCAAAAAAATTAAAAGGGACTCTTTCAATGGAAAAGAGAGACCAAAAGTGACAATATAGAGGTAGGAAACACAGAGGCAGTAAAAATGACTATTTCTATAAAAAAAATCAGTCAAGGAACTGAAAAAAATGGGTATAAAATATAATATGGGGCGCCAGGGTGGCTCAGTCAGTTGGGCATCTGACTCTTGATCTCAGCTCTGAGTCATGATCTCATGGTTCATGAGTTTCAGCCCCATGTCAGGCTCTGTACTGACAAGGCAGAGCCTTGTTTGGAATTCTCTCTCCATCTCTTTCTGTCTTCCTCTCTTCCCTCTATCACTCCCTCAAGAAAAATGAATAAACTTTAAAAAAATTTTAAGAAGACAATAACAGGGGCACCTGAGTAGCTCAGTCAGTTGAGTGTCTGACTTCAGCTCAGGTCATGATCTTGTCATTCCTGAGTTTGAGTCCCACGTCAGGCTCTGTGCTGACAGCTCAGAGCCTGGAATCTGTTTCAGATTCTGTACTACCTCTCTCTCTCCCCCTCCCCTATCTCTCTCTCTCTCTCTCAAAAATAAATAAACATTAAACATTAAAAAAATACAATAACATACACCTAAAACATGTGGAGTAGAGAAGGAAAGAATGGGTTCAAACTTAAATGACCAACAACTTAATATAGACTGCTATACTCATTAAAGGTTATATAAAATTTTGAATGTAAATGGACTAAAAGCTCCCCTCAGAAGACACAGGGTGACAAAATGGATTAAAAAACAAGACCCATCTATGTGCTACCTACAAAACACCCATTTTAGACTATATACATCTGCAGACTGAAAGTGAGGGGATGGAGAAACATCTATCATGGAAATATATGTCAAAGGGAAACCAGAGTAACAAAGCTTATATCAAACAAAACAGACTTTAAAACAAAGACACTAACAGGAGACAAAGAAGGACACTATATTATAATAATAATAATAACAACAACAATGATGGACATAATCCAACAAGAAGATATAACAATTGTAAATATTTATGCACCCAACCAACATAGGAGCACCTAAATACATAAAATAGCTAATAATAATAAAAGAACTAGTTGATAATAATACAATAAGACTAGAGGACTTTAACACTTCACTTATGTGAATAGATAGATCATCTAAACAGAACATCAACAAAGAAACAATGGCTCTTAATGACACTGGAACAGATGAATTTAACAAATATATTCATAACATTCCATCGTAAAACAGCACCATACACATTCTGTTCAGTCACACACAGAAAATTCTCCAGAACAGATCACACATTAGTCCACAAAATAAACCTCAACAAATTCAAGAATACTGAAATCATACCATGCATACTTCCTGACCATAATGCTATGAAACGAGAAGTCAACCACAAGAAGTAATTTAGAAAGATCACAAACACATGGAGGTTAAATAACATGCTACTAAACAATGAATGAGTCAACAAAGAAAAAAAAAGAAATCAGAAAGTATATGGAAACAAGTAAAAATGAAAACACAATAGTCCAAAACTTCTAGGATGCAGCAAAAGTGGTTCTAAGAGAGAAGTTTATGTAACACACGCCTGCCTTAAGAAGCAAGAAAAATCTCAAACACACAGCTTAATCTTATGCCTAAAAAAAACTAAAAAAAGGACAACAAATAAAACCTAAAAGCAGCAGAAGGAAGAAAATAGTAAAGATGAGAGCAAAAATAAATCATAGAAACTGAAATAACGATACAACAGTTCAGTGAAACCAGGAGCTGGTTCTTTGGAGGGAAAAAAATCAACAAAACTGATAAACCTCCATTCAAACTTCTGAAGAAAAAAAGAATAAAGATTCAAATAAACAACCAATGACCAGAAAAGAAATTTAGTCAGTAACACAAAATGTTCCAAAAAACTAAAGTCCAGCACCAGATAGTCATAAAAAAGAGTTAATATCTATTCTTAAACTATTCCAAAAATTAGAAGAGGAAGGAAAACTTCCAAATTCATTCTATGAGGTCAGCATTACCCTGACACCAAAACTAGATAAAAGACACCACTAAAAATTAGGAAAACTACAGGCCAATATTCCTGATGAACACAGATGCAAAAATTCTCAATGAAATACCAGCAAACCAAATTCAACAATACATTTTAAAAATCACCACAATCAAGGGGGAATTATTCCTGGGTTGCAAGCATGGTTCAATATTCACAAATCAATGAATGTGATACATCACATCAACAGGAGATAAAATAAAAACCACAAGATCATTACAATAGATGCAGAAAAAGCAGTTGACAAAGTACAACATCCATTCAAGGTTAAAAAAAAAACTCAACAAAATATGTTTAGAGGAAACATACCTCAACATGATAAAGAACATCTATGAAAAACCCACCATCATCCTTAATGGGGGAAAAACAGAGCTATTTCTCTAAGTTCAAGACAAGGATGTCCACTCTCACCACTTTTACTCAACACAGTACTGGAAGCCCTAGCCACAGCAATCGGACAGGAAAATAAAAGTAATCCAAATCGATAAGGAAGAAATAAAACTTTCACTATTTGCAGTGACATCATACTATATCGAGAAAAACCAGAAGACTTCACCAAAAAACTGCTAGAACTCATCAGCAAATTCAGTAAAGTCACAGGATACAAAATCAATTTATGGAAATCTGTGCATTTCTGTAGATCAGGAACAAAGCAGTAGAAAGAGAAATTAGGAAAATAATCCCATTTACAACTGCATTCAAAATAAGATACCTAGGAATAAACCTAATCAAAGAGGTGATGACCTGTACTATGAAAAGTATAAAAAATGATTAAAGAAATTCAAGATGACACAAAGAAAAGGAAAGATATTCCATGCTCATGGATTGAAAAATCAAATATGGTTAAAACGTCAATACTCCCCAAAACAACCTAAAGATTTAAGGCAATCTCAATCAAAATATTAGCAGCATTTTTTACAAAACTAGAACAAATAATCCTAACATTTCTATGGAACCAGAAAAGACCCCAAACAGCACAACTAACTTGAAAAACATAAACAAAGCTGGAAGCATCATCACAATTCCAGATTTAAAGATATATTACAAAGTGGTCATAATCAGAACAGTATGGTACTGGCATGAAAACAGACACATAGGTCAATGGAACAGAATAGAAAATCCAGATATAAACCCATGATTACACAATTAATCTTCAACAAAGCATGTATATCCAGTAGGAAAAAGTTTCTTCAACAAATGTTGGGAAAACTGAAAAGCAACATGTAAAACAACGAAGCTAGACCACTTTCTTATACCATACACAAAAATAAATTCAAAATGGATTAAAATGCATAAATGGGATACCTGAAACCATAAAAGTCCTAGAAGAGAATACAGGCAATAACTTGTCTGACATTAGCAATAGTAACTTCTTTCTAGATATGCTTCCTGAGGCAAGGGTAACAAAAGCAAAAATAAACTATTCGTATTACACCAAAATAAAAGGCTGGGTTCCTGGGTGGTTCAGTAGGTTAAGCGTCCAACTTCAGCTCAGGTCATGATCTCGAAGTCGGTGGGTTCAAGCCCCATGCTGGGCTCGCTGCTGTCAGGGCAGAGCCCACTTCAGATCCTCTGTCCCTCTGTCTCTGCCCTTCCCCTGCTCATGCTCACTCACTCTCTCTCTCTCAAAAATAAACATTTAAAAAATAATAATAAAATAAAACAACAAAACAATAAGGAAACAATCAACAAAACTAAAAAGCAACCGACAGAATGGGAAAAGATATTTGCAAATGACCTATCTGAAAAAGGGTTAGCATCCAAAATAAAGAACTTACCAAAGTCAACAACGAACAAACAAATAATTCAATTTAAAATAGGTAGAAGACATGAACAGACATTTCTCCAAAGAAGACATACAGATGGCCAACAAATAAAAAGATGCTCAACATCATTTATCATCAGGGAAATGCACATCAAAACAACAATAAGATATCACCTCACTCATGTCAAATGGCTAAAATCAACAACACAAGAAACAATAGGTGTTGGCCACGATGCAGAGAAAGGGGAACTCTGTTGCACTATTTTCGGGAATGCAAACTGGTGCAGCCACTCTGGAAAACAGTATGGAGGTTCCTCAAAAAGTTAAAAATAAACTACCCTATGATCCAACAATTGCGGTACTGGGTATTTACCCAAAGAATACAAAAATATTAATTCAAAGGGATACATGCACCCCTATGTTTATGGAATCATTATTTACAATAGCCAAGGTATGGAAGCAGCCCAAGGATCCAAGTGGAAGACTGTAGGTTTCTAGGGATTTATCCATTTCTTCTAGGTTGTTCAATTTATTGGTGTATAATTGTTCATAGAAGTTTTTTGTGATTTTTTGCATTCTGTAGTGTATCAGTTGTAACTTCTCTCCAATTTCTGATTTTATTCATGTGAGCCCTCTTTTTTCTTTAGGGAGTCTAGCTAAAGGTTTGTCATTTTTATCCTTCTAAAAAACCAGCTCTTAGCATCACTGATGGTCTTTTTGTCTCTCACTGCTATCCACTCAGATATTTACTATTTCCTTACTCCTACTAACTTGGGTATCACTTGTTTTGTTTTGTTTTGTTTTGTTTTGTTTTGTTTTTCTATTTCCTTTATGTGTAAAGTTAGATTGTTTGAGATTTTTCATGTTTCTTGAGGCAGGTCTTTATGGCTATGAAGTTCCCTTCTATAACCACTTTTGTTGCATCCCAAAGATTGTGGCATGTCATATTTCGGTTTTCATCTGTCTCTAGATATTCTTTTATTTCTCCTTTGACTTCCTCAATGACCAACTGGTTCCTCAGTGGCACACTGTTTAATCTCCATATTTTATGGTTTTTCCATTTTTTTCTTGTAATTGATTTCTAGCTTTATACCACTGTGGCTGAAAAAATGCTTGAAATGCTTTCAATTTTTTTGAACTTATTCAGAGTTGTTCTGGGACCTAATGTGATCTATCCTGGATAATGTCTGATGTGGACTTGACAATACTGTGTCTGCTACTTTTGAATGGAATATTCTCTCTATAGATCTATTAAATCTATCTGGTCTAACATATCATTTAAGACCAATGTTTCCTTATCAATACTGTCTAGGTTATCTATCCATTGATGTAAGTGGGGTATTAATGTAGTCTACTATTACTGTGTGGTAAATTCCTCTCATTGGGTCTTTCAATATTTGCTTTATATATTTTAGTGCTTCTATGCTGAGTGCATATATATTGATAAACGCTACATCTTCTAGCTAAATTAACCACTTCATCATTCTATATTGTCTATATTACATTCTTTGTAGCTGCAGCTCACAGGGTGTGAGATGCTTGCAGGTTGGCTGTGATGTGGCACGTGGGGGTGGAACATGCCTACCTGAACTAGCAGGTTAGGAGACTGTCAAAATGGTGCCCACCCATGCTGGCATTAACAAGAAAGACTGAGATGACAGAAATAGCATCCGCCAGCACTTCTGTCACCAGAGAGAGTCCCAACAGGTTCATGACCTTCTGGCAGTCCCTTTAAGATTAAAGATTAAGACTTTCTCCTTCACATATGGTCCAGGTGCTTTTCAATCTGCTCATTTTTTGCTAGGTCCTAGAATGAGTGAGTCTGCCCGCAAGATCTTTAAGAGAAGGTTCTCCATGTCCTAAAGTTCTATGGTTCTCCTGGACATAATCTTCACAGGTCCTCCACTTTGGGGGCTTGTTTCTACTGTGCAGAACCCAAGGGTTGGGATACCTGATGTGGAGTAGAAAACACTTGCTCCTCGGCGGAAAGATTTTTAAGATCCCCTCCTGATTGTAGATCACTCTACCTGGGTTGGGATTTCTGGAAAGAGTGTTATCTCTGCCTCTCATACTCCTCTTAGTGTGGCCCTTTTGCCTTTGCTGTAGAGGCACTGTTTGTCTGGTTTCCAGAACTTTTTCAGAGGAAATTATTTCAAATGCAGATGTAGATTTGCTGTGTCCATTGAGAGGAGGTGAATTCAGGATCTTCCTACACCTCTATCTTAAAATTAAAATGTCCCAAAAAAAAAAATAAATAAAAATAAATAAATAAATAAATAAATAAATAAAATTAAAATGTCCCTTTGAGGTTCAGGTTTTAGAATCTGAATACTAAAGCTATATTTCAATCACCTATTTTCTCTCAATAAACAGGGTTCTGAAAGATAAATCTAATACAATCACTTAGAGACAGAAAAGCAAAACAAGTTAAGAATAAAATATAATGTTTGCAATTCTACTGCAAAGTTAGACTCTTAGGACCAAATATTGCTGCCAGAGAGCATTAACATGAAATTACTTATAAATCTCAGCTTCCCACTTTATTTTTTTTAATGTTTTATTTATTTCTGAGAGAGAGACAGCATGAGCAGGGGAGGGTCAGAGAGAGAGGAAGACACAGAATCTGAAACAGACTCCAGGCCCTGAGCTAGTTGTCAGCACAGAGCCTGACGTGGGGCTCGAACCCACAAACTGTAAGATCATGACCTGAGCCGAAGTCGGCCACCCAACTGACTGAGCCACCCAGGCACCCCTCAGCTTCCCACTTTAATATGAAAGATATGATCCCACAGAATTCTCTATAAATATTAAAACTTTCTACTATTTCTAACATAGAATTGAAAGGTATAAATTGTGAAAGAGTGGTATTTTTTAAATAACAAAAGCTCTTGTAAAAGCAGCAAAACCTTAGAAATCACATTTAAAAAAACAAAATTTCTGAACTACAATTCTTACAAATATTGACATTAAAAAGCCAGCTTAAGAACTTCAGAAGTTTAAAATGTAATATAAAATCATAATTCTGAAAGTGAAAAAATAACACAGCACTACAGGTTTTGCCTACAAAAACAAAAAGCATTAGCAGTGAAGCCATTTTTCACCTAATTTATTTTATTTAATTATTCCACATCTATCTCACTTTCTCCCCTAAACATGCTCACCTCAAAAAAAAATTAAATTAAGGTTTCTAATTATCTCCAAGGTGATAAATCCAATAGACACTTTTCTGTTTGTCGTCTCACGAGACCTGTCAGCCACCAGCATACAAGAGTTCATTATACCATCATTTTTCAAACATTTCCTGGTAGAGTTTTCCTAACACCACATACCCCTGGCTTTCCCATGGTTTCTCTTACCATTTTCTTCTGTAGAAAAGACTTTCCTCTCCTACCTCTGTACTTTTTAAATTTCTTAACAGCAAAGCCCTGTTCTTTCCAATACTCAGTCTACACCTTTTCCTAAATGACCTCATCCCTTCCCTTAGTTTTAATGTGACCATGAACTCAAACTCCTATCTCCAGTCCCAACTCTACTGTGAACCAATCCATGCCAAGTATTCTAGATTTACTTTATTACTGTCAACTGGACATCTCAAATTGGTATCTCAGTGCCAAGTAAAACTAGACCAAATGTCCAAAATAGAACTTTTGACTCTCCCCCTTGCCCTTGAAATTATTTCATACATTCATTCTATAAATATTTACTAAGCATATGTTCAGGCACTGTGCTGAATACTGGCACAACAATGTGAACTTGGAGGGGGGGGCAGGAATTGGTGGTAAGTTATAAAAAAAAAAAGCTATGATGAATATAAACCGTGTTTTATGATACAGAATAAGGGAGAAAGATGCTACTGATACACACATGCTTCTACAATCTTATATCCTCTTCCTCCAAAAATGGCACCAATCCCAAGGCGCCAGCCAGAAACCCAGGTATATGTTCCCCACAAACAATCTAACAGGAGCCTCTACAGGGTTTTAACTCTTAAAATCCACCTTAAAGTTGAAGAGAACACCAGTAAGCAAAGAAGAGAGATACAGACAAATAATGACAATAGCAACAGATGTCACAGTAAGAAATGCATTATGCTACAGAAGAAAATTGCAGTAAAACTTAATTCAGTCAGGGAGAAATCAGAAAAAGCTTCCCAGAGGAAGGACAATTAGGATGAATCCAGACGATCACTACAAAAAGCTAAACAAAAAAGGTACAGATGACTATGTCAAGAACAAGGAACAGCACTGCATGGTACAACACAGAATCTAAAACATATCCAAGGTGATAAAATCATATTACAGGGAAAGGGGATTAAGAAAAGGCCAAAGGAGGGGCACCTGGGTGGCTCAATTGGTTGAGCATCCAACTTCAGCTCACGTCATGATCTCACAGTTGGTGGGTTTGAGCCCTGCATCAGACTCTGTGCTGACAGCTAGCTCAGAGCCTGGAGCCTGCTTTGGATTCTGTATCTCCCTCTCTCTCTGACCCTCCCATGCGCACACTATCTCAGAAATAAATAAAACATTAAAAATTTTTAAAAAAAAGAAAAGAAAAGGCCAAAGGAAAGTAGAAGTTATCAAAGATTAAAGAGATCCTGTCACAAGGACACAGAAGTCAACTTGACAAGTCTTCCATGGGCCAAATATGGGACAATTTGACTATAATAAAATACATCAAAATCCAGAAGCTTATGATGACAAAAAAAGAAAATTAAAGTGAAAATTTTCACTAAACAACTCTTTATAAATTATTCTGACAAATGATAAAGGCAAACAATCAAATTTACAGGTTACCTTTCCTGTAGCAAAGAGCAGCCAAATAGGTGGTAAGAGAAATATCCTCCAGGAAATAAATGTGGGAAGAATTAAAGAATCAGGATATCACCATTTCACAACCCCTAACAAGCTAGTAGATTCAGACAATAATCAACAAAAAATGCTAAAACCATTAGTGAAAGGGGAATCTCATGGAAAAACAAGGCTGATACAATATGAAATTACCCATCAATCTAAGCATAACTAAAAGGGGGACAACTTGACACTATGTAACTCTAATGGAAAGGAAGTATACAACAATCATCTATGGGATATTTCTATTAAAAAGAAAAAAAGTGCTCTTCCCCACAAGTGTCCTCCTCCAGGCCCATCCCCCCTCCCCCCCCCCACCCCCGACATCCATCAGTTCTGTTTTTGTCAGCATTCAAGAGTCTCTCATGGTTTGCCTCTCTCCCTCTCCCCCACTATTTTTCCCCTTCTTCTCCCCCATGGTCCTCTGTTTAGTTCCTCCTAATCCACCTATATGTGCAAACATACGGTATTTGTCCTTCTCTGCCTGACTTATTTCGCTCAGCATAACACCCTCAAGGTCCATCCATGTTGCTACACATGGCCAGATTTCATTGTTTCTCATTGCCATGTAGTATTCCATGGTATAGATAAACCACATCTTCTTGATCCATTCGTCTGTGGATGGACACTTAGGCTCTTTCCATGTTTTAGCTATTGTGGAGAGTGCTGCTATGAACATTGGGGTACATGTGCCCCTTGGCATCAGCATTTCTGTATCCCTTGGGTATATTCCTAGCAGTGTTATTGCTGGGTCATAGGGGAGTTCTAGTGTTAATTTTTTGAGGAACCTCCACACTGTTTTCCAGAGGGGCTGTACCAGTTTCCATTCCCACCAACAGTGTAGGAGGGTGCCCGTGTCTCCACATCCTCTCCAGCATCTAGAGTTCTCTGATTTGTTCATTTTAGCCACTCTGACTGGCATGAGGTGGTATCTCAATGTGGTTTTGATTTGTATTTCCCTGATGAGGAGGGAACAAATCCTATTTTAAAAGGGGGAGAGGGCTGTTATAGAATCAAAAGTACTTAAGCCACATAACTGTATATGTAACCTGCAGGTCCTTTTAAGAGGCTATTTCAAATAAATCTACTATAAAAAGACATATTGAAACAATTAAGAAAATATTTTTTTTAATGTTTTTATTTATTTCTAGGAGAGAGAGAGAGAGACAGCATGAGCAGGGGAGGGTCAGAGAGAGAGGGAGACACAGACTCTGAAAACAGGCTCCAGGCTCTGAGCTGGCAGTCAGCACAGAGCCCGACGCGGGGCTCGAACCCACGAACCGTGAGATCATGACCGAAGCGAAAGTCGGACGCTCAACCGACTAAGCCACCCAGGCGCCCCTAGAAAATATTAATATAGTCTAAGAAAAGATAATATTAAGAAGTATCTACAATAATAGAATAATGGCTATGCTTTTTTTAATATGACCTTAAGTTAATTTTTTAAAAAAGGGTCAAGGCTAGAAACTTTGCAAAAGCCACACAATATAGGGCCACTTTAAGGAATTTGGGTCCAAAGAGAATGGTTTTACAAATAAATATGGAATCCTCAAAGCACAACAACTTCTGGTTTCTGAATGTCATGCGCTAAGCATTGCATTAAGTACTTAACATGACCTATCTCTTTGAGTCCTTAAAATAACTCTGTAATGTAGATATTAAATTCTATACCATTTTGCATGCAGATCATAATCAGAATTTGCTTTTTTTTTTTAAAGAGTGAAGCATTGAGAATAGTTTGAAGAAAGGCAAGAGAGACAGAAAAAAGAACAATTAAGAGATTGTCACAACAGGGTAAAAATTTCTAATACAGACAGTAAAAGCAAACGCTCATGCATTAGGAATAAAACGAAAGTACAAAAATTTATTTTAATAAAACATGAATTATGTCCTACAGACATTTAACTCTGAAACAAACTTCTTCACCAAATTAGACTTCGTTCCAAGAATTTTATTTTTAAATTAAAGCAATCATTTTATATGTACAATAGTTACTGAACTTACACTTATTTCTTTCTTCCACTGCAAAGTGGCCTGATGGAGAAAACATGCTCCTAGAAAGCACCTTCTTTCCCCAATTCTCAAAACTATGAAAACAAGTTATTGTTTTAATTCTATAAATTACTGAAATAATATCCCTATGATATCTTCCAAACTCATCTCCAGCTCAAGAAGCTTAGATAAGAAAAGCACACAGAAATCTATATGGCAAGGGTCTTAAAAGTTAAAGTTGAAGGGGAGGGGTTGATCCCTGACCATCTTTTCCAAAGGGATAACCCTGAAAGACAATATTTTAAGGCTCCTAAAGCTTCATATCAAAAGTCTCTCCTACCCTAGAGCCCTACTCTGACTTATTACCACTGGACCTTGCATATTGCTAACTCTAGAAGCTCACTCTTAGAGGCTGAACTATGGTTAGTTGCCAATGGCCAACAGTGTCCAAGTCAGATTTAACAACTTAAGCTGACAAAAACAAAACAAAACCAAAAAAGGATTCTAGAAAGGAAAGCATGATATACTGGCATGAAATTTTAATGTCTAAAAGCGGAGTTACATCATTTGTTAGTAGGGAAATGCAAATCAAAACCACAATAAGATCCCACTATTTCCACTAAATGGTTATAATCAAAAAGACTCAAAATGGTCAACACAGTAAATATTGTTAGGTGTTTCTTACAATACAAAAAAAATTTTTCTTAAAAAAAAAACCCAGCAATATTAGGTATTGGAGAGGAAACAGAGTATTCACACACTGTTGGTGGGAATACAAAATGGTACAAATACTTCAGAAAAGTTTGGCAATTTAAAAAAAAAAATTCTTTCCTTCTTGAAGTTCATTTATTTATTTTGAGAAAGAGAGAATGCATGCACATGAGTGGGGGAGTGGCAAAGAGAGAAGGAAAAGAGACAATCTCCCAAGCAGGCTCCACACTGTTGGGACAGAGCCCAAAGCAGGAGGATCTCATGACCCTGAGACCATGACCTGACCCAAGATCAAGAGTTGGACAACCAACCAAATGAGCCATCCAGGCACCCCAAATTTTTAAAAAGTTAAGTATATACCTAGCATGTGACCCAGCAATCCCACTCCTAGGTAACCATTCAAGAGATATGAAAACATATGTCCGCATAAAGATTTGTACACAACTGTCCTTAGCAGCATTGTTCGACACAGCCCAAATCTGGAAACCACCCAAATGACTGCCAATTGGTAGTGAATGGATAAACACATTTTGGTATATCCATACAATTGAATACTACTTACCAATAAAACAGACAGAACTACTGATAAGTGCAACTTAGATGATCTCAAAATCATCATTCTGATTTAAAATAAGCCAGAAAGAAAAAGCTATAAACAATATGATCACATTTATAGGAAATTGTAGAAAAGTCAAAACTTCTGTCATTAGAGCAGATGAATGACTGCCTTGAGTGACCATAGGTTAAGAACAGACTGCAAAGGTGCATAAGGGAACTTTCTGGGGATGCAAGTATTCTAAAACTTCACCGGGGTAGTGAGTACAAAACTGTGTACATATAACAAAATTCATAGAACTGTGCTCTTAGAATGGCTCAGTTTTATTGCACGTAAATTATAGCTCAATGGAGATGTTTAAAGAAAAAAATGCCTGGGCTAACTAGATATGCAAGTTACTAACTGTGTGAATGTTAACTCGTTTTCATTTTCTCACATGTGCACTTGTACACATTTTGTTTTTTAAAGCAATCATTCTAAATTGTACTGTACATACTGGGCTTACACATAATTCTTACTTCCACTGGGAAAAGGATCACATAGCTATCTATACTGCCACTTGTTCTATCTCACAAGGTTGTTGTGAAATATCACATGAGATTACTAATGAGAAAGTGCTTTGGCAACTCTAAAGTAGTATTACACAACTATACAGCAGGCTTTACATTTTTAAAAAAAAAATAGACAAAAGGTGTTTTTCACAGGAGTGACTTGGGACCCTTGGAAACCTGAGTAGCCCAAAGTCAATCTTTGCCCGGAAATAGAAAGCCTAATCAAATGTCACCTTTTTAATAGTCTCAACCTGCTTTCTAATGACTCCCCCTTTACTGAATGTCTCAAGGTACTATTATCTAGACTACACTTTCATTTTTCAAAAGAAAATCAGTAAAGAAGTGTTTTTTAAAAGTCATTAGATAAGCATGGCAAGACACTTATTTACAAGTGGAAAAGACCTACACCTAGAAAACTTTTACTAAACACCTTTCCAAGACGTCCACACTGTGATTTTTTCTTTGTCTAAAAGTCAGTGAATTTCTTTCCATTTACTACTACAATTCCACATGTGTTACTCAATGTTTAGTAATGTGACCTGCATTACAAAGAGAGAGTGAATAATTTTAAGAATATAAAAACCGTGTACCAGTGTGGTACAGTCATTTCAAACTTTTGCCTGTTGCAAAATTTAACAGACTCTCATTTTTTCCTACGACTACTGAACAACTGGGCTCTCTGCTGTCCTACCAGGTTTGAGTGATAGATACGTGACATTTAGCCCAGTTATATTCACAAGTTTCCACACCGCAGCAAGCATGAAGGCTATGTGAAATACCTAATCTCTTCTCCAAATGCGGTTGGAGACTAAATTTTACCTTGAATTCACGTTTCTATTACATTAAATCTTAACAATTCTACAAAGTTTCTCCCAGCAACAGGTAGTGCAACCAAAAATGAACAAAGCCACTAATACCACAAAATATTTTGCTACCGTTTTCAATTTTTAGACTCCTTTTTGGTAAATTCTAACGGGATGAGTCGATGGGCAATTCTAAGGCCGTGCTTCGTTTGCTTCAGTCCAGTCAGTAGTAATCATAACCTCTTGGGTTTCACCTTTCTCCTGCGATAACACTAAGATCCCTCCTTCCCGCAACTGCACACCCGCAGTATTAGTTTCCAAGAAACCTGAAAGAATGGCACCTTGCCTGCTCGCTCCTCCAGCCTTCTACCCTCAGAAGGTTGCCCAAAACGTGCAGCTCTCTCCACAAAAGCAAGCAAGCTGGAATGGAGCACCCAGAGGGCCACTTGGCCGCGAGGAGGAGGGGAGAACTCTCAGCCTGGAAGACGAAGGCTGAGGTCCAACCCAGCCCTCTCCCAACTCTACTCGCTGCCAGGAAGGAGTGTGGACCCTATGCTCAGGCCGCGGTGGTCGGTGGGGAAGGCACAGCCGCGCGTGGAAGCCGGGCAGGACGTAAACAAACCGACCGGGAGGAGGGGGAAGGGGCCCACGAAGGGATGGGGGTGGTGGGGAGGGAGGACCTCGCTCTAGCCCTCCAGCACAAGTCCCCAGCTGCCCAGCCCCACCTCATTGGGGCCCAGATCCGAGTCCCGGCGCGGCGCTGCTGCGCGAGCACGAACACCGAAGGCCCCTGCACATCTGGAGCCCAAGCCCACAAGGCCATCGGCTCCGCGCCCCCCCCTCCCCCCGCCCCGCAGCGCCCTACCTGAACGCGCAATCTGGGTCCCGAGCGTCCCGACCGGGCGCGCCCAGCCCGCTCCTCTTGCTGAAGAGCTTCTGGAACAGCGTAGGGGCCATGATGAACACGGCCAGACCAGGGTCGCTCCTTAGGGCGCTTGCTAGGCCCCCGCTCCTAGAGCCGCCCCGCCACCCCCATGAGCGCCTCAGTCATATGACAGAAATTAGTCACTTCAAACGGCCACGGCGCGCGGGGCGGGGCGCGAGGCAAGACCGGCGTCCATTGGCTGGCAGTGAGCCGCATCACGTGGCGGCGCGCAAAGCAGGGGGCAAGGCGGGGGCGTGGGGCGGAGCTGGCCCCCATAGGCTAAAGAGTGGATTCCCTCACGTGGCAGCTCACGGGGCGGGGTGTGCGCGGAAAGGAGGGGAGGGGCGGAGAATAGAGGTGGTTGGGGAAGTGAAGGGGGAACGCTCTCGGGTCGCGGTCCTTCTCCGTGACGTTGTCTGCTGTTATCTGAGGCTACTGCGCGGTGGCGCGGGAACGACGCCCGAGACTTTGGAATGCAGAGGCTTCGGCTTCCTGCTCCCACGACAAAGAGAGATGCTTAGAGCTCCACGGGCAGCCGACCCTTCCCTGCCCTCTACTCCTCAGCGTCCAACGCTTCGTACCTCCATTTGGCGCCTGGCCGGGTCCGGCTGCCCCCTGAGCCGGGAAGGCGCGCGACCTAGGGTAGACTTTGGGTGCGGAGCCACAGGCTTGCCCGCACCGGGCCGCGAGGGGTGTGGGCTCAGAGGTTGACAGCGCGTGGCTGGTGGAGAACCCTGCCCAGACACCCGCCACAGCCATGGCCTCCAGCAGAGAAGGCCTCTGCCCGGCATTGTGGGCAGCCGCCTTCAGGTTTACCACCAGCTCCTCGAACCCAGACGCTGAGAATTAGCCTTTTGTGAGAGCTAATGACAGGAAGCTCAGGATTTAAGCTTTATCGCAACGTCTAGGTATGTAGGGAGAGAGGAATCCTACAATGGAATTGTACACAAATGGATTTGATAGGAGGAAAACCGTTTTCCAAAGAAAAAAACATGGCTCGAAAATGACCTTACAGTCTTATTAAACCCGGGACGCCAAAACTTATCAGGGTTCCAATCAAACTGATCTTATAAATTTTCAGTACCCCCATTTATTCACCCACTCCCCCTCCAGAATAGAAATTTTTGTACCGTGGGATGAAAATCTGTGATAAATATGGATGTCAGTAAATGACTGGTATGTGGTTGGAAGGCTAGGGAAAAAAAACTGCTTGAAAGATTTCATTTAATTAGGCATACAAATCAAATTGTCTTTTCCTTGAGTGGCTACCAACTCTCACTAATTTACAGCTAAGGTTTAAACTCCAAAATAAGGGGTCTTCTCTATAGAAGACCTTTTTTTTTCTATAAAAAAGAAAAGAAATAGGCAGACTGAGAATTTCAGCGGTTTACCTGATGAGTTTCACTGTTACAAGATTTTTTTAAGCTCTGTAAATAGGTGATTAAGAAATTATTGATTCCACACATGCTTAAGTGCCCTTGGTCTGGATACTGGGGATCCAAAGTAAACAAAGAAGACAGATTTAACTTTCTATATGAGGAGACAAGTAAACAAGGTAATTTTAGACTAGCTTCTGAATCAGAACTAAGTAATAAAATGAGGGAGGTGAGGAAGGTCTCTCTGAGAAGCTGACATACAACGTCCTCATCTTAAGATTCATTCACCAAGGTCCGTAACTTACTGGGCAATACAGGCTCAAAACCACAGGACTACACGTGTATAAAGATAATCTTCGAGATTCTGGCCCCAAACACAGAAAGATTTCTAATAAGGCAAAATGAACTATATACACAGTTGACCTTTTTTTTTTTTTTAATAGTTTATTTATTTCTAGGAGAGAGAGACAGCGTGAGCAGGGGAGGGTCAGAGAGAGAGGGAGTCACAGACTGAAACAGGCTCCAGGCTCCGAGCTGGCAGTCAGCACAGAGCCCGACGCGGGGCTCGAACCCACAAACCGCGAGATCATGACCTAAGTGAAAGTCAGAAAGTCGGACGCTTAACCGACTAAGCCACCCAGGCGCCCCCACAGTTGACCTTTGAACAAGTGGACAAGGGAGTAAGGGGCCACAACCCCTGCAACCTCAAAAATCCAAGTATAACTTTTGACTCCCCAAAAACTTAACTACTAATAGCCTTATGTTGACCAGAAGCCCTATCAATAACAGAAACAGTTAACAATATTAAAATCATAAAGGAAATACATCTACTGCATTGAACTGTAAAAATCTACAGATAAGATTCAAGTTTGTGTTGCTCAAAGGTTAACTATTTTTCTCCAAAAAAAAAAAAAAGAAATGTGAATATGGAATAAAATTTTTATAAACAAAAAATGAAGTCTATGCAATATTTAGAAGTGAGAATATATGCACATTCTATAAATCAACTATTCATTTGGGGGTATATTATTTTGCTTTTCAATTAGTTACACTAAATGAGTTAGAGTGGAAACAGACTCAAACCTGTGTATATAGAACTAATAACACAGAGGGCTCGTGGCTGGTCCATGGCTGGCAGAGAGAAGAGTATTTCCTTGTCCTTTCAGAAGTAAGTTTCTAAATACAATAACCTTGCATGCTTTCATCTTGGGAAAAAGTTACTTCATGGATAATTATAGATGTTAATAGTAAGGGAAAGAACATTACTGCTTGCATAAGAGATACTTTGTTTTAGTATTCTCTAATCATGTAATAACTTCATTTCTGTAGAGTCATTTAGATTTATGCTTGAAAGGTACAGAAAAAACTAAATTAACTTGCTATCATTCATCACATTTCCTTTATGTTGCAGTGTAATATTCAAATTACATAATAAGAGAGCAATGAAATGACACAAGTTTGTTATAGGACACATAACTATACTTAAGTTTGCAGATTAAATTGAAAATAAGTTCAAATTCAGCAACAGTGTATATATTTTTTTCTTTTACTTAATACTACCTCTTCCCACAAAGAGACTGAGGTATCTTAAAGTAGCCTCTTTTACTTTAGGTAATCAGCAAGGTAATCTCACAAGGAGAAATTGTGAGAAATAAAGTAATTGTTTTCTATTCATTAATATTATATTAATGTGTAACTGTCATATTAGATGTAAGGCCTACATTTTCACTCAGGAATAGATGATTCAGCCTCCCCAAAACCGCAATACCTAAGGGTCTGTGTCCACCTGCTTCCAATAACATTAAAGACAGGGGAACTCTTCTGGTCACAGATATGGGAAAAGGTGGCAATAAAACTGGAATCTTGTTCCCTTAATAACAATGCTAATAAGCATGCCTCAATTATGCTAAATTCTCATGAAACAAGTTCAGTTTTCACCAATAATGTCAGAGAATGAGACATTCAGAATCAAGATGATCAAGTAAAACTCCCTGAATAATACATAAAAGGACTCAAGTTACCTTAGTTTTAAAAACTCTTAAACCAACTGATGATTAACTGCTATATAATATGTGAAAGGCAGGGGTGCCTGGGTGGCTTAGGTGGTTAAGTGTCTAACTCTTGATCTCAGCTCAGCTCAGGTCTTGATCTCGAAGTCATGAGTTCAAGCCCTATGCTGGGATCCACGCTAGATGTGAAGCTTACTTTAAAAAAAATTTTTTTTTTTAAGGGAATGGCAGTAGTTCGAGACCAGAAAACAAAAACATTCATTTATTCAACTAATATTTCTTGAGGACCTCCAAGGTCTCAGACTCTTGTAGGAACAAAATCTATAAAATCTTGTTCAACAAAAAATGCCTACTCTTGAGAACTTAGTTCTCAGTGAGAAGAGGCAAAATAAACAAGATGTTTGCAAACTGTGCTAGAAGATAACAACATATTAGTTGGTAGCAAGCATCTGGAGGAGGCCATATTTAGATAGAATGATCAGGAAAGTCCTCTCCAAAGATGAGGGATTTAAAATAAAGCCTAAACAATGAAGAGGAACAAGCCGTGGAAGGAAGGTAGTGAAGAACATTCATTCTGGCAGAGAGAAAAAAAAGTACAAAGGCTTTGAGGCAGAAATGGGTTTGACCTGTTTGAAGAAGCAAAAAAGAGGCCAGAGGAGCTGAGTGCTCCTGGAATTATTTTGGAGATAGAGCTAATAGGAATTCTGATATAAGTGAAGGAAATAAAAACCAAGGATTAACCCCTAGGTTTTTCTCTTAATCATCTAAATGGAAGTTATTTCCCAATTAAAAAAAAAAAAAAAAACAGGAAAATCACAGGCTTGAAGAAGAAAATCAAGCATATTAAGTTTGGATATATTGAGTTTGAATTGTCTATTAGACCTCCATGTAGGGATTCTGAGTAAAATATATGGGGAGAAGACAGGATTAGAAAGATAAACGTGGAAGGCATTTAAAATAATGGAACAGATGAGTTTACCTAGGGAGAATGTGTATGTGTGGAAGAGGGTCCAGGACTAAGATTCAACAAAGACAACACTTACAGACCGTGAGAAGAAGGATCCAACAGAGAAGAATAAGGAGAGAAGAAAATGTTCCCAAAAGAAGGAAGGTATCAACTGTGTTGATTATTGCTGAAAATGTAAGTGTCCGTTATATTTGTCAACATGGACATCCTGACAAGAGTAGTTTCAGTGAAGTCATCTGTGCAAAAGCCTGACTGGAGTGGTTTCAAAAAAATAAAGGGTAGAAAGGAAGTGTTAAAGCAAGTATAGACAATTCCTCTGTTTTGCTGAGATAGGGAGCAGAGAAAATAAGGAGTGAGAGGAGATGGGAAGAGGGAAAATTGGTTTATTTATTTTTAAGACAGAAGATAACAGAGAATTTTGTATGCTAATGGAAACAATCAAAAAGAGATGGTGACATTAAGCACCTACTATGTTCTTGATGCTAAGAGTACAATAACAAGACAGATATATACCTTGCCCTTAAGAAATCAACAAGTAAACAAACAAGTTATTACATATTGTGATAACTGATTTTAAGCAATCAAACTTTTACTTCAATATAAAATAAATCTGATTGAAATCCTGACCTTGAATTCTATTAGAATGCTATTCTATTAAAAGGAAGTTCCTTTATATAATGCCACACTTCTATGACAAATATTTTTCTTTTCTTTTTATTTTTGAGAGGGAGAGAGAGAGAGAGAGAGAGAGTCAGTGTGAGTGAGTGGGGGAAGGGGCAGGGAGAAAGGGATACACAGAATCCGAAGCAGGCTCCAGGCTCTAAGCTGTCAGCACAGAGCTTGATGCGGCACTTGAACCCACGAACCATGAGATCATGACCTGAGCTGAAGTCGGATGCCTAACCGACTGAGCCACCCATGCTCCTGAACAAATATTTTTCAATACAATAATATGTTTAATGTGTCTCTGGCAGCTATGCTAGAACCTGGAAATGCACTGATGAACAAGATGTGGTTCTTAAACTTGAAGAGCTTATAGTCTGGGGGTGGGGGGGTGAAGAATTTGACAGGTAATTACAGTACGCTGTGACAAATCTTATGATGTGGACAAATACAGGATATCACGGGAATACAAAGAAAGACAGTCTTTTGGGGGAATTAAGGAGAGTTTTCTGAAGGAAGGAATGAATAGGGATTAAAATTAAAATAGAAGCTAAAAAGGATGTGGGCGGGGGACTTGTGCTTCAGGCAGATGGAGCAGCACAGGCAGGGCTGCAGGCAGAAGAAAATATGAAAATTCACTGGCCTATAATGTAATCTAGTGGTAACACTGAACTAGATTAAGAAAATTATGTAAAATTCCGTAAAAATTTAAAAGATCATACTGTATTCAGAATACACTGAAGAGCTATTGGGGGATTTTCAGCAGAAAACATAATCAGATGAGCATTTCAGAAAGCTCCTTCTTGATGCATTGTGGAAAATTAACTAAATGGTAGAAGAATAAAGGTTGAGAATCTAGTGTTAAGGCTATTACACTAAATCAGACAAGGAAATACTGCCATGAAGTCAGAGAATAGCCATAGGAATGGAGGGGAATGGGAAATAGTAAGGACTCTTTAGGTTTCAGGACCAGCAGGACTTTGTGAATGACTGCCTGTGAGAAGATAAGAGAAAGGGACGGATCACGGATGATGGCTAAATTCCTGGCCTAAGTAACTTGGGGGGATGAAGATATCTAATAACATTGAAACAGAAAACAGAAGAGCTGCTTCAAGGGGAAAAATAAGTTCGGGTGGGGGTATGTTGAATATCAGATACCATGAGAACCCATGCAGTAATGACAAGAAAGCATTTGGCTACACTGATCTACAACTCTAGGCAGGTGTTGGCTGAGTTCATCAGTTAAGATATTCTATATGACACAATAGAAAAACCAAACTAAACTAGCATAATTTTAAAAAGAAACTGATGAGCTCTCATAATTTGACCTAAAGTAGATGGAAAGTTCAGGCACAGCTGCATCTAGTGACTGCCCCAATGATATCAAGAATGCAGCCTCTCTATCACAGCTCTAATCTCTCTGTGAACTCCATTCCTAAGCCTCCATGTGTGGACACAGGTGGTTCCAGCAGCTTTCCTTTCAGGTAAAATCCTTTCAGGTAAAAATCCAAGAGTAAAAAGGAAAAAGTCTATATCCCAGCATTCCCAGAAAAAAAAAATTTGAACTTGATTCCAATAGGGTCATTTTAGGTCTGGCCCTATTCCTAAACCAATCATTGTGCCAGAGTTGGGTGGGCTAGTTAATTTACTTAAAACCATTAAAGGCCCTACCCTGGAATTAAGGAAGGGATCAATCCCACCTAAACCATATGGCTTAGAAATTCAAGACCCAGTTAGTATGGAGGTAGAGGGGAATTAAAATACAATAATGAACAAGGGTAGTTCCTTCACTCAAGGACCTTACAGTCTAGGAAGAAAAAAGAGATTTGACAATTAACTGTAAGTATTATTATAATAATTAACATTATGATAATGGAAAGGTATAGGATGCTGTGGGAATACAGGAAATACAACCCATCTCTTGGGAGACAGACAGATGCAAAGAAAATCACCACACATGTCTACTACCAATATCCATGGCAGTTACAAAGGTTTGGGATCAACTGCAAAGATGGTAACTGGAGTCAGAGATAGATGAAACCACCAAGAGAGACTATGTAACATGAGGAGAGGCCCTAGAATAGACCCCAAGGAAGCACCAAAATTTAAAGAATGAACAGATGAAAATGAGCCTTCGGAAGAAAGGGAAGAGAAAGAGCTGGAGATTGACTAAAAGCCTGGAGTGTAACATTTCAGGGAGGTCATTCCTTTCTGGAGGCTTTCAAGAAAACGGCACTTGTCTGCAATTATCAGTAGCTGGGGGAGAGAAGTTAGGTAAGAAGAGAACTGAAATATACCCTTAGATTAGCATCAAGAAGATTGCTGGTAACCTTGAGGGGAGTAATGTCAGTGGAGAACCAGAGCTGAAGCCAGACTCTATGTATTGGGGGCAGGTGGAGGAGGAGGATGTGCTGAGGAGTGAGGGATAGGTGTGAAAGTAGACAGCACTTTTTTTTTTAAGGAAATTTGGGTGTAAAAGGGTGAAGAATGGGTACATAGAAGAACATATGGAGTCCAGAAAGGATTTAAGATATAAAATGGGTCAACATTTTAAAGTGCAGGTTAGAATTTGCAACAACATGAGTGGAACGGAGGGTATTATGCTAAGCAAAATTAGAGAAAGAGAAATATATGACTTCACTCATATATGGAATTTAAGATACAAAACGGATGTAGGGAAAGGGAAGCAAAAATAATAGGAAAACAGGGAGGGGCCAAGACATAAGAGACTTTTTTAAAAATTTTTTTAAATGTTTTATTTATTTCTGAGAGAGAGAGAAAGACAGTGTGAGCAGGGGAGGGCCAGAGAGAGAGGAAGACACAGAATCCGAAACAGGCTCCAGGCTCTGAGCTATCAGCACAGAGCCCGACGCAGGGCTTGAACCCACGAACCATGAGATCATGACTTGAGCCGAAGTGGGACGCTCAACCGACTGAGCCACCCAGGCACCCTGAGAACTCTTTTTCTAACGCTCTTCTAGGGAGGTTCACTGAAAGACCTCTGAGGCCTGCCCACAGATATAAAGTGAAGAATACAACCTTCTTGTAGGATTTGCCAACAGTAGTCCTCTTTGGACTTCTCACGTCTTCTAGACAGCAATCAAGCTTATTCAACTTTCCTTTCTCTTAGTCATAGTTTAAGTCATACCTCTACCCCTATGCCTTGCATGCCAATTACAATTCATTGCCTCTCATTTTTCCCTATGTTTTAGCTGATAAAACAAAATGGACTTAAATAGTCCTGCCTTCAAATCCAGGCTCTGTCACTTTCAAAATCACATCAGCCTGGTCTATATATTAACCTCTCTCTGAGCTACCTCTATTTTCCTTATCAGAAGTATGAAATAAGTACTTATTTCCTCCAGCCCCACTAGGCCCAGCCTAAGAATCAGGTGTCGTTCTTTCTTCTAAGAACCTACCACCTGATTAGAAACTATCAAGCAATTTATCCTTTCCCTTCCCATTTGGATTATAAACTCCTTGAAAGTATGGAATAGGCCTTCCTTTTTTAAAAAAAATTTTAATTTTTTTAATTCTATATTTATTTTTGAGAGGGGGGAGGGGGAGAGAGAGAGAGAGAGAGAGAGAGAGAGAATGAGCAGAGGAGGAACAGAAAGAGAGGGAGACATAGAATCCGAAGCAGACTCCAGGTTCTGAGCTGTCAGCACAGAGCCCAACACAGGGCTCAAACTCATGAACTGTGAGATCATTATCTGAGCCAAAGTCAGATGTTTAACCAACTGAGCCACCCAGGTGCCCCTGGAATAGGACTTCTATTTCATTTCTTTTTCCTCTCACTGCTTGTGACATTTCTGCTTTTAAAACTATCACAAGAGTTGTTCTGTTAGTTGAGTACTGATTTAAAAATCAGATCTAAATTTGGTTTTAGCTACCATCTTTAATGCTCTCTTCTACATTTCCTAACAACTTTCCTGTATTTCATCTCCAGATGGAAACGTGAAGTAGAAATTACAAATAGCTTTGTTAGTTGCTTAAAACCTTGTCAAATAATTTACAAAAATATCTTCATGGAACTCTTCTTTAAAAATTAATGCTGCTAATCAGAGAACTCTAGATGCTGGCGAGGATGTGGAGAAACGGGCACCCTCCTACACTGTTGGTGGGAATGTAAACTGGTACAGCCCCTCTGGAAAACAGTGTGGAGGTTCCTCAGGAAACTAATAATAGAACTCCCCTATGACCCAGCAATAGCACTGCTAGGAATTTACCCAAGGGATACAGAAATGCTGAGGCATAGGAGCACATGTACCCCAATGTTCATAGCAGCACTCTCCACAATAGCTAAAACATGGAAAGAGCCTAAGTGTCCATCAACAGATGAATGGATCAAGAAGATGTGGTTTATCTATACCATGGAATACTACATGGCAATGAGAAACAATGAAATCTGGCCATGTGTAGCAACATGGATGGACCTTGAGGGTGTTATGCTGAGCGAAATAAGTCAGGCAGAGAAGGACAAATATCATATGTTTGCACGTATAGGAGGATTAGGAGGAACTTGACGGAGGAACAAGGGGGAGAAGAAGGGCGGAAATGGTGGGGGAAAGGGAGAGAGGCAAACCATGAGAGACTCTTGAATGCTGACAAAAACTGAGGACTGATGGATGTGGGGGGGAGGGGGGATGGGCATGGAGGAGGACACTTGCGGGGATGAGCACTGAGTGTTATGTGGAAACTAATTTGACAACAAACTATTTGTAAAAATAAATAAATAAATAAATAAGTAAATAATAAAATAAAATAAAATGCCTTAAAAAAATGAATGCTGCTATCTTGTGTAGCATTCATTCTTTCATTCATTCATTTTAGAATTTTCTTTCTTATTGAAGCAGCTTTGAAAATGTGACTCTTATTTACTTTTATGTATAACGTTAATAAACCATCAAGAGTTACAATTTCACCAACAGTTAAACAGCTATATTATGGTCACTGACTACAGGGCTGCTGCTTTTTAGGAAGGGCAGTGTAGAGACGCCACAACAAGTAATATCACACACACACGAACACACAAAATCCTACAGATAGTATTAGCTAAAGGTTTGAGGATGAGGAAACATATCAAATACTTAGTGTATGATTGATTGTACCTATTATACATTCCCTGCTTCAGCAAACTTGAGTATAGAGTTTCTTTCAGTCAGACCTGGAATTAGGTCTCTCACTCATGTGGTTTCAATTAAGTTCTGTTAAAAATAGCTTGTAATATAAGCATTTTCATTTTTAGTGCTTCAACAACTTTACAACTTTTAATCCATACAGAGGATAAACTTTGGGGAAAAAACAAAGGAAGTTACATAGTATTCTGGTACTTGGCTTTTTATAAATAGTTGTAGTATCTAGTGTACAGTCTTTTAAGATATTTGTTCTTATTTTACAATACAAATACACATATTTAAGAAACTTTAGAAGAATGTTTCCTTACTGATTAAAAGTAAATTATTAGAAACTTGGTAGAATTTCAACACCAGGATATATTATAAATAATTAGAGAATTTTGATTTTTGAATTACATATAATTTCAGGCAGACATTCTGATTTATGGACTTTGGCTCCACATTCATGCATATCTTCAAAGTGGTGAAAACTCAGCCACAGCTGCTACATCTTGCCACTTGTTTTTATTATAATATCTGGAGAAAAAACATAATAATAGATTATTTCATATATATCACAAGAAGGTGACCAATAAATATTAATAACCAAGTTCATGGGGACATGAGCTCTTGACACCCAACCCACCAAGTTTCACCCTGTCCCTTTTTTTTTTTTAATTTTTTTTTTTAATTTATTTCTAGGAGAGAGAGAGAGAAAGACAGCATGAGCAGGGGAGGGTCAGAGAAAGAGGGAGTCACAGGCTGAAACAGGCTCCAGGCTCTGAGCTGGCAGTCAGCACAGAGCCCGACGTGGGGCTCGAACCCACGAACCGCAAGATCATGACCCAGGCGAAAAGTCGGACGCTTAACCGACTAAGCCACCCAGGTGCCCCTCACCCTGTCCCTTATTAAACAAATCCAAAGGCCATTAAAATTTTTTTAAAAATTAAAAAAAAAATAAAGGGGTTGCCTGGGTGGCTCAGTTGGTTAAACATCCGACTTTAGCTCAGGTTATGATCTCACAGTTTGTAGGTTTGAACCCCGCATCAGGCTCTGTGCTGACAGCTCAGAGCCTAGAGCCTGCTTCAGATTCTGTGTTTCTCTCTCACTCTGCTCCTTTCCTGCTCACACTCTGTCTCTCAAAAATAAACAAACATTAAAAAAATAATAAAAAATAAAAATAAAAAATAAAAAGAGGAATAGTTGGCCCACTCCTTCCTGGATATGTTGAGGTTACCACTCTGGAGACAGATGAAGACATTCCAGTGGGAAGCCCAGCAAAGATGGCTGTCAGTAGCCATCACAAGGCCTCCAATTCTAGCCATGTAACCTGGAGGAGTCAATTCAGTTGTACTTCTTATCCCTGTCCTCCTCAGCCACCACCCAGGAAGAAGATCTTCACATGTTCCTACCCACCCTTCCTTTGTATTCTACTCCTCTATGCTATAGCTAAACCCAGGCTATTCCCAATACAGGATTCTGGGATCTTCGTCCCTACATCTTGTACCAGGAGATCCTGAGTGGAGCCAGCTTTACCTATTCCCATTGCCACTTTCATACTATGACATATGTCACCTCTGGCCTTAATCAATGATTCTCAAACTTTGTTACACCTTAGAATTACCTTAGCTTTTAAAAGTCCTGATATCCAGGCAATACTTCATACCAATCAGATTAGAATATTTAGACAAGAGACTCATATTCAGGAAAGTCTGATATGCAGGTAAATTTGAACACCAGCCACCTTTATCTTTGCTGTTCAAACTATGGTCCATGAACCAGCAATTTCATCATCATGTAGGAGTTTATTAGAAATGTAGAATCCTGGGCTCCATTCCAGATCTACTGAATCAAAATCTCCAACTTAATAAGACTTTCAAGCAATTCACAAATACATTAAAATTTGGGAAGCACTGCCTTTTCTACCCTTTAGTCCCTTTTGTTGTCTTTACTGACCTCAGGTACTCTGCCCATTTATTAAACACTTTGAAAACTGGGCCACAGTAATCTATTCCATTAACCTGGAGGAACTTCCCGACTGACTAATCAACCCACCCAATTATCCCTACCCCTATTGAGGCTTCATACGTATATCAAAGGCCTGACTTCACCTAGAACACATCATTTCTGAAACTTTACAATACTGGAGACCTGGGAGTCATTCTCTAACTGTCATTTTCTCTCACCACCTTGTACCGGTACCTAATCACTAAGCCCCATCAATTATACCAATAGATATGTTTAGTTTAGACTGGTTTGTGAACTCCAGAAGTACTGAACCAGATTGCTGAACCAATTACCTGGGGATCTGCATTATTTGTAAATTACCTAGATGATCCAAGCACCACACTTTGTGATACACTGGCTCAGATCCTTATTTTCCTAACTTTGTTCTTTGGAGCTTTTGAAAAACTCCTGCCTATTCTTTCTGTTTATAAGCTCACGTCTTTACAAGTCATTCCCACACTTCTAACCAAAATGAACTAATTAAAAAGCAATTTGATCAGGATAGTCAAAAGTCAATGTGGCATAGGAGGCTCTTCACAATCTGTCCTCTGATCACTACTCAAGACTCAGAGTCTCAGTTCTGAGTCTGATCTCTACTCCAGCCGAATGTAACTTCTTTCAGTTCATTAACTACCTGATGATACTTTAATCCTCTGTGCAGGGCGCCTGGGTGGCTCAGTCAGTTAAGCATCCGACTTCAGCTCAGGTCATGATCTCAGAGTTTGTGGGTTTGAGCCCTGTGTTGGGCTCTGTGCTGACAGCTAGCTCAGAGCCTGGAACCTGTTTCAGATTCTGTATCTCTCTCTCTCTGACCCTCCCCTGCTCTTACGCTGTCTTTCTCTCTCTCTCAGAAATAAATAAAACACTTAAAAAATTTGTAAAAAAAAAAAAAAAAAGCCTCTGTGCCTCTATTTATGCTGGTGCCTCTGCCTAGAAAGCCTATACTCAGAATGCATCTGAGGGCTTCAGATCATCCTTCAAAGCATCTCCTTATGTATCTCAACACAGTTCTCCATATGTAAAAGCACCTATTGGACTTGTTTTACCTATCTGACTTCCTTTATGAGGCTGCAAATTGCATAAAGACAACTATGTTTTTATCTCAATATTACCAACCACTAACTTCATCTAACATGTGACATTCAGAGTCTATGAACTTATTGAATGAATGAACGAATTAACTGCAGACCTTCATCTTTTTTGACATTGAATCAATAAGAAAAAAAGTCTCTGTTTAAATATAATACAGAAGCCCAAAGTATAAAACAAAGAGAAGCAAAACTGTTCTGTATAGATGAGCTGTGAAACTCAGAACCCTATCTACTCTACCCCATGTATCTTATTTGACAGCTACCCAAACTACTAAAAACCAAGAAAGCTAAGTTCTAATTCTAATTCTGACATTAATTATCTGTGTGAATATGGACAAGTCACCTATTCATCTGGCCAGGTCATTTTTATTATACATAAAATAAACAAAATAGACTAGATCATTAAATGGCTCTCAAATTTTAGTGCTAATTTGGAATCACGTTGAAAGTTAGTTCTTCAAATTGTGGATTTCTATGCCATATCTCTAGAGAATGTAATTTTCCAGGTCTGTAGTAATTCTGGTGTAGGTGGTGAGAGGACCACACATCAAGACAACTTGGACTGGATGTGTTTGAAGGGCTCTTTCATATGGTTGTCACCATTCTCAAACTTCTACTTACCCATACCACCTCCTCTATCACATCTCTTTTGGATTCTTCATTTTCACCACTTTTTTCCCCTCTAATCAGCGTTATTAATGATCAAGCATCATGATGAGCAGGGGTCCTAGACTATCAAAAGTAACCTTCATACTGCAGTCCTGATTAGATAACTGCCAAACTAGCTAAAACGTTAAATGCCACAACTAAAAATAGGCCGTAACATGTTTAAAATATCACAATCACTAGTTAGCTTGGGGCTTTGCTATTTTTACTAAAGGAAAGGCAGACACAAGTGGCCAGAAGTTGAAAGGGAATTACTTAAATGAAGAGGCTGCCAAATGAGGTGAGAGCCTAGAAAGAAGCCAGGATGTGGCATAATTGGTTCAACATACATCAAGGGGTCTCCCTAAATCAAACTAAAAATTTCAGTCTAAACACTTGGAAGAACTTCCCAGACACATGTTAGTTTTGATTTGTTGCATACTTAAACCTAGAATTGTGATATTATCTGATATCATAGACTAATATGAACAGCCATAAAATTAAAAGAAGTTTCTCTATTTTTATTTTATTAAAATTTTTTAAAGAGTTATTTATTTATTGGGAGAGACAGACAGGCAGAGAGAATCCCAAATCCCAAGCAGGCTCCACACTGATAGTGGGGCTTGAATTCATGAAGCATGAAACCATGACTTGAGCCAAAATCAAGAGTAGGATGCTTAATCAACTAAGCCACCCAGATGACTTTATTTTTATTTTTTAACTTTTTATTGTTACACCCTCAAAATGTATACATATATGTACTATAAAGCTTGATGGGTTTACACAAACTTATCATACCTATGTAACCAGCATTCAGATAATGAAATAGAACACTACCAGCACACTAGAATTTTCTCTCATAGTGCTTTCTAGTTAATAGTCCCTTCCTAACTAGGACATCTGCTATAGTGATTTTCATCATAGTTTAGTTTTGCTTAGCTTTGTACTAAATATAAGTAATATTAAATGTACTCTACTGTGTCTGGCTCCTTATGTGATCAGTATTGTTGCACGTAACTGCACATTGTTGATGCTCACTGCTACACAGCACTCCCACTGCAAATGAATGTAACACAGTTTACTGATCCATTCTACTGCTGGCAGGCACTTGGATTATTTTCTTTTTGGGGCTATTATTCAAGTGCTGTTATGAACATTCTAGCGTACATCTTTTGATGAACATATATACACATTATAGTTGGATATACTGTTGAAAGTGGAAATGTTGGGACTCCATGGTCCAGGGAAATGGACATGCAGGGTCTCTTTTCACCACAGTGAAATTTCTAGGGGCCTAGTGATACAAGAAATATACCACCTAAGATAAATGGCAAGTTGTTGCATCTGGCTCCTCCTACTGGGCCTTTTTAGATTCTGGAGTCAACAGACTGCTCATCTGAGTGTACTACTTCAACCCACTTGCCAAGTGCCTAAAGGATACTGGTTTTGAGGAAGCCTTAGAATAAAAGAAGGTTCTACAACAGGTTCAGGCTACTGTGCAAGATGCTCTGCCACTTGTACCAAAAGATCTAGCAGATCCAGTGGTGCATGAAATGTCAGTGAAAGATATACATATTTTTTTGGATCCCATAGATGAATCACAGCATAAGTCCTTAGGATTTTGGAGCACATCTCTGGCATCTTCTTTGAAAAACTACTATTTTTTTTGGCAAATATCTTTTGGTCTGCTACTGGGCCTTAGTAGAGACTGAATACTTAATCATGGATCACCAAGTTACAAAGAGAGCTAAGCTGCCCATCATGAATTATACATAGTCTGATGCACAAAGCCATAAAGTTGGCTGTGCAGAGCAGCACACACTATCAAATAGACATGGCATATATGAAATTGAGCTCAAGCCCAAAAGGCACAATTAGGTAAGGAAGGAGCCCAAATGCCCATGGTCCCCACTATTGCTACACTATTTTCTCTCTCCCAGCCTGCACTATTGGCATCATGAAGAATTCTCTCTATGATCTGCTGACTGAGGGAAAAAAAACACCTCTGTCCTCTGTCTTAGTTTACAAATATGCAGGCACAACCTGAAAGCTCCTTTCTGGGGCATCCTTGAAGAAAATTGCTGAAGGTATATCCTCCCAGTGGTCAGAAAGAACTTCAAGAAATATATCTCAACGTTTCCTTTGGTAAAAGGAGAAATGGCCAGATATGTGGTTACATACTGAATCATGGATTGTGGCCTATAGTTTGGCTGGATAATTAGAGACTTGGAAGGGACATGACTGGAAAGTTGATGACAAGGAAATTTAGAGAAGAAGCATATAGACAGACTTCTCTGAATGGGTAAAAAATGTGAAGATATCTGTGTCCCCTGTGAATATTCATCAAAGGATGATCTCAGCAGACAAAGACTTTATTTTTTTTCACATAGTTTACATTATGGTTTATTCTTGGTGTTGTATATTCTATGGGTCTAGACAAATATATAATGACCTATCCACCACTATGGTACCACAGAGTGTATTATCACTGTGCTAAAGCTCTTCTGTGTTCTGTCTAGTCATCCCTCTCCTTCCAACCCCCAGCAACCATTGATCTCTTTGCTATCTCCACAGTTTTGCCTTTTTCAGAATATCACACATTGGAAACATACAGTATGTAGACTTTTCAGACTGGCTTCTTTCACAAGTATGCATTTGAGATTCTCCAAGTGTTTTCATGACTTGGTAGTTTATTTGTTTTTAGCACCGACATTTCCCTGTTGTCCTTGTTCCAGATTCTGACCATTCTAATAGGTATTGTAGTGGCATCTCATTGTTGTTTAATTTCCATTTCTCTCATGACAAAGGCTTTAATAATCAAGTAGATAATAAGATCCATTCTGTAGATAACCTGTTAGCCTTTTTCCTCAGCCACCTCTATCACCATCTGATAAACTAATGAACAAAATAGCCATGGTGGCAAAGATGGTGGTTATGTATGGGCTCAGCAACTCAGTGAAGCCAACCTAGCTATAGCCACTGATGAGTATTCAATTTGTTAGCAGGAGAGACCAATACCTAATCCCCAATATGGCACTATTCCCTGGAGTGATCAGCCAGCTACCAGGTGGCAGGTTGATTACCTTGTACCACTTTCATCATGAAAGGGACAGCATTTTACTCTTACTGGAATAGACACTTACTTTGAATATGGATTTGCCTTTCTTGCATGAAATGCTTCTGCCAAAACAACCATCCATGGACTTGGAAAATACTTTATCCACCATCATGGTATCCCAAAGAGCATTGCTTCTCATCAAGGAACTCACTTCACAGCAAAAGAAATGTGGCAAAAGGCCCAAGTTCATGGAATTCACTGCTCTTTCCATGTTCCCCACAATCTTGAAGTAGCTGACTTGACAGAATAGTGGAATGGCCTTTTGAAGACTTAGAGCACCAGTTAGGCAGCAATATCTTGCAGGGCTGGGACAAGGTTCTCCAGAATGTTGTATATGCTCTGAATCAGTATCAAATATATGGTTCTATTTCTCCCCAACTACCAGGATTCAAAGGTGCAAGAATCAAGAAATGGAGGTGCAACTGGGATCACTCAATATAACCCCTTGCAACCCACTAGCAAAATTTTTTGCTTCCTGTTCCCATGACTTTATGCTCTGCTGTCCTAGAGGCATTAGTTCCAAAGAGAGGGATGCTTCCAACAACATATACAACAATGAATCCATTGAACTGTAAGTTAAGGCTGTCACTTGGCTGCTTTGGGCTTCTCGGGCCTCTGAATTAACAGACAAAGAAGGGAATTACTGTGCTGGCTGGGTCAGCTGATCCTGACTACCAAGGTGACATTTCCTCCACAATGGAGGCAAGAAAGAGTATGTCCAGAATACAAGAGATTCCTTATGGCATCTCTTAGTTTTACCATGTCTTGTGATTAAGATCAATGGAAAATTACAACACAATCCAAGCAGGACTAATGGCCCAGACCCTACTTAAATGAGATTTGTATCACCCTACTAGTTTAAGAACTATGACCAGCTGGGGTGCCTCCTGAGGGAAAAAAATATGAAATGGATAGAAGACAAAGGTAGTTATAAATACCAGTTATGCCCACATGACTAGTTTTAGCGAGTTTCTTTGTTTTCCTCTCTCTTTTATTCCCAAATCATCTAACATAAAATGTCTTAATAATAAATAGTTAATTTTATATCACAGTACTTGAGTTACAGGGTATCAAGAAGAGTAAACAACCCCCAAGGATTTTGGATCCTCTTCTGGGAAAGGAATTAGCACGTTTGGGGTTGTATGTAGGAGAGGTACATTAAGTTAGACAGAAGTATGACTTTGTTACTGCCTTTATTTACAGATTAAATATGGTTTAAGGAGATGTGTGTGACTACATACTTGACATGAAATAGACTGTGATGGTTAGTTGTATGTGTCAACTTGGTTTGGCTATATTACCCAATTAAATTAAATAATAATCTTGCTGTTGCTGTAAAGATAATTTGTAGATAAGGTTAATATTTATTATAACAGGTTTTAGGAGATTATCCTTGATACTTGGGCCTCACCAATCAACTGAAAGGCCTTAAGAGCAAAACCAAGGTTTCCCTAAGAAAGAAGAAATTCCTCCTCTCCTAAGGACTGCATCATCAGTTCCTGCCCCCAGAGTTTCCAGCCTGCCCTGTGGTTTTCAGCCAGACTCTACAACTGCATAAGTCAGTTCCTTGAGATACCACTCCTTACATGTATCTGCATACATATATGTCTTTGTGTGTACTTACAACCGACTAGTTCTGCTTCTTTGGGGAAAACCTGACTGATACGGCATCTATTATTCCCTACCACCAGGCTAATCTCATCAGAGATGGAGTTAGAAAAAAATCTATTATGAGGTCTCTGTCTTTGAAAACTTCACAACCTGAAGAATATGAAAGGTCGGGATTGTGAATTATGTGAGGTAGTAATATATTACTAAGTGTCAAATGAGTAGCACTGAATTGAAAAAAAGAAAAAGACCTCTGTGGACTTAGGGAGTGCTCAGAACAGGCTCTGTGGCAGAAATGGGGACAAGGATCAAAAGCAGACAGTTTAGTTGGACTGAAATTGTACATAATCTATTGAATTTCAATTGCTTCATTGCCTGCTTACTCATAAAAGGTTCCCAGGCTCCAATGACTAATCAGACATTCTGTCTGATATATATAGTCAGGAAAGTACAGCAAAACGTAAAAAGTTTAAAAAACCTTGAGAGACTGAATTTCTCTTTACTACCCATTAGCAGTAAAATCTTGGACAAAATGCATACTATTTTAAGTTCCATATTCTTTACATCTAAAACAAAAATAATAATACACACTTGCCTATTACAAAGCCATAGTGAGAAATAAATGAGATATAATAAATCCTTAGCTCAGTGCCTTTCACAGAGGAAGTGCTCAACCAATGCTAGCTGAATGTAAAAATACATGAAAAATACTTTCAGAAAGAATGCTACTAAAAGGGAAACCCTACTAGCAAACCAGATTCAACAATATATTAAAAGAATTATTCACCATGATCAAGTGGGATTTATTCCCTGGGATGTAGGGCTGGTTCAATACCCACAAATCAATCAATGTAATACATCACATTAATAAAAGAAAGGATAAGAACCACATGATCCCTCAATAGATACAGAAAAAGCATTTGACAAAACACAACATTTTTTCTTCACAAAACCCCTCAAGAAAGTAGGGATAAAAGGAATATACCTCAAGATCATAAAAGCCATATATGAAAGACCCACAGTTAATATCATCCTCACTGGGGAAAAACTAAGAGCTTTCCTCCTAAGGTCAGAAAAACAAGAGGGATGTCCACTCTCACCAGTTATTCAACATAGCGTTGAAAGTCCTAGCCTCAGCAATCAGACGGCACAAAGAAATAAAAGGCATAAATAAAATCAGCAAGGAGGAAGTCAAACATTCACTCTTCACTGATGACATGATATTCTATGTGGAAAATCCAAAAGATACCACCAAAAAATTGCTAGAACTGATCCATGAATTCAGCAAAATCACAGGATATAAAATTAATGTACAGAATTTGGTTGCATTGGAATAAACCAACAATGAAACAACAGAAAGAGAAATCAAGTAATCAATCCTATTTATAACTGCACTAAAAACCATAAAACAACTAGGAATAAGCCTAACCAAAGGGGTGAAAAGTCTATCTGAAAACTATAGAAAGCTTATGAAAAAAACTGAAGAAGACACAAAAAAATGGAAAAACATTCCATGCTCATTGATTGGAAGAACAAACACTGTCAAAATGTCAGCACTACCCAAAGCAATCTACATATTCAATGCAACCCTTATAAAAATTAGACCAGCATTCTTCACAGAGCTAGAACAAACAATTCTAAAATTTATATGGAATCAGAAAAGACCACAAATAGCCAAAGCAATGCTGAAAAAGAAATCCAAAGCAGGAGGTGTCACAATTCCGGATTTCAAGCTGTATTACAAAGCTGTAATCATCAAGATAGTATGGTACAGGCACAAAAGCAAACACATAGATCAGTGGAACAGAATAGAGAGCCCAGAAATAGATCCACAAACATATGGCAAACTAATCTTCAACAAAACAGGAAAGAATATCCAATGGAACAAAGATGGTCTCTTCAGCAAATGGTATTGGGAAAACTGGACAGCAACATGCAGAAGAATGAAGCTGGGCCACTTTCTTACACCATACACAAAAATACATTCAAAATGGATGAAACACCTAAGTGTGAGAAAGGAAACCATAAAAATCCTAGAGGGGAAAACAGGCAGCAACCTCTCTGACCTCCACTGAGCAACTTCTTACTAGACATGTTGCCAAAGGCAAGGGAAATAAAAAGCAAAAGTGAACTATTGAATCCTCATCAACATAAGAAGCTTCTACACAGCAAAAGAAACAATCAGCAAAACTAAAAGGTAAACAACATAATGGGAGAAGATATGTGCCAATGACATATCAGTTAAAGGGTTAGTATCCAAACTATAAAGAACTTTTCAAACTCAACACCCAAAAAACAAATAATCCAGGGAAGAAATGGGCAGAAGACATGAATAGACACTTTTCCAAAGAAGACATCCAGATGGCTAACAAACACATGAAAAGATGCTTAACATCATTCATTATCAAGGAAATACAAATAAAAACCACAATAAGATACTGCATTATCTGATACCACAAATCAAAACCACAATGAGATCCCGCATTATCTGACACCTGTCAGAATGGCTAAAATTAACAAGTCAGGCAACAACAGATATTGGCGATGTGGAGAACATGGAGCAAGAGGAACCCTTTTGCACTGCTGGTGGGAATGCAAACTGGTTCAACCACTGTGGAAAACAGTATGGAGTTCCTTAAAAAAATTAAGAATAGAAAAACCCTACAATACAGCAATTGCACTACTAGATATTTATCCAAAGGATACAAAAATGTTGATTTGAAGGGGCAGAGGCACCCCAATGTTTATAGTAGCACTATAGACAATAGCCAAAGTATGGAAAGGTCATAAATGTCCATTGACTGATGAACAGATAAAGAAGATGTGGTATATATATACAGTAGAATACTACTCAGCGACCAAAAAGAATGAAATCTTGTCATTTGCAACAGCACAGATGGAACTAGAGTGTATTACGCTAAAAAAAATGTCAGTCAGAGAAAGACAAATAACATACCATTTCACTAATATGTGGAATTTAGGAAACAAAACAGATGAACATAGAGGAAGGGAAGCAAAACTAAGATAAAGACAAAGAGGGAGGCAAACCAGAAGAGGCTCTTAAACAAAGAGAACAAACTGAGCATTACTGGTAGAGTTTTGGTGGGGAATGGGCTTAAATAGGTGATGGACATTAAGAAGGGCACTTGTTGTGAGGAGCACTGGGTGTTATATGTAAGTGATGAATCACTAATTCTCTTCCTTAAATCATTGTTACACTATATGTTAACTAACTTGGATTTAAATTTAAAAAATAAATAAAAGTGAAACCCATCAACACTAAATTTCAAATAGTTATAAGAATAGTATCCTAGATAAATACATTTAAATCAGTGGCATAAGCTAATTTTTCAAAACATTAAGTATTTGACATTTAAAAATTATTTTTTTTAATTTATTTTATGTCTTTATTTTATTTTTTGAGAGAAAGAGAGACAGGGTGTGAGTGGGGGAAGGGTAGAGAGAGAGGGAAACAAAGAATCTGAAGCAGGATCCAGGCTCTGAGCTGTCAGCACAGAGCCCGACGCGGGACTCGAACCCATGGACTGTGAGATCATGACCTGAGCCGAAGTTGGACGCTTAACCTGAGCCACCCAAGAACCCTTAAAAGTTATTTTAGTCAAGTTCTGACACCTAACCAAACTTTTTATAATGTTACCATTTTCATTTTGTAGAAGAGCTCTTAGAATACAATTTATAAGTGGACTTTCTGTGCACATAAGGAATTTACCATGAAAGAATGTTTTATATCACCCAAAAAGTAGACACTGCATTCACACTATTGTACCTTGGGGAATTTCTTTAGGTGGAGAATATTTCTTCTTCTTTACAATAATACCTTTACTTTTTACTTGCCTCGTTCCTGGTGTTGCTCTAATAATACAACATATTTCTGATTTATTTGAAGGAAACTGAAAAAGAAAAAAACCAGATAATGCATAATTTTTCCAGGTACTATATTTGTATGTTGTTTTATTTCAAAGGCAAATATTCTCAACACCCTATTTCATACATATTAATGATAGGAAACATTTATGAAATGCTTACTCCACTCCAGACACTAATGAATTGGTTTGAAAACATTTGCTTATTTAATAATCACCAGAAGCCGACAGGGAAGATTATATTAACTCTACAATCCAGCAATTGCACTACTTGTAAAATGAGGAAACCTCCATTCAAATAATTTGGATAACTTATTTAAGGGCACAGAGAGAATGACAGAGTTAATATTCAAGCACTCCTAAGTGTGAGAGCAAGTTTATACAATTTACTGAATTAAAACACAAATTTAATTTAATTCTGAGCCAAACATTAGATTTCCTTGATTTCTCAACTAAATGGATTTTGACAACTGCCCATCAAACAGACAAGACAGGCTCTAGTTTAAAATGACAGACATATCTTACTTCTTAGAACTCAGAAATAGAGATATGTATTTATCAAGGGCTCCTCCCATTTTAAATAAAGCTGATACAGAAACATCTTCTACTGTAAAATTCATATCATCCTCTGTGGTGGACATCTGCTATTTTCCTGCCTAGCATCTTTTCCATTCTTCTGATACTAAACGGTACCAGAGTTTTCTTGGAAGAATCTACTCATTCTCCTAGGCTGTACACCACCCTTTCCTTATGGCTCAAGTGAAACTGATAGTACTTCTGGGCACCAAGGTGGCTGTAGGACCCAGCCTAGCCAATCAACATATGCCATGCCCCCAGGGCATGGTGACTGGCTGAGACAAGGACTTTGATGGGCCAGCAGGAAGAAGGGATTGCTGAATTTGAGATTCTGGCACTAAGCCAAAATCTTTGAGGGGACTAAAGCGGTCCTAGATTGATACTCAACCCTAGCTATAGCTTTTGTAGTAGACACAGATATATATCCTCTTAGGAGGATGTGATCTCATTTTAGGCTCTTAGGATTTTTATCAACTAAGATCAAGGAAATAAATGATCAGGGCTAGTAGCAAACCTGTTCTTCAAGACTCAGCTCAGAATAGTTCCAAGCAGAAATAACGGACAAAATATATTTCACCTTATCCTCTAATTATATTATAACAATAATAAATGAAGTACCAAACTCATGACAAATCAAGCTACCATGTTTAAGACTGTACAGTATCAAACTCTAGGGAGTTAAGTCCCTAGAACAGCAGATACCAGAATTGCCAACTCAGAATAGAATAACAATGTACTAAATTATTAAATAATTAACAACTGAAATTTCATGGATGAGCAAGCAACTAGAGATTATCTGGAGTGAAATGTAGATTTGACAAAGAAACAACTAGAATGTCTTGAAATGAAAAATAAAGTTGTTGCAATACAAAATCCAATGGAAGCCTTAAGCAGCAAAATAGACACAACTGAAGAATTATTGATTAAATTACCCAGAATATAACAAATAAATGAAAAGTATTTTTTTAACTTTTTAAATGTTGGTTTATTTTTGAGAGAGAGAGAAAGTAAGAATGAATATCCCAAGCAGGCCCTGCACACTCACTGCAGAGCCCAACACAGGGCTTGAATCCACAAACCATGAGATCGTGACCTAAACCAAAATCAAGAGTTGGATGCTTAACTGACTGAAACACCCAGGTGCCCCAACAAATCAGTAAAAAATATTAAATAGACTTTGAAAGATATGGAGGATAGAAAGATGCCTAACTTATGCTAATTACCATTCCAGAGAATATAAAACAGATAATAGCTGAGAAATTTCCCAAACTGATGAAAGATATTAGTACACACATTCAGGAAGCCTAAGATTCCAAGCAACATTAGAATATAAAGAAACAAGAGCAAATACAATACTAATCTCTTTAAGTATACATTCCAGTGAAATTAGAGCATACACACAATAAGGAGAACTTTAAAAATCCAGAAAGAAAAGATATATCAGTCCCCAAGACCATGTCAGGCTTAATGATTTGCCAAAAGGACTCACAAGATTCAGAAAAGCTGGTATACTCACAGTTATGGTTTATTACACAACAGAATACAAATTAAAATCCACAAAGGGAAAAGGTACATGGGAGAGTCCAGGAGAAAAAGTACACAGAGCTCAAAACAGGATGATAAGCTTCCAGTTGTCCCCTCCTAGTTAAGTCACATGGATAGTGTTTAACTTTCCCAAGTGCAAAGTGTTGCCAACATCAGAAGCCATGTCAGCCTTGACTCAGACCCCAGTATCCCATAGGTCAAACTGATATAGAGGTAGCCCAAAGCCTCAGGAATCAAAAACAGGCATTTACCATAAATCACATTGTTAGCATAAACTATCTGGCATGGTTGAGGAAGGCTACTCCAAGGGGTCATAACTCTTACAAAGGACTCTTTAAATGTCAGCAGTAAACACACACACAACACACACACACACAATTAAAAACCAGGCCAAAGGCCTTACCAGACAGTTCACTAAAGATATACAGATGGCAAATAAGCATATTAAATGATGCTCCACATGACATTTCTTAATCAAGGAGGGCAAATAAAAACAACAGTGAGATACTACTACATACCTATTAGAATGGCCAATATCTAAAATACTGACAACAGTAAACCTTTGTTCAAACCCAGAGAACACACAATACCAAGAATGGGCCCGGAGTTAAACTATGGACTTTGGGTGATTATAATGTACCAATGTAGGTTCATTCTTGGTTGAAAAAAAAAGTACCACTTGGTGAATTATATTGATAATGATGGGAGCTATGCACATATTGAAATACTGGGTATATAAGAAAACTATGTATCTCTCTTTCTCAATTTTGCTATAAACCTAAAACTTTTAAAAAAAAATTTTTTTAAATTTTTAGAAAAAGTAAAAAGATACAAAAATATATACCACATTAACAACAGTCTAAAGAAACCTAGAATACCTGTAGTGCTATCAGAAAAAGGAGATTTCTGTGCAAAGAATATTACCAGGAATAAAGAAGTTCCTTCATAATGACAGCGGGTGAATTCATCAAGAAAATATAACAATCCTCAACAATCCTAACTGTTTACACACCTAGTAGCAGAGCTTCAAAATATATAAAACAAAAAAGGATAGAAATGAAAGGAGAAATGGAAAAACCCACCATTGTAGTCTGATATTTTTGAGATCAAGAGTCTCATGCTCTTCCAATCAGAGAACTCTAGATGCTGGCGAGGATGTGGAGAAACGGGCACCCTCCTACACTGTTGGTGGGAATGGAAACTGGTACAGCCCCTCTGGAAAACAGTGTGGAGGTTCCTCAGGAAACTAACAATAGAACTCCCTTATGACCCAGCAATA
>NW_024081052.1:891825-895460 GCF_003009895.1 Hyaena hyaena
AATCAACCTGATATAACTGATACTGTAGACCATTCTACTAAAAAAAAAAAAAAAGCAGAATACACATTAATCTCAAGTGCACAAAGAACACTTACCAAAATAATACAAATGGGTTATAAAACATGTTCCAATAAAAGCATGCATACAAGACATACAAAGAATCATCTCAGACCACAATGGGATTAAATCAGAAATTAGTAACAGAAAGATTTCTGAAAAATTTTCAAGTACTAGGGACAAGAAAAAGCACACTTCTAAACAGGCCATGGATCAAAGAGTAAATAAATAGGTTAAGTAGAAAGTATGTGAACTCCATGAAAATAAAAATACAGCATGTAATAACTTGTAGGATGCTGCTAAAGCATTAAAGGTAAATTTATAGCATTAGGTACCTACATTAGAAAACAAGAAAGGTCAGGGCACCTCGATGGCTTAGTCAGTTGATGTGGGAAATAAGCTTAGGATTCACCCAGGCTTACACCAATGGGTTAACAAGGCATAAAGAAGTACAAAGCCATGGGATGCTCTCACCCAAGTTTGGATAAACAAGATTAGCACCCCAGAATAGGGAGGTGCAAAGGCACCCCAGAGTAGAGAGGGGGTGCAGACCCCCCAGAATAGAGAGGGAGGGACAAAGGCCCCAGAATAGAAAGTGGTGCTAATGCATCAAATACAAAGTATATGAGGTAAGCAAGATTAGGCATTCAGTTTAGTACTATTGCAGAAAGCTGGTTTCATAGGAGGGAAGAACCAAGTTAGGTAAGCAGGTAAATAGGGCTATAGACCGCTGCACTGCAACGCTGTTGAGTGACGCTGCCCAGAAGGGAGCTGATTTACAAAAGGTGTGTTGTTAATCCTGAAGTGTTTTGCCCTTATCTGTCTTGTCCCCTAGGCTAGCTAATATAAATAGACACGGCGCCTCCTGTCTGTCATTAACAACCATCTGCCCATTTGCCCTGAGCCAAGATTTTGTTTTATAGTGACCCAAACCCCAAACACTGTATATCTTCAAAACCCCCTTTCCCTCATGCTTATGAGTTGATGTTCACCAATTCATTGTCTCTTTGTGCACACCCATCACATTTGTAAGCCTTCTGATCTTAATAATTATGGGGCAAGGACTCTTATTCAGGGTTATTGTCTTTTCCTGGACATTAGCAATTTCTCATTTTAATCCTGCATCCTGCTTTCTTGCTAAGACAAGAAAGAACTTTAGACATAGATCTATGACAGGTCAAGTGTCTGACTTTGGCTCAGGTCATGGTCTCGCAGTTCACCAGAGTTCAACCCCTTGTTGAGATCTGTGCTGACAGCTCAGAGCCTGGAGCCTGCTTCAGATTCTGTGTCTTCCCCTCTCTCTGCCCCTTCTGTTAGTGTTCTCTCTTTCTCTCTTTCTCCCCCTCTCCTTCTCCCTTTCTCTCTCAAAAATGAATAAATATTAAAAAAAGAAAAGAAAAGAAAACAAGAAACATCTCCTATTAATGACCTCATCTTCTACCTTAAGAAAGAAAGAAAAGAAAACCAAACCCAAAGTAAGCAGACAAAAGAAAATAACATGAGAGGAGAAACTGATGAAACAGAAAATAGAAAAATACAGAAAAAATAAATCAAACTTCTAGCCAGATTAATGAGGAAAGAAAAAAAGAAGATACAAATTACCAATATCAGGAAAGAGAAAGCCTATATCACTACAGATACCAACGTATTAAAAGGATAATAAAGGCATAAATAGATCATTTGACAATAAATTTGACAACTTCTAGAAAACAAATTCCCTGAAATACTCAAACTACCAAAGTTCACTCAAGAAGAAATAGATAAGTTGAATAGCCCTAAAGAGATTTTTTTTAATGTTTATTTATTTTTGAGAGAGAGAGAGAGAGAGAGAGAGAGAGAGAGAGAATGAATGTGCAGGCACACAGCAAAAAAAGAGAGAGACAGAGGATCTAAGGCTGGCTCCATGCTGAGAGCTGAGAGCCAGGTATGGGGCTGGAATGCAGGAACCGTGAGATCATGATGTGAGTCAAAGTCAGATGCTTAAACAACTGAGCCAGCTAGGCATCCCAGCCCTAAAGAGATTTTTAACTGTAGCTTATTTCCTTTCAAAAAAAAAAACAAAAACAAAAAAAACTCCAGGTCTAGATGACTTCACTAGTGAATTCTACTAAACATGAAGGCAGAAATAATACTAGTTCTTTTCCAAGAAACTGAAGATGGAGTATTTTCAACTTGTTGTATGAGGTTAGCATTACTCTGATACCAAGCTCAGACATACACATCAAAAAATAAATAAAGACCCTCATGAACACTGATGGAAAAATTCTAAAAATTTTTTCCATAAATATATCAATATATAAAAATAAAACTCCACCATAATCAAGTGGAGTTTATCCCAGGATGCAGAGTTGATTTAACATTAGAATATAAATCAATATATTTTTCAATTTAGTAACTCATCATATTAACAAACTGTAAAAGAAAAAATCTATTATCTCAATAGTTACAAAAAGTGCATTTGGCAAAAATCCAACATTCATTCCTAATAAAAACTCTTAAGTATATTAGGAAAAGGTGGGAACTTACTCAACACAGGAAAAACTTATAGCTAAGATCATATTTAATGGTGAACTCCTGACTGTTTTCCCTCAAAGTACAGAAACAAGGCAAGGATATTTGCTCTCCCCACTGCTTTCTCAGTATTGTACAGGAAAATCTAGCCAGTAAAATTAGGCAAGAAAAAAAAAGTGTTCTGGATTAAAAAGGAAGAGGTAAATCTTTTTTTTTCTCCATAGACAATATAATTGCTAAGGCATGATGGAATCTTGGGGGTATGGGAGACTACTAGAACTAATAATTTAGTTTAGCAAGTTTGCAATATACTTGTTATGAATAGAATGTTTCCATTCCCACAAAATTCATATGGTGAGGGGCACCTGGGTGGCTCAGTCGGTTAAGCACCAAACTCTTGATTTCAGCTCAGGTCATGATCTCACAGTCATGAGATCGAGCCCCACATTTAGCCCCACATTGAGCATGGAGCCTGCTTGGAAGTCTCTCTCTCTCCCTTTCTGGCCCTCCCCAACTCACACACATGCACTCTCTCTCTCCCCTCAAATAAATAAATATTTTAAAATATTAAGTAAATAAATAATTAAAGAAATTTTATATGTTGAAGTCCTAACTCCCAATGAGACTGTATTTGGAGATAGGCTCTGTGAGAGGGTAATAAAGGTTAACTGGATTAATAAGGGTGAGGTCCTAATCTGAGAGTGCTAGTGCCCTTGTAAGAAGGGGAAGAAATATGAGAGCTCTTTTTTCTTTGTGCAAAGAGAGAAAAGGCAATGTGAAATCACAGGAAGAAGGTGGACATCTGTAAGACAGAAGAAAGCCTTTGCAGGAACTGAATAAGTCAACATCTTGGTCTTGGCTTTTCCAAGAGAAAGTCCAAGAGAGTAAGAAAATACATTTCTATTGTGTAAGCCACCCAGTGTATAGTCTTCAATTATGGCAACCCAAACAGACTAATATGATGATCAACACACACACACACAAACACACACACACACACACAAAGTATTTTTTTTTTTTACAAATAGTTTATTGTCAAATTAGTTTCCACATAACACCCAGTGCTC
>NW_024081052.1:897279-928968 GCF_003009895.1 Hyaena hyaena
AAGAGGGAAAGTTTGACTTCCTCTTTGCCAATTCTGATGCCTTTGATTTCCTTTTGTTGTCTGATGGCTGATGCTAGGACTTCCAGCACTATGTTAAACAGCAGTGGTGAGAGTGGACATCCCTGTCGTGTTCCTGATCTCAGGGGGAAAGCTCTCAGTTTTTCCCCGTTGAGGATGATGTTAGCTGAAGGCTTCTCATAGATGGCTTTGATGATGTTTAAGTAGGTTCCTTCTATCCCGACTTTCTCGAGAGTCTTTATTAAGAAGGGATGCTGTATTTTGTCAAATGCTTTTTCTGCATCTATGGACAGGATTATATGGTTTTTATCTTTTCTTTTATTGATGTGATGGATCACATTGATTGATTTGCGAATGTTGAACCAGCCCTGTAACCCAGGAATGAATCCCACTTGATCTTGGTGGATGATTCTTTTTATGTGCTGCTGGATTCGATTTGCAAGGATCTTGTTGAGGATTTTTGCATCCGTATTCATCAAGGATATTGGCCTGTAGTTCTCTTTTTTTGCTCGGTCTCTGTCTGGCTTGGGAATCAGAGTGATGCTGGCTTCATAAAATGAATCCGGGAGTTTTCCTTTGATTTCTATTTTTTGGAATAGCTTGAGAAGAATTGGGATTAATTCTGTTTTAATGTCTGGTAGAATTCCCCAGGGAAGCCATCAGGTCCAAGGCTCTTATTTGTTGGGAGATTTTTGATGACTGATTCGATTTCTTCACTCGTTATGGGTCTGTTCAGGTTTTCTATTTCTTCCGTGTGAATCTTGGTAGTGAGCACACACAAAGTATTTTTATATGCTAGCATTAATAGTCAGAAATTGAAATTAAGAATACCATTTACAATAGTATCAAGAATATGAAATAGTGTCATTAAGTGGGAAATGATGACATCAAGTGGGAATAATGACCCAATCAGTGAAAACTATAGAATGTTTCAAAGAGAAACTAAAGACTCAAAAAATGGATAGCTTTACATTGTTCTTGGGTTGGGTCTTCCAATCCAATACTGTCATGATGTCAATTCTCCCCAAATTAATCTGCAGATTAATGCAATCCTAAATCAAAATTACATCAGAATTTTTTTCTTTTGGTAGAAAACAACAAGCTGATTCTAAGATTAATATAGACATACAAAGGACCTAGAATAGCCAAAACAATTGGAAAAAGAAGAACAAATTTAAAGGGCTAACACTATCTAATTTCAAGAACTGTTGTAGTGCCCTACTATTTAATACTGTGTGGTACCTGCATAAAGATAGACAAAAGATCAATAGAACAGAGTATCTGAAGCCGGAGCCAGATGTGGGGCTCACTATGTTGTACAGCTGAAACTAATGTAACATTGTAGGTCAACCATACTTCAAAAAAAAAAACTATTATAATAGGGTATTGCAATAGGAGAGAGAGGGGGCTCAAATCCAAATACAGCAAGGGATTTACAGCTAACAAGAAGAATGGGGAAGTCAGTGGTTGGAAAACTACTATGAAGAGACATCAAGAGTAAGGTGATTTTCATTAAACTGATCTGTGATATTGTGATTTTTAATAAGAAATATAGATTTGGTTTTGGCCCCCGTTGCTGGCACAGAGCTCCTAAAACCTTTAGATTTCCCTAAGCGATAACAGCAATAAAGTTTTTTTGTTAATGTGATGAAACTTTTAGAATGCCCCTAAGAATGGGGGCTCGTTGCCAGGGGAATCAACCCTGGATTAGATGGTTGGAATTTCTAGGCCTACCCCATAACCTAGCTAGGGAAGAGGCACTAAAGGTTTACTCAGTTGCCAGTGGCCAATGATTTAGTCAACCATACCTACAGAATGGAGCTGTTACCAGCTAAACTCTAAGACCTGACCTTTACTGCTCACCTGCTTGTACCAACCAACCCCTGTCCCACATCTTCACTTAAGCTCTTCTTTCCCGTTTGTCTCTTAACACAGGCAAAGAACCAAGGGGCATAGCATCCTGTGATGGCAACCAAAACTAGCCCTCAAGCAAGAATGACTCCCTGGAAGAAGAGCTCCCGGAGCCAGACCACCCAGACCAGTTTGAGCATAACCACCCTGCCCTCGATTCACATTTACACACACAAACTATGGAATGACCCATGCAGTGATTGGCAGTTACCTTTACCTCATTATAACACTAAAATCTCTGCCCAAGGAGGAGCACAAACCTCATTTACATAACATATGTATGTACAAGCTTGTTTCCTTAAGTCGTCTGCACTACCTTGTTCCTGCCTCCACATATGATGACAAAACTCCCTGAATAAAAGGAACCCATTCACCATTTCTGGGGAGTCACGGCTTTTGAAGTTATTCCCCATGATCTCCTTATTTGCTGTAAATAAAGCCTCCTTTGTGTGACAACTCTACCTGGTGTAGTTTCTACATGTGACTTACCAACGAGTAAACTCATGTTAGTTTAGTTACATAGCTTCCATAAAACCCAGAGAGGATCTGGGTTGATTAACATATGGAGATTCAGAGAGAGTGTTGCCCTAGGAGAAAGCATGGAAGCTCTTTCCCCTTTCCCCATACCTTGTCCTATGAATTTCTTCCATGTGGCTATTCATGAGTTATATTCTTTTATAATAAACCAATAATCTAATAAGTAAAATGTTTCTTTAAGTTCTGTGAGCTACTATAGTAAATTAATAGAATTCAAGGCAGGGGTCATGGGAACGTCTGATTTTTAAAGTCAGCTAATGAGAAGCAGAGATAACAACTTAGACTTTCAAGTAGCATCTGAAGTGGAGGGCGGTCTTATGGAACTACAAAGTCCTTTACCCGTGGAATCTGATGATATCTTTGGGCAGTGCCAGAACTGAGTTGAATTCTAGGACACCCTGCTGGTGACAGGAGTATTGCTTGTTGGAGGTGTGGGGAGCTCCACTACACACAGACACTTAGAAAGGAGATCCAGGAACCTAATTAGGCTAGTGTGCCAAAGGCAGACCAGGGGGATCAGATATCAAGGGTGGGAGATTCTCTGTAAATTGAGAAAATTCTTGCTAAAACTATACTCAGCAAGGATGGACACAGAAGCCCAAGGTCAAGGCCTAGTTGAGAACAGGGCTCAGAGGAGCCTAACTAAAGTGTGATCAAGAAGAGAATCTTTGTCAATACAAATACATATATGTATATGTATATGAAAATTCCTAGCAGCTAAACAATACAAATTCCATAAATGGGTGAATGGATGAACTTTTGTAAAGCACACAATGGAGTAACACATATCACTAAAAAGGACCAAACTATCAACACACTCAACAAAAATGAATTTCAAAATAATTATGCTAAGTAAAAGACACCTGACCAAATATTCTCCAACTCTCTCACTTGAGTGACCCCAAAACACCAGAAAAATATAAACCAACTTATAATTACCAAACTAGATCAGCAGTGGCTTGGGGGCAGGGGCAGGAAAGACAAAATTAGGGAACAGGAGGAGGAAACTTTTGGGTTGACAGATATTTTCACTATCTTGATTGTGGTGGTGCTTTCACAGTTGCATACATATGTGAAAACTTTCAAATTATACACTTTATTGTGCAGTTTATTGCATGTCAATTATTCCTCAATAAAGATGCTTTAAAATTATTTTATTTTACTTTATTTTATGTGTATTTTAATTTTGAGACAGAGAGAGACAGAGCATGAGTGGGGGAGGAGCACAGAGAGCAGGAGACAGAATCCAAAGCAGGCTCCAGGCTCTGAGCTGTCAGCACAGAGCCAGACATGAGCTTTAACCCATGAACCGTGAGATCATGATCTGAGCTGAAGTCAGATGCTTAACTGACTGAGCCATCCAGGCATCCCTTTTTTATTTTAAAGAGAGAGAGTGTGCAAGTCGGGGAGAGGGAGAGATGGAAAGAGAGACAGAATCCTAAGCAGACTACACTTAGTGTGGAGCCTGACACAGGGCTCAATCACTGGGATCATGACCTGAGCTGAAATCAAGAGTCAGACACTCAACTGACTGAATCACCCAGGCACCCCATAAGATGCTTTTTTAAAAAGGTCAAAGTCTCCCATTTCACCTGACCTCTCAATATAATGGGCGTTAGTCTTGTGTTTTCCTACTTCCTCCATTCCAAGTCCCTACCTCAATATATTTTTACTTCCCTTCAACCTCTTACATAACATTTTCTTTTTCTCTCTCTTTCAGGAAATGATACCTCTAACTGCCTCAAGTTTCAGCTTTTTATAATCTGTTCTCCACCCCTGGAGACAGAAGGCCATATGATATCATCCCTCATTCATAATTCTTTATTGGCTCCTCTCAGGAAAAAGATCCAAATTTTTTAATATGTATTAAAGACCTTTGAGATCTTGGCCCTTATTTATCTTTACAGTCTAATCACCAGCTTTCTCCCCACCATCACCATCAGGATTCCCATTCTCACCCCAGGGTCTCACTGAAAGGATCTGGCTACACTAAACCACTACATATCCCTAAAGTTTTGCCTTTTTATTTCTTTTTCCCTGCCTCTTTTTCTTACTCTGTCCTTCTTCTGTCTATCTGCTCCCAAACCTCTTCTCTCTGGCTCTTTCTGTCTCCACAACTGACTTTCTGTTCTCTCTTTTTCTGCTCATCCCCTATCTCTACTCTTAACCCCATGGCACTTAGTTTGATGAGTTTTATGTCTTCTTTCATAATAAAGCATAATATTTCTGCGTATTCATCCTAACGCAATGAAATTGGTGACCACAATTTTTATGTACAGGTGAAAATGGTGTTTGGGATCAAAGTAGGTTAATATTGTTTCCTCTAGTTGTTGAACAACCCCAAGTCTTGGCAATGCAAAGTGTTCTGGCTGTGGCAGCCTAATATCTTTTATTTATAATTGTAACAAATAGCTGCCTCCACATGTAGATTATGTTAGCCACAAATGAGCTACAGATTTCTTAGATTATCTCATAAACAAAGTATCTAATATGATAGTAATAATTTCTTTTAGTAATTGCAGGAAAAATTAAAAATACTAACCTCATTTGAAAAATTTTCTTGCAAACTTGACACAGGAACAATTTCATCTGAATTAACAGAATTGCTGACATTTGGAAATAGTTCTTCAAAAGTTGCTCTCTGTACTGAAGACAAATCAACCTATAAAATATATATATTACTCTTATAGAAATGAAGTGTTGCAGTGTTGTAGAAGTGTTGCAAAATCAATTATTTTTACGTACTTGAAGTTGAAATACTATCACATTAGGAGCATTTTCTTGTGAAAAAGTATGGAGTTTCTAAAGTGATAAAAAGATTCTAAAATTGACTGTGGTGATGACTGCACACATCTGTGAATATACTAAAAAACAGTGAATTTCACACTCTGAATAGGTGAATTGTATGGTATGTGAATTATATCTCAATAAAGTTATTTTTATTTTTATTTTTTTAACGTTCATTTATTTTTGAGAAAGAGAGAGAGAGTGTGTGTGTGTGTGTGTGAGAGAGAGAGAGAGTGGGGGAGGGGCAGAGAGAGAAGGAGACACAGAATTAGAAGCTGGCAGCACAGAGCCGGAGGCAGGGCTGGAACCCACAGAGTGGGAGATCATGACTTAAGCTGAAGTCGGACGCTCAACCAACTGAGCCACTCAGGCACCCCACAATAAACCTGTTTTTAAAAGGTCCACAACAAAGGCGCCTGGGGTGGCTCAGTCAGTTAAGCAACTGACCGACAGATCAGTCAGTTCCTGAATTTGAGCCCCACATCAAGCTCTGTGCTGACAGCTTGGAGCCTGGAGCCTGCTTCAGATTCTGTGGTTCCCTCTCTCTTTCTCTCTGCCCCTTCCCTGCTCACACTCTGTCCCTTTCTCTCTCAAGAATAAATAAACATCTGGGCGCCTGGGTGGCTGAGTTGGACAAGCGACTGACTTTAGCTCAGATCAGAATCTTCCGGTTCGTGGGTTTGAGCCCCGCACAGAGCTCTGTGCTGAAAGCTCAGAGCCTAGAGCCTGTTTCAGAGTCTGTGTTTCCGTTTCTCTCGACCCCTCTCCCACTCATGCTGTATCTGTCTCTCTCTCAAAAATAAATAAATAGTTAAAAAAAATTTTTAAAGAATAAACACTTAAAAAAGCCCACAACAGCTCTATGTAGAAAACCCGAAAGACTCTGCCAAAACTTGCTAGAATACATGAATTCAGCAAAGTCGCAGGATAGAAAATCAATGTGCAGAAATCTATTTTATTTCTATACAACAATAACAAAGCAGAATAAAAAGAATTCAAGGAATCTATCCCATTTCCAGTCACATCAAAAACAATATGCCAAGGAATAAACCTAATTAAAGAGGTAAAAGATCTATATTCTGATAACTATAGAACACTTATGAAAGAAATTAAAAAGGACATAAGGAAATGGAAAAGCATTCCATGCTCATGGACTGGAAGAAGAAACATTGTTAAAATGTCTATACTATCCAAAGCAATATACACATTTAATGCAATCCCTACCAAAATACCACCTGCATTTTTCAGAGAGCTAGAACAAACAATCCTAAAATTTGTATGGAACCAAGAAAGACTCTGATCCTGAAAAGGAAAACAAAGCTGGAGGCATCACAATTCTAGATTTCAAGCTATATTACAAATCTGTAGTCATCAAGACAGTGTGGTACTGGCACGAAAAAAGACATAGATCATATATGGTGAACTCAGCTTCAACAAAGCAGGAAAGAATATCTAATGGAAAAAAAAAAAACCAGTCTCTTCAACAAGTGGTGCTGGGAAAACTGGACAGCAACATGCAAAAGAATGAAAGTGGAAGGCTTTCTTATACCATACACAAAACTAAATTTAAATGGATGAAAGACTTAAATGTGAGAAAGAAAAAACATCAAAATCCTAGAGGAGAACACAGGCAGCAACCTCTTTGACCTTGGCCAGAACAACTTCTTACTAGACACATAGCTGAAAGCAAGGGAAACAAAAGTAAACATCAGCTATTGGGACCTCATCAAGATAAAAGTCCATCTTGATTCAGCAGAGGAAGGAGTAACCGCAAACTTGCCCACATCATAGGTAAATGAGAGAATCTGTGAGCAAGGATATTTTCCCATTATAGAATGTAACTATTACTCTGAAATCTAAGAAAGATAATTTGCAAGGAAAGACATTCCTTATATATCAAGACCCTTTTATCCTTTAACCATCTAAAAAATAAAATAATAACAGATTAAAAAAAAGATAAAAACCTTCTGCACAGTGAAGGAAACAATCAACAAAACTAAAAGGCACCTACAGAATGGAAGAATATATATGTAAATGACATATCTGAGGAAGGGTTAGTATCCAAAATCTCTAAGGAACTTATCAAACTCAACACCCAAAAACCAAAGAGCCCTGTAAAGAAATGGACAGTAGACATGAAGAGACATTTTTCCAAAGAAGACACTGAGATGGCTAAAAGACACATGAAAAGATGCTCAACATCACTCATCACCAGGGAAATACAAATCAAAATCACTTGGTACCATCTCACATCTGTCAGAATGGCTAAATTTAACACCACCAGAAACAAGTGTTGGCAAGGATGCAAACAGAAGGGAACCCTTTTGCACTACTGGTGGGAATGGAAATTGCTGCACTCAAAGAACAGTATGGAGGTTCCTCAAGAAATTAAAAACAGAACTACCCTACAATCCAGCAACTGCACTATTAGGTATTTGCCTAAAGAATACACATATACAAATTTGAAGGGGTGCATGCCCCCCGATGTTTATAGCAGTATTAACAACAATAGCCAAACTACGGAGAGTGCAAATGTCCATCAAATGATGAATGGATAAAGAAGATGTGGTATATATACCCAGGGGAATATTACTCAGCCACAAAAAAAAAAAAAAAAAAAAAAGAAATCTTGCCACTTTCTATGATGTGGCTAGAGCTAGAATGTATTATGCTAAGAGAAATAAGTCAATCAGAAAAAGACAAATACCATATGATTTCAATCCTATGTGGGATTTATGAAACAAAACAGATGAACATATAGGAAGGAGGGTGAGAGAGAAGAGAGAGAAACAAACCATAAGAGACTCTTCATGACAGTGAACAAACTATGGGTTGAAGGAGAGAGGTGGGTGGGAGATGATGGGTCCTAAGGAGGGCATTTGTGATGAGCACTAGGTGTTATATGTAAGTGAGGAATCACTAAATTCTATTCTTGAAACCAATATTGCACTGTATGTTAACCCCAACTAAAATTTAAATTAAAAAAATAATAATAAGTAAAAAATAAAAAAATAAAAAGCCAACTACAAAAAAAAGTGTGAAACATACAATTACTATGTGACTCAGCAATTCTACTTCCTCTTCTAGGTATATACCCAACACAAGTGAAAGCATATATTCACACAAAAATTTGCACATGATTGTTCATAGCAGTATTATTTTTCATAATGCTACCAAACTGACAAATTAGTAAATAAAATGTGGTATATCCTTACCATGGGATATGATTCAGCCATAAATAAGGAAAAAAGTACATGAATGTACTGTACATCCAGTATAAAATGGATGAATTTGAAAACATTATGTTAAGTGCAAGAAGGGAATTATAAAAGGCCAAATATTCTATGATTCCATATATATATAAAATAGCCAGAATAAGTAAACCTAAAAACAAAACAAAACAAAACAAAAAAAAACCCAACATTTCCTGAGCTTGAAAAACTGATCTATGGTTAATTCTCATGCTCTGTTCTACTAGGAGAGTGATAAAGGTAAATGTCAACATTGCTGGATGGTAAAAATGATAAGTTGTACCTGGATGAGGAAAGGCTACAAATGCACAATGAAAAAACGATAAATGCACTATATGTAAGTAACCTCTATGAAACGCACCATACTTTGAACTTCACTGACTCTTCATGTTTATTTATTTATTTTTTTAAATTTTTTAAAAAATTTTTTTAATTTTTTTTTTTTATTTCTAGGACAGAGAGAGACAGCATGAGCAGGGGAGGGTCATAGAGAGAGGGAGTCACAGACTCTGAAAGAGGCTCCAGGCTCTGAGCTGGCAGTCAGCACAGAGCCCGACGTGGGGCCCGAACCCACGAACCGCGAGATCATGACCTAAGCGAAAGTTGGACGCTTAACCGACTAAGCCACCCAGGCGCCCCCATGTTTATTTATTTTTGAGAGAAAGAGAGACAGAGTGGGAGTGGGTAAGGGGGAGAGAGAGAGGCTCGAAGAATCTGAAGCCGCTGCAAGCCCTGAGCTGTCAGCAAAGAGCCTGATGCAGGGCTGGAACTCATGAACCGCAAGATCATGACCTGAACCAGAGTCAGATGTAATCGACTTATAATTTGGCACGTCTCTTGTGGGGACCCTGGAAGCTATGTCTATTTGCTATTACAAAAGATATTAGATCTTGTGTCTGAGTTGTCCCCAAACTTCTAAGTAAACTGCTTCATGGACTTCTATGAATACTGTTCCCACTAAAGAGGAATACCTTTTTCTGCCCTGTTTTCAAGTTGTATTCCTGTTGTTTAGTTTAACATAAGAAGAACCATAATTGGGTAAGAGTCAAATTCTAAGATTCTTACAACAAAACAGAGAGGAGAAATTTAATGAAATGGAATTTTGCAATGATCTCTTGGCTATGACAACAAAAGCACAGGCAAAGAAAAAATAGATAAATTGGACTACATATAAATTAAAGTTTTTAGGGTGTCTACAATGGCTCTGTCGGGTAGATGTCCATCTATAGCTCAGGTCATGATCTCATGGTTCATGAGTTTGAGCCGCACATGGGCCTCTCTGCTTTCAGTGCAGAGCCTGCTTTGGATCCTCTGTCTCCCTCTCTCTCTCCCCTTCCCCCACATGCTCTCTCTCTCTCTTTCTCTCTCACTCTCAAAAACACTTTTTTTAAAAATTAAAGCTTTTGTACATCAAAGGATACTATCAACAGAATGAAAAGGTAACCCACAGAATGGGAGAAAATACTTGCAAACCATATATCTGATAAGAAGTTAAAATCTCAAATATATATTAAAAAAACTCCTACAACTCAACAAGAAATAAATAATCTGATTAAAAAATGAGCAATGGACTTAAATAGACATGTTTCAAAAGAAGATACACAAGTGGCAAATAAGCACATAAAAAGATGCTCAACATCACTAGCCATAAGGGAAACAGAAGTCAAACCATAATGAGATACTGTCTCATACCCATGAGGATAGCCATTATTGGAAAAACACACAGTTGGGGTGCCTAGGTGAGTCAGTCGGTTAAGTGGCTGATCTCGTGGTTCATGAGGTTTAGCCCCCTGTCAGGCCCTGTGCTGACAGCTCAGAGCCTGGAGCCTGTTTCAGATTCCCCGTCTCCCTCTCTTTCTACCCTTCCTGACTTGTGTTCTGTTTTTGTCTCTCAAAAATAAATAAAAACATTAAAAAAATTTTTAAACACATAGCTGTAATCATCAAGACAGTATGGTACTGGCACATAAACAGACACATAGATCAGTGAAATAGAAAACCCAGAAATGGACCCATAAATATGTGGCCAACTAATCTTTGACAAAAGCAGGAAAGAGTATCCAATGGAAAAAATATAGTCTCAGGGGAGGAGTCAAGATGGCAGAACAGCATGGAAGTTTTTCTTCCATCTCGTGTATATAAAATATAGCCTGAACACACTAAACCATCCTGCACACCTAGAAAACAGACTTGAGGATTAACACAACAATCTATACAACCTAAACCAAAACACTCAGCAATGGTGTTGGAGAGGTGAACTGGGGGAGAAAGAAGCTGTAGAGGGCAGGAAGCTGTTTTTGCTTGCAGAGAGAGGACAGAGACAAGACAGAGTAAAGGAAAAGCACCCCCCACAAAAGGAGCTGAAGAGAAAGTGGAAAAGTGGAAATAGCCACAGGGACTGAACTAAAAAGGGAGAAGGGAGAAAGGAGAGGGTTTAAATTCCATTAAGACTCCATAAACAGGGGGAGCACAGAGTCTGAAACTCTGTAGCTGAATACCTGCTGGTGGTCTGGTGGGAAGGGCAAATCCCCAGGAGCAGAGTGGGGTCTGGGAAGACTGCTTCCACTGCTTGAAGGACATTTGGTAGAGGCTGTGTGGCCATCAGGTCCCAGCAGACCCCAGAGAACAATCACATTTACTGGTCCTGGAACAAGGTCGTTAAGGCTGAAGCCTGGTGCCAGATGTGTGTTGTGATTTTCCATAATCCCTGAAACGCTGCTGATACATGATTGTGTGAACCTTTTCTGGGGTGGGCTGGCACCCAGCCATAGTCTCTGGACATCAGCAGCAGCACGGTCCCACGAATGCTTGCAGGTAAAGTGGCCACCCAGCCATTGCTTGGTGAGACCATCCCCGGAGGATCTAAGCAGGTCAAAGTCACAGTCCCTTAGAAGTGAGGAGTTGGGAAACACAGCCACATCTGAGATAAAACTGAGTAGGGAGGTGCCGTCTGGCAACCTGATGGCTTGGTCAGGGACAGTGTAAAGCGGGGAGTGGGCAGAAGCTAGAGACAAAGGATGAGTGTGTGATTGTTGGCCAGGGAGAGCACAGAGTTCCAATACTAGAAACTGAGTAGCTGGGTGATGCCATTTGCACCCCTCCCACACCTGTGCACAGACACCTACAGGCACCACAACAATACACCCCAGTAAACTAAACAGCGTCATCTAGTGGAGAACAAAGCCATTACACTAAGCCCTGCCCACCTGGGTCAACTTCACTCTTCATGAACACCACAAATCTCTCCGCCTGCTCAAGAGAATGGACTATAAAGTGCTTCATAGTTTGACTTCTAGGGTAAAATGAGGTAATATCAATCATATTTCAGTCTGTTCACTGGGCCATCTATTCAATTTTCTTTCTCTCTTTTTTTCTTTCATTTTTGTTTCCTTTACTTGAATACAGAAAGAGAAAAATATTTTTATTTTCAACTTTTATTAAAAATCTTTTTTCTACTTATTTTTTTACTTTTTTGTAAAATTTTCAAATTCTATTTTACTTCCATCACTTCAATTTACTCTATTTCATTGTATTCATTTTCTCAAATTTTCAAACATTTTCCTTTTTTTTCTTTTTTCTTTTTCCCTTTTTTCTCTGAACAATCAAGCTCCTTTCAATAATCAAACCAAAACACACCTAGGATCTAGCATCATTTATTTGATTCTGTGTGTGTGTATGTGTGTGTTGTTTTCGTTTTTATCATTTTAATTTTTTTTACCTTATTAATTCCTTTTCTTCCTTCAAAATGACAAAATGAAGGAAATCACCCCAAAAGAAAGAGCAGGAAGAAATGACAGCCTGGGACTTAATCAACACAGATACAAGCAAGATATCTGAACCAGAATTTAGAATCACGATAATAAGACTACTAGCTGGAGTCAAAAATAGATTGGAATTCCTCTCTATGAAGATAAAAGAAGTAAATTCTAGTCAGGATGAAATTAAAAATGCTATAACTGAGCTGCAATCTCGAATGCATGCCACAGTGGCAAGGATGGATGAGGCAGAGCAGTGAATCAACAATACAGAGGACAAACTTATGCAGAATAACAAAGCAGAAAAAAAGAGAAAGACTAAAGTAAAAGAGCATGATTTACGAATAAGAGAAATTAGTGACTCATTGAAAAGGAACAACACCAGAATCATAGGGGTCCCATAAGATGAAAAGAGAGAAAAAGGGGATGTGAGCAAATCATAATGGAAAACTTTCCTAACCTGGGGAAAAACACAGACATCAAAATCCAGGAAGCACAGACGACTCCCACAGGTTCAACAAAAACCACCCATCAACAAGGCATATCATAGTCAAATTCACAAAATACTCAGGCAAGGAAAGAATCATGAAAGCAGCAAAGGATAAAAAGTTCTTAACTGGGGCACCTGGGTGGCTCAGTCAGTTGAGCTTCCAACTTTGGCTCAGGTCATGATCTCATGATTCATGGGTCCAGGCCCCGCATCAGGCTCTCTGCTGACAGCTGGATCCTGCTTCAGATTCTGTGTCTCCCTCTTTCTCTGACCCTCCCTTGCTCATGCTGTCTCTGTCTCTCTTTCAGAAGTAAATAAAAAGCATTTTTTTAAAAAGTCTTTAACTTACAAGGGAAGACAGATCAGGTTTTCAGCAGAACTATCCACAGAAACGTGGCAGGCCAGAAAGTAGTGGCAGGATATATTCAATGTGCTGAGTCAGAAAAATATGCAGCCAAGATTTCTTTATCCAGCAAGGCTATCATTCAAAATAGAAGAAGAGATTAAGTTTTCCAGACAAACAAAAATTAAAGGAGTTCATGATCACTATACGAGCCCTGCAATAAATATTAAGGGGGGGTCTCTGAGGGAAGAAAAGACAAAAAAAAAAAAAAAAATCAAAAGCAACAAAGACTAGAAAGGGCTAGAAAACGCCACCAGAAACTCAAACTCTATAAGAAACATAAAGGCAATAAATTCATATCTTTCAGTACTCACTCTAAATGTCAATGGACTAAATGCTCCAATCAAAAGACAAAAAGTAAAAGAATGGATAAGAAAAAAAGATCCATCTAAATGATGTTTACAAGAGACCCACTTTAGACCTAAAGACACCTTCAGATTGAAAGTAAGAGGATGGAAAATCATCTATCACGCTAATGGTTAACAAAAGAAAGCCAGAGTAGTCATATATATATCAGACAATCTAGACTTTAAAATAAAGACTAACAAGACATGAAGAAGGCCGTTATATCATAATTAAGGGGTCTATCCACAAAGAAGACATAACAATTGTAAACATTTATGTTCCAAATGTGAAAGCACCCAAATGTATAAATTAATTAATCACAAACATAAAGAAACTCATTGATAATAATACCATAATAGTAGGGGACTTCAATACCCTGCTTACAGCAATGGACAGATAATCTAAAGAGAAAATCAACAAGGACACAGTGACTTTGAATGACACACTGGAACAGACAGATTTAACAGACATATTCAGAACATTTCATCCTAAAGCAGCAGAATATATTCTTCTCCAGTGCACATGGCACGTTCTGCAGAATAGATTACATACTGGAACATAAATCAGCCCTTAACAAGTACAGAAAGATCAAGATCATACTGTGCATATTTTCAGACCATAATGCTATGAATCTCAAAATCAACCACAAGAAAATATTTGGAAGGATAACAAATACTTGGATACTAAAGAACATCCTACTAAAGAATGAATGGGCTAACCAAGAAGTTAAAGAGGAAATTAAAAAGTACATAGAGGCCAATGAAAATGATAACACCACAGCCCCAAACCTCTGGGATGCAGCAAAGTCAGTCATAAGAGGGACGTATATAGCAATCCAGGTCTTCCTAAAGAAGGAAGAAAGGTCTCACATACACAACCTAACCTTACACTTCAAAGAGTTGGAAAAAGAACAGGAAATAAAACCCCAAACCAGCAGTAGACAGGAAATAATAAAGATCAGAGCAGAAATCAATGCTGTCAAAACCATAAAAACAGTAGAACAGATCAATGAAACCAGAAGCTAGTTCTTTGAAAGAATTAACAAAACTGATAAACCACTAGCCAGCTTGATCAAAAATCAAAAGGAAAGAACCCAAATAAATAAAATCAAGAATGAAAGAGGAAAGATCATAACCAACACAGCAGAAATAAAATCAGTAAGAGAATATTATGAGCAATTATATGCCAATAAAATGGGCAATGTGGAAGAAATGGACAAATTCTTAAGAAATCGAATTAGTAATAAAAAAATCTCCCAAAAAAACAAAAGTCCAGGGCCATATGGCTTTCCAGGGGAATTCCACCAAACATTTAAGAAAGAGTTAATACCTATTCTCTTGAAGCTGTTCCAAAAAATAGAAATGGAAGGAAAACTTCTAAACTCTTTCTATGATGCAAGCATTACCTTGATTCCAAAACCAAAGACCCCACTAAAAGGAGAACTATAGACCAATTTCCCTGATAAACATGATGCAAAAATCCTCAACAAGATATTAGCTAATCAGATGCAACAATATATTTAAAAAATTATTCACCACGACCAAGTGGGGTTTATATCTGGGATGCAGGGCTGGTTCAACATCCACAAAATAATCAGTGTGATACATCACATCAATAAAAGAAAGTACAAGAACCACATGATCCTCTTAATAGATGTGGAGAAAACATTTGACAAAATACAGCATACTTTCTTGATAAAAACACTTAAGAAAGTAAGGATAGAAGGATCATACCTCGAGATCATAAAAGCGATATGTGAAAGACCCAACGCTAATGTCATCCTCAATGGGGAAAAACTGAGAGCTTTTCCCCTAAGGTCAGGCATAAGACAGGGATGTCCACTCTCACCACTGTTATTCAACATAGTATTGGAAGTCTTAAGCTCAGCAATCAGACAACACAAAGAAATAAATCACATATAAATTAGCCAGGAAGAGGTCAAACTTTCACTCTTCACAGATGACATGATACTCTATGTGGAAAACCCAAAAGATTCCTCCAAAAAAACTGCTATAACTGATCCATGAGTTCAGCAAAGTGGTAGGATATAAAATCAATGCACAGAAATTGGTTGCATTCCTATACACCAACAATGAAGCAACAGAAAGAGAAATCAAGGAATCAATCCCATTTACAATTGCACTGAAAACCAAAAAATACCTAGGAATAAATCTAACCAAAGAGTTAAAAAGTCTATACACTGAAAACTAGAAAGCTTATGAAAGAAATTTAAGAAGACACACAAAAAAATGGAAAAATATCCCATGCTCCTGGATAGGAAAAACAAATATTGTTAAAATGTCAATACTACCCAAAGCAATCTACATATTAAATGAAATTCCTATCAAAATAACAGCAGCATTCTTCATAGAGCTAGAACAAACAATCCTAAAATTTGAAAAAGAAAACCAAAGCAAGAGACATCACAATTCCGGACTTCAAGCTATATTACAAAGCTGTACTCATCAAGACAGTATGGTACTGGCACAAGAACAGACACTCAGATCAATGGAGTAGAATAGAGAATCCAAAAATGGACCCACAAATGTATGGCAAACTCATCTTTGACCAAGCAGGAAAGAATATTCAGTGGAATAAAGACAGTCTCTTCAGCAAGTAGTGCCGGGAAAACTGGACAGCAACATGTAGAAGAATGAACCTGGACCACTTTCTTACACCATAACACAAAGATAAATTCAAAATGGATGAAAGACCTAAATGTAAGAAAAGAAGCCATCAAAATCCTCGAGGAGAAAACAGGCATGACCTCTTTGACCTTGGCTGCAGCAACTTCTTACTCAACACATCTCTGGAGGCAACAGAAACAAAAGCAAAAATGAACTATTGGGACCTCATCAAAATAAAAAGCTTCTGCACAGGGAAGGAAACAATCAGCAAAACTAAAAGGCAACTGACAGAATGGGAGAAGATATTTGCAAATGACATATCAGATAAAGGGTTACTATCCAAAATCTATAAAGAACTTATCAAATTCAACACCCAAAAAACAAACAATCCAGTGAAGAAATGGGCAAAAGACATGAATAGACACTTCTCCAAAGAAGACATACAGAAGGCCAACAGACACATGAAACGATGCTCAAAGTCACTCATCATCAGGGAAATACAAATCAAAATCGCAATGAGATACCACTTCAAACCAGTCAGAATGGCTAAAATTAACACTTCAGGTAACAACAGACATTGGTGATGATGTAGAGAAAGAGGATCTCTTTTGCACTGCTGGTGGGAGTGCAAACTGGAAAACAGTATGGAGGTTCCTCAAAAAAATTAAAAATAGAACTACCCTATGACCCAGCAATTGCACTACTAGGTATTTATCCAAGGGATATAGGCATGCTGTTTCAAAGGGACACATGCACCCCAGTATTTATAGCAGTGCTATTGACAATAGCCAAAGTATGGAAAGAGCCCAAATGTCCATCGATGGATGAATGGATAAAGAAGATGTGGTATATATATACAATGGAATATTACTTGGCAATCAAAAAGAATGAAAATTTGCCATTTGCAACTATGTGGATGGAACTAGAGGGTATTATGCTAAGCAAAATTAGGCAGTCAGAGAAAGACAAACATCATATGATTTCACTCATGATGACTTTAAGATACAAAGCAGATGAACATCAGGGAAGGGAAGCGAAAAAAAATATAAAAACAGAGAGGGGGACAAAAACATAAGAGACTCTTAAATATGTGGAACAAAGAGAGGGTTAGTGGAGGGATTGTGGGAGGGGGGAGGAGCTAAATGGGTAAGAGGCATTAAGGAATCTACTACTGAAATCACTGTTGCACTATATACTAACTAACTTGGATGTAATTTTAAAAAATAATTAAATTTTAAAAATAATTAAATTAAAAGAAAAAAGACAGTCTCTTTAGTAAATGGTGCTAGGAGAACTGGACATCAACATGCAGAAGAATGAACCTGGACCACTTTGTTACACCATACACAAAAATAAACTTAAAATGGATGAAAGACCAAAACATAAGACAGGAAGCCATCAAAATCCTAGAGGAGAAAACAGGCAACAACTGCTTTGACCTCGGCCACAGCAACCTCTTACTTGATATGTCTCTGTGGCAAAGGAAACAAAAGCAAAAATAAACTCTTGGGACCTCATCAAGATAAAAACCTTCTGCATGGTGAAGGAAACAATCAGCAAAACTAAAAGGCAACAGGTGGAATGGGAGATGTTTGCAAATGACGTATCTGACAAAGAATAAGAATTCACAATCTGTAAAGAACTTACCAAACTCAACACCGAAAAAACAAATAATCCAATGAAGAAATGGGCAAAAGACATGAATAGATACTTTTCCTAAGAAGACATTCAGATGGCTAACAAACACAGGAAAAGATGCTCAACATTACTTATCATTAGGGAAATACAAATCAAAGTCACAATGAGGTACCACCTCACACCAGTCAGACTGGCTAAAATTAACAACTCAGGCAACAACAGATGTTGACGATCTGGAGAAAGAGGTACCCTTTTGCACTGCTGGTGGGAAAACTGGTGTAGCCACCCTGGTAAACGGTATAGAGGTTCCTCAAAAAATTAAAAATAGGGGCGCCTGGGTGGCTTAGTCCGTTAAGCGTCCGACCTTCGCTTAGGTCATGATCTCGCGGTTCATGGGTTCGAGCCCCGCGTCGGGCTCTGTGCTGACTGCCAGCTCAGAGCCTGGAGCCTGTTTCAGAGTCTGTGACTCCCTCTCTCTCTGACCCTCCCCTGCTCACGCTGTCTCTCTCTCTCTCTCTCTCCTAGAAATAAATTTAAAAAAATTTTAAAAAATTAAAAATAGAACTATCTTAAAATCCAGCAAATGCACTACTAGGTAGTGGAGTTTTAGTTTTACAAGAAGAAAAAAGTTCTGGATGAAAAAAAGTGATCGTTGAACAGCAATATAAATGTACTTGAACTGTATAGTTTAAAAGAGTTAAAATAGTAAATTTTATGTCACATACATTTTACCATAATTTAAAAAATGAAAAAAAATCTTTCTGATTTTTCTTTCATGTAAAGCAGTATATGGAGTACTTCCAGCGAAAGCATGTTTATACAACAGAAAACCACAGACATCATTCTGTATGTATAAAATTCCCCTGGTGTGGCACAAACAGAATAATAGGGAGAAGGGGGAACCAGAAAATAGATACAAGGGCCAAATGCTAATACTTACCACTAAATCAGCAGTTTGCGAAGATGGAGTACTTGTTAAGAGGCCTTTGCTTTTCTTATCAGGAGTATTAGAATTTGTACTCTATAAAAGTTTTGTGAAATAGGGGATTGAATAGTAGAAAGAAATAAACTAATTTAATACAGTAAAACACAATATCAAATTAGTAGACTAGATCATAATGTGTCAGACTAATAAAATTTTAATGTGCTACTGCTAGGAATTTACCCAAGGGATACAGAAATGCTGAGGCATAGGAGCACATGTACCCCAATGTTCATAGCAGCACTCTCCACAATAGCTAAAACATGGAAAGAGCCTAAGTGTCCATCCACAGATGAATGGATCAAGAAGATGTGGTTTATCTATACCATGGAATACTACATGGCAATGAGAAACAATGAAATCTGGCCATGTGTAGCAACATGGATGGACCTTGAGGGTGTTATGCTGAGCNGGAACTTGACGGAGGAACAAGGGGGAGAAGAAGGGCGGAAATGGTGGGGGAAAGGGAGAGAGGCAAACCTTGAGACTCTTGAATGCTGACAAAAACTGAGGACTGATGGATGTGGAGGGGGAGGGGGGGATGGGCATGGAGGAGGACACTTGTGGGGATGAGCACTGAATGTTATGTGGAAACTAATTTGACAATAAACTATTTGTAAAAAAAAAAATTTTAATGTGCTAATTAAATTTTAAACCACTAGGCAAGTAACTAAAAAAATTCACTGGCTTGAGGTAGGTCAAGAAACTCCTAGGAGAACTCTATGTAGGACAAGAACTATACAAGAATACTTTTGGTGAAATCACTATTAATTTCAAAAGGAGAGCTAGTTTAAGTTTTGAACTAGGAAATGATGCATTGATTATCTTTTCTAATGCTAAGAAAAGTATTTCACTTTTAGCATTTGTTTAATTCGTAGTGTATTATTTTACTTTTTATGGAAAGGCATTATAAATAATTTCTGAAGCTATTATAAGGATAATTGGTTTAAAATACATACATATAAATGTATATAGACACTTCCATACATGCAGTATCAAAGTTGGAGAACTTATAAAAGCTTATTTCCTATTTTTTGAAGATCCAAGAATCAGAGACAGAGAGAGACAGGTGGACAAATCAAGAAAGAGTGAGAGGGCAAGAGAAAAACAGGATCAGTGACCTAAAAGTTTAAGTGGGGGTTGAGGGAGGAAATGGGGAGAAGAGGAAAGGGAGGAAAAAAGGGAGAGAGGGTGAATGAGGAGGTAAGAGAGAGGAAGGAAAAAAGAGAAAGATTGAGAAGAGAGAGGAAGAGAGAAAAAGGATGAAGAAGACAGAGACCAACAAACTGAACAGAAAGAAATTGACAGAGAAACAGACAGAAGACAATTGGAGAGAGATCAAGACAGAGACAGTACAAAGAGAGACAGAGCTTGAGACTAAGAGACAAAAAACAGGGAAGGCAAAGACAAACGGGCAGAGGGTCAGAACTGCGAAACAGAGTGACAGAGATATTCAAAAAGACAGAAGACACATAATTTTATTTCTATCAGTCAGCTGTCTTTTTTTTTTTTTTTTTTTTCTGAGAGAGACAGAGAGACAGAGAGAGAGAGCTCGAGCATGAACAGGGGAGAGTCAGAGAGAGAGGGAGACATAGAATCTGAAACCAGCTCCAGGATCTGAGCTGTCAGCACAGAGCCCGACGCAGGGCTCAAACCCACGAACAGTGAGATCATGACCTGAGCCGAAGTCGGACACTTAACTGACTGAGCCACCCAGGCACCCCTATCAGTCAGCTGTCTTTTCAACTGTTGGATTCCATGAAACAACCAGTCCTGATAAATCTCTTTGAATAGGTGTTTATTATATGCTGCCAATTTTGGAACACAAACTAAGAGTTGGAACTTGAACATCATACACAAGTTTGTGTTAGGTTTCTTTGTTCTTTCTTTCCTCTTTTCTTTCTTTCACTCTTTTTTTCGTTTATGGCTTAAAAACCTCTTAAAATAGTTGTTTGTTCAAGACATAAGATGGGATTGTTTATTAGGAAAATTTTTACCCAAAATTTTATGTATATTTAGGTGGTACACTGTCAGCTCTAGAATTCATTAGCTATTTAATCTTTCTTCATCTGGGAAAGGGAATAATGAGGATTATTTTACCCCTAGGGATTGCTGTACAAAGGTTATGAATAATACATGTAAAGAGAACCTACAGTGCCTGCAGAGTAGGAGATACTCAATGACAGCTAGTATTTATTATTGTGGCTGCCATGGAGGTGCTCTGTTCAGACCATCTTGAACAGAGAACCTGCTGTTCTACTGCAAACAGTGCAGTTAGCTGACAGCACCCCACCCCGCCCCCCAACCCCTCCAACTTCTCTGGAATCTGCTTCAGCTTTCAGGGTGAGGCCATCATCTTCTCAGGCAACCCTCAGCCAATGTTTGAGCATAGAAGCCCAATATGAGAATCCTGTAATACATAACCTTTGCTCCAGACCTCCTTACTGGGAAAGCTTCTGGCAAACAGGCAATGGGGGCTGAGACTATTCCTGCCCAATACTGCTTTCTCCCTACTTACTTTCTCAGCTATTATCCCCTCCAGTCTGTCTGAATATCTACTTCCCCATGGTCCCAAGAACCATAATTGTTAGCTATCAATCCATTAACAAAAATCTGCCGAGAGGTGCCTGGGTGGGTCAGTCGGTTGGACTTCCAACTTCGGCTCAGGTCATGATCTCATGGTTCACAAGTTCAAGCCCCACATTGGGCTCTGTGCTGACAGCTCAGTGCCTAGAGCCTGCTTCAGATTCTTTGTCTCCCTCTCCCTCTGCCCTTCTCCAGCTCATTCTGCTCATTCTCTCTCTCTCTCTCAAAAAAAAAAAAAAAAAAAAAAAAAAAGAGGGGCGCCTGGGTGGCTTAGTCGGTTAAGCGTCCGACTTTCGCTTAGGTCATGATCTCGCGGTTCGTGGGTTCGAGCCCCGCGTGGGGCTCTGTGCTGACTGCCAGCTCAGAGCCTGTAGCCTATTTCAGAGTCTGTATCTCCCTCTCTCTCTGACCCTCCCCTGCTCACGCTGTCTCTCTCTCCTAGATATAATAAAAATATTTAAAAAAAAAAGAAACATTAAAAGAAATCTGCCTGTATACAGCTATAAATATAAAGCACTCTGCATTTTTTCCTAGAGTTGTTAACAAATTATATATATCTAAATCTTCCAAGTAGGTACATTTTCTTGGTATAGGCTTTTCAAGAATTCGTTAATAGAAGGCCGGTGCTTACCAATGCAGGTTCCAGAGGCTGAGGCAAGAGAACTTTGGAAACTGATCCACCTGCAGTGGTTTCAATAACAGACCTCTGGTGAGATGTTGGAACCTTCATTTTTAGATGACGAGAACTTAACTTTGTTTGAAATTTTTTATCTGTAGGTTCAGGATCTTTTTCAGGCTGAAATAAATTCATCATCATGAAACACACTCCATAATCATGAAATTCACTATAAAATTATTTGCAGCACTTCTCAGATGTCTTATTTTACTGTAATATAAATGTCATAATTATTACAATTAATATAGGGTGTATATATATATCAATCATAATATTATATATAATTCTATTCTTATTTCCTCAACTTGAAAAAGAGTTTTCAACTTAAAGATAAATGTTTTGTAAAAAAAAAGTATTCTACATATTTAAAAATAAAATCTCTTGAAAGACAAAACAGTGTGAAATACACACAACTGGGGCGCCTGCATGGCTCAGTTAAGCATCTGACTTTGCCTCAGGTCATGACCTCAAGGTACATGAGTTCGAGCCTCACACTGGGTTCTGTGCTGACAGCTCAGAGCCTGGAGCCTGCTTCAGATTCTGTGTCTCCCTCTCTCTGCCCCCCACCCCCCAGTCGCACTCTCTCTGTCTCTCTTTCTCTCAAAAATAAATAAACATTAAAAAAAAAAGATGGCACAAAAACAGAGACATAGACCAAGGGAATACAGTGGAGAACTCAGAATTGGACCCAAAAATGTATGGCCAACTAATCTTTGACAAAGCAGGAAAGAGTATCCAATAGAAAAAAGACAGCCTCTTTAACAGATGGTGCTGGGAGAACTGGACAGCAACATGCAGAAGAATGAAACTAGATCATTTTCTCACACCATACACAAAAATAAACTCAAAATGGATAAAGGACCTGAATGTGAGACAGGAAACCATCAAAACTCTAGAGGAGAAAGCAGGAAACAACCTCCTTGACCTCAACAGCAGCAATTTCTTACTTGACACATCCCCAAAGGCAAAAGAATCAAGAGTAAAAATGAACTATTGGGACCTCATCAAGATTAAAAGCTTCTGCACGGCAAAGGAAACAATCCATAAAACTAATAAACAACCGACGGAATGGGAAAAGATAGTTGCAAATGACATATCAGATAAAGGGCTAGTATCCAAAATCTATAAGGAACTCACCAAACTCCACACCTGAAAAACAAACAATCCAGTGAAGAAATGGGCAGACACTTTGAACAGACACTTCTCTAAAGAGGACATTTAGATGGCCAACAGACACATGAAATGATGCTCCGTGTCCCTCATCATCAGGGCAATACAAATCAAAACCACACTGAGATATCACCTCATGCCATTCAGAGTGGCTAAGATGAATAAATCAGGAGACTCTAGATGCTGGCGAGGATGTGGAGAAATGGGCATCTCCTACACTGCTGGTGGGAATGTAAACTGGTGTAGCCTCTCTGGAAAACAGTGTGGAGGTTCCTCAGGAAACTAACCATAGAACTCCCCTATGACCCAGCAATAGCACTGCTAGGAATTTACCCAAAGGATACGGGAGTGCTGATGCATAGGGGCATATGTACCCCAATGTTCATAGCAGCACTCTCAACAATAGTTAAAACATGGAAAGAGCCTAAGTGTCCATCCACGGACGAATGGATCAAGAAGATGTGGTTTATCTATACCATGGAATACTACATGGCAATGAGAAACAATGAAATCTGGCCATGTGTAGCAACATGGATGGAACTTGAGGGTGTTATGCTGAGCGAAATAAGTCAGGCAGAGAAGGACAAATACCATATGTTTGCACATATAGGTGGATTAGGAGGAACTAAACAGAGGACCATGGGGGAGAAGAAGGGGAAAAATAGTGGGGGAGAGGGAGGGAGGCAAACCATGAGAGACTCTTGAATGCTGAGAACAAACTGAGGGCTGATGGGGGTGTGGGAGAGCGGAAGGGGTGATGGGCATGGAGGAGGGTACTTGTTGGGATGAGCATTGGGTGTTATATGGAAACCAACTCGACAATAAACTATTTAAGAAAAAAAAAAGAAATACACACAAATCAAAAATTTCCCTACTATGTTTAAGGTAACATCTCAAATAGTGTTCCATGAAAACAAATAATAATAGATCTATCTACCTGTCATTAAAACTAAATTTTAGAGAAAATATCAAACATATTTATATATTTATTCTGAGATCATCTTCATTTAAGAAACCAAAGTACTCTCTAAGACATGAGGAAGCTACAACTACAAGAAAGCATGTTCCTTTACTAATTAATCCCTGCACTGAAAACTGCAGACTGCTCAGTGTCCTGTGTAACTTGTCCAAAACAGCATTCCCAGTTTATATATGTTCAACATGACTGAGAAGGTGAAATTTGAGTTGGGTCCTGAATGAATGACAGTTGTTTGAGTCAGGGAGGGGTCAGAAGGAAGCCAAGGAGCTATAAGATGCATTCTAAGCAAAGGAAAGAACAAAGGTATGTAGCAAACAGTGAGGTATTTACTGGCATCTACTGACTTGCTTCATCTGTGTGTAACAAGCAAACAGGTTTTTCTCTCACTCCTGTCATCATTCTCAGCAATTTCATCATGCAAGTTGATAACTCATCTAAGTGACTGGCCTTACAATTGCTTGATCCCTAGATTTTTAATAACTTTTCTGCCTCATAGTATTTTAGCCACTCTGTAATAAAACATAGCTCTTATCACACATAGAAAGTATGGAATTATCAATTTGAATAGTTTCTTATATCCTTCCAACCCATGTTCAATTATCTTCATGAAATACAGTCCTCCGCCCCCACTGAAATCTCCAATTTACTGATTCTACCATTTTATCTTGGTACATTACCCTTCTCCTGTCTTATTCTTTCCTCAGTTACCACCATCCATCCTTGTAATTGCTTTCTGATCCCTTCTATCACAGATATCTGACAACCCCTAGCCCTAGATGACTCCAGACATCAATGTCCTCTGTACCTCCACTGCTGATGAGTGTTTAGAAAACCATACAATCTGGCATATCAAAGTCACGACAAACTCAAAAGGAGTAGCCACAGACTGGCAACTCTTCTGCATTTCTCTCGCTTCTCATGATTAGGTCACTCTCTTGCCATTTTCCTGAAACTCTGGCCTCCTTCCCTCTCTCATTCTCAGCTGACAGCCTTACTTCATACTTTCCCACAACAATAGAAGAACTCAAACAGATATGACCACTCAGGACTCAATTTTGGGGACCTGGAGCAAACCAAAAATGTGAAGGCCCTTGTTTAAAAAAATATAAAAATGTCAAGGCAAAAGAGCATTAAATGAAATGTGGGGGTCCTTCTAAGCACAAAGTCCATGCTGCTACCCCTACCTTTTCAAATATACCACAATGGTAATATCTCTCCTCTTTTAAAGGCCAGTTCCTCCACTTGTATTCTGGATCCCATCTTTCCTCATCTTTTTAAAGACTCCTCTCTTCCCCTAATAGAATATGAAATTTGTTAGGGTTTTAAAATCAGCCTTATTGAGATATAATTCACATATCATAAAACCCACTCACTTTAAGAGTAAAACTCAATGCTTTTTTTAGTATATTCACAGAGTTGTACAATCACTATAGCCTAAATTTTAGAACATTTTTGTCCATCCTCAAAGAAACTCCATGCCCATTAGCAGTAATCTGATGGAGTAAAAACAAAACAAAACATGTTTCCTCTGATCTTGCCTCTCCTTCTAATTACTGTGCTTTTTCTTAATTTCCCTTCAGTTAAGCTCTATATGTAATCATTACCTCTTCACTTGTTTTTTCTTTTTTCCCACCTGTATTGAGGAAAAATTGACAAATATAATTCTATATATTTGAAGTGTACAAGTAATGGTATGATATACATATACACTGTTGAAGGATAAACAAGATCAAGATAATTAATATATCCACCACCTGATATATTAATTTTGCGTGCGTTAGAGAAAACTTAGAATCCACTCTTAGTAACTTACAAGTATGCAATAGTGTATTATCATCGTCATACTGTACATTAGATCCTTAGAACATACTCTCGTTATAACTGAAAGTTTGTACCTTTTGACCTACATCTTCCCATTTCCCCAGATTCCTAGCCTCTGGCAACTATCATTCTATTCTCTGTTCTTTGTTTCTATGAAATTGGCTTTGCTTTGTTTTTTGGGTTTGTTTTTTTTTTGTATGTGTGTGTGTGCTTATCTTTTAGGATTCCACATATAAGTGATACCATGCAGTATTTGCCTTCCTCTGGTTTATTTCATTTAGCATGATACCTTCAGGTTCATATATGTTGTTGTAAATGAAAAGATTTTCTTTTTTATGACTGAATAATATTCCATTATCTATATCCATATATCCATATCTATATCTATATCACACTTTCTTTATCCATTCATCTATTGAAGGACATTTAGGCCTTTTCCACATCTTAGCTATTGAGAATAATACTTCAGTGAACATGGGAGTGCATATATCTCCCTGAGATACCAATTTCATTTCCTTTTCTTTTGGATCTATCCCCAAAAGTAAGACTGCAGGATCACATGGTAGTCCTATTTTTAATTTTTTGAGGAACCACCAAACGGTTTCACAATACTTGTACCAGTTTACATTTCACTAACAGTATTTAACGATTTGCTTTTCTGCTCATCTTTGCCAAAATTTGCTCTCTTATCTTTCTGCTAATAGCCATCCTACCAGATGTGAGGTGATATCTCATTGTGGTTTACATTTCCATTTCTCTGATTATTAGTGATAATGAGCAACTTTTCATCTTGTACATCTTCTTTGGGAGAATGTCTATTTAGGTATTTTGCACTTTTTAAAATTGGATTATATATTTGCTTTTTTGGTATTGAATTGTACTATTTTGGATATTAACCCCTTATATATGATTTGTAAATATATTCTCCCATTCAGTGTGTTGCTTTTTAAATTATTTTATTAAAAATTAAATTTATTAATAAATTTATTGATTAATTCCTTTGCTGTATAGAAGCCCTTTGTTTTTCTGACATGTCCCTTTGGTGTCTTATCAAAGAAATTATTGCCAAGAGCAATGTCAAGGATGGTTTTCCCTACATTGTCTTCTAGGAGTTTTATAATTTCAGATCTTATATTTAAGTCCTTAATCCATTTTGAGTTAATTTTTGTGAGTGGTATAGATAGGGGTTCCATCTCATTCTTCTGCATGTGGATATCCAATTTTCCCATTATCATTTATTGAAGAGATTATCCTTTCCCCAGTTTGTGTTCTTGGGACCCTTTTCAAAAATCAGGTGGCTGTATATATGTGAATTTATTTCTGGGCTCTCTATTCTGTTCCACTGGTCTATGTTCCAATACTGTACTGTTTCCATTCTATAGCTTTGTAATATGTATTGAAATCAAGAAATGTGATGCCTCCAGCTTTGTTCTTCTTTCTCAAGATTACTTTGGCTACTTGGGGGTCTTATGTGGTTCCATACCAATTTGAGAATAGTTTTTCTATTTCTGAGAAAAATGTGACTGGAATTTTGAGAGAACTGCGTTATCTCTGTAGATTGCTTTGGGTAGGATGGATATTTTCACAATATTAATTCTTCCAATCTAAAAACATGGGGCATCTTTCCATTTCTTTATGTCTTCTTTGATTTCTTTCATCAATGTCTGAGAGTTTATTGTGTACGAGTCTTTTACCTTCTTGGTTAAATTTACCTATAAGTATTTTTATTGTTTTTGATGAGATTCTAAATGGGATTTTTAAAGAAAAAGCACAGTTTGTCCCTCCAATGAGTCTTTCTCTTGTGAGTCTCCTTTACTACTCACTCGAAACACACACTTCTGATACTTCTGGTCACTAAATGTGTTTGAAGTTTTCCCCACAAAATTTCTCTGCAACATCAGCCAGATGTCCTACAATTCAACTCAATTCTAATACTTTTACCTGGAGATAGGTAGAGCAGATCCCACAAGACTGCTCCCATCCTAATTGAGATGCCAATCATCAGTAGTGGGTCCCCAGGTTATCCCCAGCTTCTGTTCAATTTGGCAACAAATTGGAAGCTCCCACCACCCTATCCTCAAGTTCAATTAATTTGCTAGGGCAGCTCACATAACACAGGGAAACACTTACTTACAGTTACTAATTTATTATAGGATATGATAAAGGATACACATTAATATAGAGCGAGGTCTGGGAGGGTCCCAAGTGTAGGAACTTTTGCCACAGTGGAGTTGTGATCTGTCACCTCCTGGTGTGGATGTGTTCACCAACCTAGAAGTTCTTCAAACCCCTACTATTAGAATTTTTATGGAGGGTTCCTTATATAGGCATAATCAATTACTTACTTCATTCCAGCCCCTTTCCTCTCTTTGGAGAAGGGAGTGACTGGGTTGAAAATTCCAAGCTTTGAATTATGGCGTGGTCTTTCTGATAACCAGCTCCATATAGGAGCCATGAAGTAGTCCATCCAGAGTTGTCTCATGAACAGAAGATTCTTTAGTATTCTTATAACTTAAGCACCTACAAGAGTTTGAGGAGCCCTGTGTCAGGAATGGGGGTAAAAAAACCCCAAATACTAAAATGAGAGGTGCACCTGGTGTTCTTATCACTTAGGAAATTAGAAGCACTTAGGAGCTCTGGGAAATGAGGGCAGAGACCAATATATATATATATTTCCTCTATCTCACAGGATTGCTTTCTGATTTCTCTTTCAAATAGTTTAATGCTAGTGTATAGGAACATAAATTTTTGTATGCTGATTTTGTATTCTGCAACTTTACAGAATTTATTCATTAGTTCTGACAGTTTTTCAGTGAAGTCTTTAGCATTTTCAACATATAAGATCATGCCATCCACAAAAGATAATTTCGCTTCTTCCTTTGCTGTATGCATGACTTTTATTTATTTTTCTTACCAAACTGCTCTGGTGAAAACTTGTAGTACTATGTTGAATAGAAGTGGCAAGAGTGAACATCTTTTCTTATTCCCAATCTTAGAGGAAAACCTTTTAACTTTTCACCACTGAGTATGATATAAGCCATAGACTTGTCATATATAGCCTTTATTATGTTGAGGTATACTTCTTCTATACCTAATTTGTTATGTTTCTATTATAAAAAGATGTTACATTTTGTCCAATGCTTTTCTGCATCTATTGAAATGATATGATTTCTATCCTTCATTCTGTTAATGTGGTGTATCACATTAAATGATTTTCTTATTTTGAACTATCCTTTCATTCCAGAGATAAATCCTACTTGATTGTGATATATGATCTTTTCAATTTGCTCTTGAATTTGGTTTGCTAGTATTTTGTTGAGGATTGTTACATCTATGTTCATTAGGCATATTGGCCTGTAATTTTCTTTTCTTTCAGTGTTCTTGTCTAGGTTTGGTATCACAGCAATGCAGACCTTGTAAAATGAGTTTGGAAGTGTTCCTTCCTCTTCAATTTTTAGAAAAGTTTGAGAAGGACCGATATTAATTCTTCTTTAAACATTTAAACATTAGATGAGGCGCCTGAGTGGCTCAGATGGTTGAGTGTCCAACTCTTGATTTCAGCTCAGGTCATGATCCCAGGGTCGTGGGATTGAGTCCCACATCAGGCTCTGTGCTGAGTGTGGAACCTGGTTAAGATGTTTTCTCTCTCCCTCTGCCCCTCTTTCACAGCGCAGGCTCTCTCTCTAAAATTTTTTTTAAATTATACATTTGGTAGAATTCACCAGTGAAGTCATCTTGTCTCTTTTAATTGCCAGAAATTTTTTATTACTGATTCAATCTCCTTGCTTTTTATTGTCTGTTCAGATTTTCTGTTACTTCATGATTCAATCTCAGTAAGTTTCTGTTTCTAGGAATTTATCCATATCTTCTAAGTTATCTAATTTGTTGATATATAATTATTCATAGTAGTCTGTTATGTTCCTTTGTGTTTCTGTGGTATGAACTGTAACGTCTTTCAATATAATTTTATTAACTGGAGACATCTTTCTTTTTAAAAGTTTGTTTATTTATTTATTTTGAGAGAGAGAGATAGAGAGAGACAAAGGGAGAACAGAGAGGGAATCCCAAGCAGGCTCCATGGTGCCAGTGCAAAGCCCTACACGGGGCTTGAACTCACAAACTGTTCATGACCTGATCACGACCTGGGCCAAAGCCAAGAGTCAGGCACTTAACTGACTGAGCCACCCAGGCACCCCTCTTTCTTTCTTAAACTAGATAAAAGGTTTTCAGTTGTTTATCTTTTAATAAAACTCTTAGTTTTGTTAATGATTCCTATTGTCTTCTAATCTCTTCATTTATTTCTTCTTTAATTTTTATTTCCTTCCTTCTGCTAACTTTGCACTTTGTTCTTTTTCTAGTTCCTTGCAGTATATGGTTAGGTTGCTTATTTAAGATCTTAAATTTTTCTTAAGGTAGGAATTTATCACTATAGTTCTCTTTTGGGTTACTTTTGCAGCATCCCTTATGTTTTGGTATGTTGTATTTCCATTTTCATTTGTCTCAAGATATTTTTGGTATCTCTTTTGATTTCTTTGACTCATTAGTTGTTCACAAATGTATTAATTTTCACTTATTTGTGAATTTCTTCCTTTCGTCTTTTTAAAACTTTATTTTGAGACAGAGAGAGAGAGAGAGAACAAGCATGAGTGGGGGAAGGAGAGAGTGAGAATCCCAAGCAGTCTCTGACAGTGCAGACACGAGGCTCAAACCTATGAACCATGAGATCATGATATGAGCTGAAGCCAAGAGTCGGTAGCTTAAGTGACAGAGCTACCCAGACCGCACCCCCTCCCACCTTCTTTCTGTTACAAATTTCTAGTGTCTTGCCAATATGGTTAGAAAAGATATTTGGAATAATTTCAAACTTCTTAAAATTGATAAGACTTGTTTTGTGACACAACATGTGATCTATCCTAGAGGATGTTCCATGTGCACTGAGAAGAATGTGGACTCTACTTTTGTTGAATGAAATGTTTTGTATATGTCTGTTAGGTCCATTTGGTCTAAAGTGTTGTCCAAATCCATTATTTTCTCCATGACTTTTCTCTCTGGATGATCTATTCATTGTTGAGTCGTAGGGTATTGAACTATCCTGCTATTATTCCAATGATGTATATTTCTTCCTTCAGACCTCTTAATGAATATTTAATATAATTAGGTGCTTCAATATTGGGTCTGTATATATTTAACTTGTCATATCCTCTTGGTGAATTGACCTCTTTATCATTATGTAATAACACTGTTATTACAGCTTTTAACTTAGAATCTATTTTAAAGTACAACTTTTATCAGCAGGGATATACTCCTTGTCTCTTCCAGTTTCCATTTCCATGGAATAATTTTTCCCATTCTTTGACTTTTAGCTTGTCTTTAAAGCTAAGGACAAGCTAAGTCTTGTACAAGATACAAGTGAGTCTCTTGTAGGCAGCATACCGTTGTGCTATTTTTTTATTCACTTACTTTATGTCTTTTAAATGGAGAATTTAAATCATTTAAAGTAATTTTTTTTTGTAAATCATTTGAAGGTTTATTTTTTTATTTTTTATTTTTTTACAAATAGTTTATTGTCAAATTAGTTTCCACATAACACTCAGTGCTCATCCCCACAAGTGTCCTCCTCCATGCCCATGCCCCCCTCCCCCCCCATCCATCAGTCCTCAGTTTTTGTCAGCATTCAAGAGTCTCACATGGTTTGCCTCTCTCCCTTTCCCCC
>NW_024081052.1:929691-1055960 GCF_003009895.1 Hyaena hyaena
GGTGTGGAGTTTGGTGAGTTCCTTATAGATTCTGGATATTAACCCTTTATCTGATATGTCATTTGCAACTATCTTTTCCCATTCTGTTGGTTGCCTATTAGTTTTGTGGGTTGTTTCCTTTGCTGTGCAGAAGCTTTTAATCTTGATGAGGTCCCAATCATTTATTTTTGGTCTTGATTCCCTTGCCTTTGGGGATGTGTCAAGTAAGAAGTTGCTGCGGTGGAGGTCAAGGAGGTTGTTTCCTGATTTCTCCTCTAGGGTGTTGATAGTTTCCTGACTCACATTCAGGTCCTTTATCCATTTTGAGTTTATTTTTGTGTATGGTGTGAGAAAATGATCTAGTTTCATTCTGCATGTTGTTGTCCAGTTCTCCCAACACCATCTGTTAAAAAGACTTTCTTTGTACCATAACTTTCCAAGGAATGATCCCAGACCCTTGTCTCTTCCTCACTTGGTAAATACTCATTCTTTCTCAAGTGCCTTCATCTATTTCTATGAATTTAAAACATTGTACACTTCTATTCTATTTTCCTAACCTGCAGAGTTATAGCCAATGGTTCTTCCAACATTTTCATTTTCATGCGCCCTCAAACTTCCTACCTTTCCTATCACACTAACTAAATAGCACCTTTATCCACCAAAGCTGTGTAACAGAAACCTACATGTCTTTTTTGACACCTCTCAGTCCTTTACCCTCTATATCCTATTCATGAGCTCTACAGGCAAAATTATCTTGAATTCATGCATGTTTCTCCATCTCTCCTACAAAATATCCTAGTCAAAGCCACCACAATCTTTTTTTCCCCCCCGTTTTTTATTCTTTACTTTTTGAGAGAATGCACGCAGAGGAAGGATAGAGACAGAGGGAGACAGAGGATCCCAAGTGGGCTCTGCACTGACAGCAGTCTGATGCAGGGCTTGAATTCATGAATCATGAAATCATGACCTGCGCCCAAATTAGACATTTAATGGACTGAGCCACCCAAGTGTCCCAAAGCCACCACAATCTTGCACCTAAAATATTTGCAACTTCATAATAAGGAGTCTTCCTATTGACAGTCTTGCCCTTTTTCAATTTTCTCCCCAATGCATACAATGACAATAAAGTGTAGTATAAAGAATACAGGTGTTAGATCCAGAAAGACTTGCCACAACTCTTCAAACATACTAATTAATATCTAAATCTCATTTTTATCAGCTATAAAATAGGTGAAAACAAAACAAAACAGAAAACAAAAATCTTAGGTGATAGGAATGCTATAAGGAGAAGATATAATTTATAGAAAGTACCTAGTACAATGCTTTCCATCGAATAGTCACTCAAATACTAGATCCTATTACATACAAAACAAAATTCAAATTCCTCTCCAAAGATCTCTAGACTCTAGGACTAAAGTGCTAATTCACAAATACTCCTCAGCAGAAAATACTGCTCTGGCTATGCAGCAAATGTCTTATTTTCACCTTAAATTAATGTTTAATAGGTATCCAATTATCCAAAAGGATTTTGGAAAATCTGTGAATTTTAATTCTCTTTCATTAAATCTATATGGAGTATACATGCAAGTAACAATAACATTAATTTCTAAATTCAAAAAATGTTTGAAATTATTGACTTAAATAACTGAAAAAAATTCCTATAAAAATGTTAATTAAGAATATGCTCTATATTCATGAAATTTATGGTTTATGTAGTAATTCTGCTTAACACTTGCTTTTTCCTTTGTTTTTTCAGGGGCTGAAGGGTAAGTTTTCTCAGCAAGTAAAACTTCACAAGCTGCATTATCTGTAAAGAAAAAGATAGTTCAATATTTTAATTATTTAACCGTTCTTTAAGTATAGAAAACAGAACTCAAATTTGACAAAAAAACCCTGATTTTAATGACTGCATCTTTTTAATAGTTCCAGAAGAAAAACTTAATATATGTTGAAAAATCTAACTACCTATAAATAAGAGCTCCAGGTTTCACAGGAGTAAATATGCTATGTGCTATTTACTTTTCAATTAACAGATAAAGTTGTGTGTGATTAAAATTCTTAATTAATTATCCTTTCATTTCCACTTTTCTGTATTTTCAGGCTCTCCTGAAACTTCTCTACTGAAACTTTTCTTTTTTTCTTTTTTTTTTTTTTTACAAATAGTTTATTGTCAAATTAGTTTCCACATAACACCCAGTGCTCATCCCCACAAGTGTCCTCCTCCATGCCCATCCCTCCTCCCCGCCACATCCATCAGTCCTCAGTTTTTGTCAGCATTCAAGAGTCTCTCATGGTTTGCCTCTCTCCCTTTCCCCCACCATCTCCCCCCTTCTTCTCCCCCTTGTTCCTCCGTCAAGTTCCTCCTAATCCTCCTATACAGGCAAACATATGATATTTGTCCTTCTCTGCCTGACTTATTTCGCTCAGCATAACACCCTCAAGGTCCATCCGTGTTGCTACACATGGCCAGATTTCATTGTTTCTCATTGCCATGTAGTATTCCATGGTATAGATAAACCACCTCTTCTTGATCCATTCGTCCGTGGATGGACACTTAGGCTCTTTCCATGTTTTAGCTATTGTGGAGAGTGCTGCTATGAACATTGGGGTCCATGTGCTCCTATGCCTCAGCATTTCTGTATCCCTTGGGTAAATTCCTAGCAGTGCTATTGCTGGGTCATAGGGGAGTTCTATTGGTAGTCTACTGAAACTTTTCTATCAGCATTTAAAATATACTCAGGACTCTCATCTTACCAAAAACTTTATCTGTACCCGGTACCCGCCATGCTACATCCCCTCTCTCCTCTAATCCACAACCATGTCCACATGTACTAACATAACTTCCTCTCCTCCTGTTTACTCCCAAACCCACAGCAATCTAATTTCAGGTCCCACCAATATGAGCAGAAACCTTTCCTGCCCTACCTTATTGGACATCAGTACAACAAGCATGAACATTTTCCCTCTGGTCCCTTTTATGGCTCTTCTTCAGTCCTCACTCTTCCCTTTTTTTCCACTCTCCAGACTCAATCCAAAGCAACAAAAATCTCTTGACTGTCTGCTTTGTGCCAATGTAACTTAGCATGTGTACTTAAGACTGCAAATTTGGCTTTTTTTATTCTTAACACTAGTACCTTGCTTTAAGGCCTCAAGAGATTTCTCTTGGGATGATTTTAGTAGTTCTTCATTTTAGCCCCTCTGTACTCCACTGCCCACATTTTATACCTAAAATACAAGTCTAATATCATCTACTTAAAACTTTTCCAAGGCTTTCCTCCACATTCAGGTTAAAACTCAAGCTTCTTAGCATATAAAATCCTGATTTTTGTGATGCCTGCCTATAATACTTATATATTCCCAGCTTCACTGCAGAGGTAATTAGGTTCCTAGATACAAAACAGGATACTCATTTAAATTTGAATTTCAGATAAACAAATAATTTTTTAGTATAAGTATATGCCATGTAGTAGTACAAGCATATACAATATTTATGACATAATTATATTAAAAATTATTTGCTGTTTATCTGAATTCAAATTTAACTGAGCATTCTGTATCTTTATGTACTAAATCTGGCATCCCTTGAGGCTAATCGCTTCACTCATCTTCATCTCCTAAAATAGAGAGAAGTAGTAGGTTTGGGAGTTCTGTAAGAGACAAAATTGGTACCAAGATTTGGTAATAGATTAAGTCTAGGAAGTAACAAAGAGGAAGGTGTTAAGGATGATTCCTGTGTTATCAGTTTGCTAAGCTACACTTGATAAAATGGAGGACATTGATGGAAGACCAGATTAGGTCTTGGTTGTGACAATTTTTAGTCCTCAATCCATGCTTTATTTAATCTCTTGGTAACTTCTGTTATAGCTACTCCTAAATGCTGAAGTGTTCCATTTACATTCTTGTTGCATGTCTGTTGTCTATTACACTTCCTAGGTGATCTCATCTGATCCTATGGCTTTAAAACTTCTATATTCTTGACTCTAGATATTTATTTATATATAGCTCTAGTCTCTGTCCTAAATTCCATACTCCTGTATCACAAACTGATTTCATTACATCTCTACTTGAAGGCTAATAAGTCTCTCAATGTTTTAATATTTTATTGAAGAATTCTACATACACAGTAATAGGCACAAATCTTAAATATGTATGTATTCACCCATATAATCTCCACCGAAATCAAGTTATAAAATATTTCTAACACCCCAGAAGTTTTCTGTATGTTCCTTCCCAGTCAGGATCCCCTTTCCAAAGATTACCACTATTCTTACTTCTACTACCCACAGCAGTCTTGCCTATTCTTGAACTTTATATGTATGGAATTACACAATATATACATGTTTGTGTCTCCATTATTTCATGAAACATTATGTACAGGAGTAGAGAGATCAAATTCAACATTTGAAGCTAAATTCTTATCATTCTCCCAACTTGCTCTGTCCTCCAGTGCTTTCTCAGGAAATGGTATCATCATTAATCCACTCGCTTAAGCTAATAAGTTTAGACTCATCCTTGACATTTACTTTTTTCTTACCCAACATCTTAATCAGAAAATCCTAGTGCATCTGCCTTGAAATATATTTCTGGAGGCACCCAGGTGGCTCAGCCAGTTAAGGATCCAACTTCAGTCAGGTCATGATCTTGCAGTCCATGAGTTTGAGCCCTACACTGGGCTCTGTGCTGACAGCTCAGAACCTGGAGCCTACTTCAGATTCTGTGTCTCCCTCTCTCACTGCTCCTCCCCTATTCATACTCTGTCATTCATTCATACTCTTTACAGAGTCTCTGCCTTTCTCAAAAATAATAAAACACTTAAAAAATATATACATTCCAAATCAGACCACTGCTACTACTCTAATCTCATACACCATTATCTGATTCTACAATAGTTGGAACACCATCTCTTTGCCTTCTTAGTTTATTCTCTACATAGAAGCCAGAGTGATTATTCTAAAATATGTATTCAAGGAATGGCTGGGTAGCTCAGTCAGTTAAGTATCCAACTTGAGCTCAGGTCATGCTCTCATGGTTCATGAGTTAAAGCCCCATGTTGGGTCCTGTGTTGACAGCTCAGAGTCAGAAGTCTGCTTCACATTCTACATTTCCTTCTCTCTCTGCCCCTCCCCCATCGTGCTCTGTCTCTGTCTTTCAAAAATAAATAAAAACATTAAAAAAAAACCATTTAAAAATATGTATCTAATCACACCATCCCACTTCTCAGCACATTTAGAATAGAATTCTTACTCCTTATGATGGCATAGGAGAATCTGAATTATACCACTTGACTTATCCCCAACACAACTATAATCATTCATTTTTTAAAAACTCATTTTGCTCCAGTCATACTAACCTCTTTTCTCTTCTTCAAACATGCTATGCTCATTCCCATCTTATTACCTTTTCTCTTGTTGTTCTCTTTGTCCAGCATACTCTATCACAGATTTTCACATGACCCACATTCAAGCTGTCTACAATTGTCATCTCCTCAGAGACACTCATTCTAGAGACTTTTAAATACAGAGAACAAACTAAGGGTGGAAGGGAGTGTGGGAGGGGATGTTGGTGATGGGCATTGAGGAGGGCACTTGTGAAGAGCACTAGGTGTTTTATGTAAGTGATGAGTAGATTTTGGGAATCTACTCCCGAAGCCAAGAGCCCATCATATACACTGAATGTTAGCTACCTTGACAATAAATTTTATCAAAAGATAAAATCAATAAGAAAATAAAATAAAATTGTATCCATAGGGGTCCCTAGGTGGCTCAGCTGGTTGAGGGTCCAACTCTTGATCTTGGCTCAGGTCATGATCTTGTGGTTCGTGGAATCAAGTCCCATGTCTGGATGTACACTGACAAGACAGAGCCTGCTTGGGATTCTCTCTCTCCTTCTCTTTCTGCCTCTCCCCTGCTCACACACTCCCTTTCAAAATAAATAAATAAACTTAAATAATAAAATAGCATCCCTACTCATATCCTGTTTTTACCCTGCTTTATTTTCCTTTAATACTCTTATTCTGATGCTAATATATACTCATTTGTTTATTTGTTTATGATCTTTCTTTCTCCACTATAATATAGCTCTGTTAGGGCAAGGACTCTGTCATGTTCCTGAGCAACTAAAATACTTTGTGTCACAATGTAGGTGATTAATGAATATTTGTTGAATGAATGGAACTAATGAATGGTGTGATGAGGTGTCTCTGAAACATCCAAGGGGAAATGTCCAGAAAGCAGCTGCATATAATGGTTTTAGTCTCAGAGGAAAGTCTAGATTGAGAGAAAACCTGAAAACCCTGCTTTTTATAAGACAACTGTACATATTAGGGGTAAATTTTTAAAAAGATTAAAATCTAGGATCTAACCTTGAAGAACTCCCATATTTAATAGCTAATAGTAGCAGATTAGATTGCAAACGAGACGGAGCAGGAGTTACCTGGTAAGTAGTTACCTGTTTATGTGTTTGTCTCTATGACTAGACTATTTTCTAACACTTAGATAAGAACCTGATATAGGAACACAGCTGGATTTTTTGAATTAAGGAAGTAAAAAATAATTCTTGAGCAAGATGTGATTTAATTTTAAATTTCAAATTAATCTACCACATAAAATAAAAGTAAGAATACAAAAGTATACATAATTCGAGAATCACTGTTCTGCCTTACTACCAGGCTTTATAAATAATATTTTCCACAGCCAAAGCAAAACTTTTTATTGAGCAAGACCTAAGTAAAAACATGATTGCCTTCAGAACCCTTCCCACTTTCACCTTTGATAACCTCTCTCCTCTTATTCACCAGCTCCCTTACTCTTAGATTTATACAAAAAACTCTGCTTCTAATGCTCACCCTCCAGGGTAGTAGATGCTACTCATTTGAAAGATGAGTGCTTTTACAAGTTTAGTTCTTATCACTTGATTAATTTCCCTTAGAACAGCTACTATTTTAATCATTTTTATACTCAGAGCTCCTAACATAATACCTGACATTTAGAAAATACTCATTAGCAGTATTTCTTAAAAATGAAAATGATGTAAAAAGCTTTTGTTTTTCTTTTAGTTCATACAAACTTACCTACTATGAGTAAAATCAGCAATCTTTTGTTTGCCCACAAATAAATGCTATAAAACTTGATTCAGGAAATAAAAATGGAAATCTGGGATAGAGCATGGGTTAATAAGGGTGGAAATGTTTGGCAAAGCTTATTCCAATAGCAGACTAAATTATAGAGTGCCTATAATGCAAGGCACTGTGTTTATCCTTTCATTTTCAATCATCACACATAATTGCAATATAACTGCTTATTGATTATCTTCCTTTCCCATGACTGAAACTTAGGAGGCAAGGATTTAATGTTCCTCTTTACTGGCATATACAGCAACAATTAATACAGAGTATATGTACAGTAAATATTTATGAAATGAATTAATGATGGGTGTTTTAGTGATAATTAAAGACCCACTTTCTAACTTCACATATCTTCATTTCTTAAAATATAACCAAGCTAAAAAGCACTCAGTTTCTCGGGCTACCAATTTTCCTAAAATATACTGCATTATCACAAAAATAAAGAAATAGAGAATTATGAAAATGATTAGTTTCACTGTTTATTACCTGATTCTGAGTGTGAAGTACTCTTTGGTTTTGAAGAAATATTTTTGTCCGCTAATGTCATCACTCTATAAGAACAAATTAATGATTATTCTCAATCTTTCATTAACTTTCAAGAATCTTCAAATAATACTTACAATAAGAATATTTATATACTGTCAAATATCTGTAGAAAGAATGTAACTGTTTAAAAAATGCCATCATATCTGTACGAACAAATAGTTCAATAAAAGGCAAAATATTTATATATTTTTCAGTGTGAGACGATACATATAGAGGACAAGGTAGACTGTTTAGAAGTAGAAAGGCCAGGGGCCACCTGGGTGGCACAGTCAGTTAGGCATCTGACTCCGGCTCAGGTCATGATCTCACAGTTTGTGAGTTCAAGCCCCATATCAGGCTCTGTGTTACAACAACTCAGAGCCTGCAGCCTGCTTCACATTATGTGATTCCCTTTCTCTACCTCTCCCCTCCTTATTCTCTGTCTCTCTCTGTCTCTCAAAATAAATAAACATTAAAAATAAAATAAAATAAAAGAATCGGAAGACCTGGGTTTAAAAGCCAGTTATGCTACTGGCCTTGGAAAATTTACTTAACATGTCTTGATTCTTGGTTTCTTCATTCATGCAAAAAAGAATAGCAACCTTGTTTCCTAGGATTCTTGAGGTAAGAATCTCAAGTGACAGGAAAGATAATACTTCTTAAAAAGTAATGTCCTTTTCTCTTTTAGAAATCACACCATCCTCAATTCAATTCAAATGTGTATGAGAACATTACAAGAGGAATACAAAAGGATGAAAGATCAGCGTTTGACCACCAAAATGGGATTTTTGGGTCCCTAGCAAGATAATGAAGTTGAAACCCAAATATGAGAAGATGATTTTCTAAATTCCTACTGCTGGTTTATTGAACAATTGAACTCAGTAGGCAAAAAACAATTTTATTCTATACTTTCATCTTTCCTCTTTAAATTCATCCTGTCAAAAATAGTACTTTCTTGCTCCTGCATGAACTTCCAGGTGTATTCCATTGCTTCTGTGATACTCCCTTATAATAAACAGTAATTTTGGGGTAATAAAATTCTCAGTGTAATATCACAACACCAGATTCATATTATCAAATTACATTTCTTCCTTTTTACAAGTTGGGACAGATTTAGACTCAAAACCTGCAGTGAAGAAATCAATCATGGTTGTTTTCTTCTCTGTTTCTTGTTCCTTTTCCTCTCCGTTTGGTAACTACTCTTTGGGGTCCTCTGGCATTGCACTATGGAAAAGGAGTTGTAGAAAGGGACATAAAGGTCTTTCCTGATCTTGGCTGATATGATTATAATATTGGTACCCTCTGAGTATGGCAGACAACCAAATGCTGATTCTTTCATATGTGAAATATTATGAAGGGTTCAGTGGTAAGATTTACTTGTGCCTGTGGCTCTCTCACTTGCTGCTATTTATGATCTCAGCTTTTGCATTTGCTGACAGAATTTTCAGTTTCTTTACCTTTTCCTTCATAAGTCATACTGGGCATGATCTTTTCCAAGATGATCCATAACTGACTCTCTTCTGTGGGATCTATATCTGCCCTACAGGCATTATGCACAAATATTTGTTGTGCCAAGCTCTGAAAGTACATCTAATTTCCCCTTTAGTCTGTCATTCCAAAGCATCTAAGAGTCTGCTAACAGACCCTCTTGCCTTTAGACTTTTCAGATGTCAGTCAGAAACCAAGTTCTAGGGGACATACGTCAAACTTTTCAAATGGTTCTCTTGAAGCCTCCTCTCTTATGTTGAGATGAGTGAATAATCAACCCCCTTTCTTGCTTATAACACCAATAACTCTAATCAAAGAAATAAATATTCTTGGTCATTTCATCTTTTCAGTGCATTCTTGGCATTCTTGGCATTATTTTGAGAGAGAGAACACACAAGCAAGTGCAAGCAGGGAAAGGCAGAGAGAGGGGGAGAGAATCCCAAGCAGGCTTTGCACTGTCAGAACAGAGCCCTACACAGGCCTACTCTCACAAAACATGAGATCATAACCTGAGCTAAAATCTAGGGTCCAACCGAGCCACTCCAGTGCCCTTCACCTTTTTTTCTTCATTGTTAAGTACGCTCCATGCTGAACATGGCACCCAGTGTGGAGCTTGAACTCATGACCCTGAGGTCACAACCTGAGCTGAGATCAAGAGTGAGATGCTTAACCAACTGAGCCATCTAGGTGCCCCTTGGCCTGATCTTAAATACCTTGGAGATTGGTGATGGGCAAATGTATGAAGCACTAGGTTTTGACCCCACATTTTACAAACTGTACACAGATAAATCTATACAGATAGGGATGGGGTAATTGTCATTTTATTTTGTTTTCACCTACTGAAGTCACTGTTCAAACTCTAAGACTACCTGAAAGCCACATTTAACATCCTGCTAAATTCTTCAAGTTTCTCTTACCATATATAGGTGAAGAAACAGAGTTTTACTATTCACTACAGAATGTAGAAAAAATTCAGGATATGACCACAGACAGATTTCTCCTCCATGCCTTCCAGTCCAGAGGATTGTTGCTAAGAAAAAAGGAACAGAGGCTTGGGAAATAAGCAGTTTGACATTGGGAACTGACTTCTCTCCATCACGCCCTAAATCTGGAGGCAGGGGTACTAAGTGAGCAGATGTCATTAGAAGAGGTGAAGAAAACCACAGCAATTTCTTACTTGACACATCCCCAAAAGCAAGAGAATCAAGAGCAAAAATGAACTATTGGGACCTCATCAAGATTAAAAGCTTCTGCACAGCCAAGGAAACAACCCAGAAAACTAATAAACAACCGACAGAATGGGAAAAGGTAGTTGCAAATGACATATCAGATAAAGGGTTAATATCCAAAATCTATAAGGAACTCACCAAACTCCACACCCGAAAAACAAATAACCCAGTGAAGAAATGGGCAGAAGACATGAACAGACACTTCTCCAAACAGGACATCCAGATGGCCAACAGACACATGAAACGATGCTCAGCAATCCTCATCAGGGAAATACAAATCAAAACCACACTGAGATACCACCTCACGCCAGTCAGAGTGGTTAAAATGAGCAAATCAGAGGACTCTAGATGCTGGCGAGGATGTGGAGAAACAGGCACCCTCTGACACTGTTGGTAGGAATGTAAACTGGTACAGCCCCTCTGGAAAACAGNAAAACAGCGTGGAGATTCCTCAAAAAATTAACACTAGAACTCCCCTAGGACCCAGCAATAGCACTGCTAGGAATTTACCCAAGGGATATAGGAGTGCTGATGCATAGGAGCACATGGACCCCAATGTTCATAGCAGCACTCGCCACAATAGCCAAAACATGGAAAGAGACTAAGTGTCCATCATCGGACGAATGGATCAAGAAGATGTGGTTTATCTATACCATGGAATACTGCATGGCAATGAGAAACAATGAAATCTGGCCATGTGTAGCAACATGGATGGACCTTGAGGGTGTTATGCTGAGCGAAATAAGTCAGGCAGAGAAGGACAAATACCATATGTTTGCACGTATAGGAGGATTGGGAGGAACTTAACGGAGGACCGCAGGGGAGAAGAAGGGGGGAAATAGTGGAGGAGGGGGAGAGAGGCAAACCATGAGAGACTCTTGAATGCTGAGAACAAACTGAGGACTGATGAGTGTGGAGGGAAGGGGGAGATGGGCATGGAGGAGGGCAGTTGTGGGGATGAGCACTGGGTGTCATATGGAAACCAACTTGACAATAAATTATTTACGAAAAAAAAAAAAGAAGAAGAAGAGGTGAAGAAAAAGCCGAAAGTAGAGGGGGCATGTTCCAAACTCACTTTGGGAGGAGACATCCACACAAGGTGGCAACTCAACACAAAAATCAGAGTTTAGAATATTCAGTCAGGGAGGAGACCTCAAGCCCTCCCAGAGAGTCCTTTAATTTCTATAGACTGTGAAGGAGTTCACAAGGTTCTAAATACCAAGGTTTTAATTTAAGATAATGATTAAAAAATAATTTAACTAAAATATTAAAATTTTAATTTAAATACAATGCATAAGATGCACAAATTAGAACTAGAAAATCTAGCATAGGGCTGCTGTGCCTAGGTGACTCTACTACAAAGGTTGCAGAAAGGTAAACAAGTCAAAATATGGATGGAGGATTTCAATGAGACTCAAGGAGTCTCAGGTAGCAACAAAAGTCAATGCAAGAAAAAAATCAGCAGTGCAAGACCTCAGGCCCTATATAAGCCTTTAAGACTTTATCAGTAGAGTCTATCCCCAGTACAGAACCAGTCTTAAAACTTGAAGCATAAATTAATAAAAGTACAGAGGCAACTTATGGGCCCCAAACACCCTTAAGCCCCCAACTTTACCCCTCTCCTACTTCTAGCTTGCTCCTATGCCTATATACCTATATTTAGGGTGACCATTTATGCAAACTGCAACCTTTCCAAAAGTAAAGGGAAGATCTATAAAATTTATGTCAGAAAAACAGTCACATACCAGGACTGTCCCAGACAAATCAAGAGGGATGATAATCTACCTATATGCCATCCTCAGGAATATGGAATGGGGAGAAAACCTGTAAGACTCAGCATTCACCCAAAAGAAACATTTTACTGTAAGTAAATGAATGGCATTAATAGTAAGTTTTTTCCCAGATAAATAGGAAAGAAGAGAGATGAGAACCTATGACAACCTTAGCTCAGTTATTTTTAAAAATAAATTACACCTGGTACTAATATTACACTGTATGTTAACAAATTGGAATTGAAATAAAAACTTTAAAAGTGAGAGAGAGAGCCAGAAAGAGAAAGCTAGCTATATTTTCTTCACATATCCAAGTGGTACATTTTATTTTTTAAACATAGGGCAACACTTATCAGGGACAGAAAATAAGATCAGATACACATAATCAAGCACTGTATTACATTTGTTCCATTCCAAATACAGGCGACAGTCATTGCAGTGGGTCTACACATACCTTTTCAGCAATATACACAAAACTCTCTTCATTAGGTATTATATTTGTGAATGTGCTACTTAAAGAAAATGCCAAACTATCTAACAGTTAACAGGTGCTTAAGACTGTTATCGTTACTATCCAAACACCTCTCCCTCCTTCCTAAGAATATATTGCATGACAAATTGTGGAAGGGATTTAAAAACCATCAATCATCATTTCCCTCTGCTGTTATTCATAGCTTATCTTTAGAATTTTCACTGTTGCTCACCTTCAATTTGTAAAAAACAGTATCTTTGAAGCACAATAAAGTGAAGTACAAATAAAATGAGGTATGACTGTACCTTTTCTTCAAAAATGTTTTACCACTTAATTATAAGCATATTTATGAAGAGGCTATCACACTAATATTCTTTTCTCACTCTACACAATTTCCTAGGTGACAACTATGCCTTCAGCCCAGAATATTTCCCTTGCTATCTAGGCTAGAATATCCAATTACTTGCCTGATAGATCCACCTCAAAGTGCTGTAGGTATTTCAATCTTTTTCATACTAAAATCATCTGTCACCCAGTTCACAACTGTTTTTCTATTTGTGTTCTTTCATCCAGTAAATTAGTTATCATTCATCCAGTTTCCTAAGTCAGAGGGCTGGGGGCCAACTTCTACTTTTCTCCCTTAACTAACCAATCATTTAAAACTACTGATCATCCCTTGGGGGTGCCTGTGTGGCTTAGTCAGTTAGGCATCCAACTTCTGCTCAGGTCATCATCTCACAGCTCTGTCAGTTTGAGCACCTAGCCGGGCTCTGTGCTGACAGCTCAGTCTGGAGCCTGCTTCGGATTCTGTATCTCCCTTTCTCTCTGTTCTTCCCCAGCTCACACTCTGTCTCTTTCTCAAAAATAAATAAACATTAAAAAATTTTTTTAAAAAGGGGGGCGGTGGCACCTGGGTGGCTCAGTTAGTTAAGCAGCCAACTTCAGCTCAGGTGATGATCTCGCATTCGTGAGTTCAAGCCCCATGTCAGGCTCTGTCCTGACAGCTTGGAGCCTCAAGCCTGCTTTCAATTCTGTGTCTCCTTCTCTCTCTGCCCCTCCCCTGCTTGTGCTCATTCTGTCTCTCTCTCTCTCAAAAATAAATAAAAACATTAAACATTTTTTAAAAAATAAAAAAAAAAAACTATTGATCATCCCTTCTGAATTGTTCTCAAGTATTTCTTTTTGCTATCCTTGCTGAAGTTCAGGTCCTAATTATGCCTCACTTAAAATGACAATAGTCATTTCTTCAATCTAATCACTCTGTCTACTCCATCTTTTTCTTTGTTGCAAAAGTGATTGTTCTTATTTTGTTTTTTGTTTTCAAGTTTATTTATTTTTGAGAGAGAGAGAGAAAGAGAGGGAGAGAGAGATACACACAAAGTGTGAGCAGGGGAGGGGCAGAGAGAGAGGGAGACACAGAATCCGAAACAGTCTCCAGACCTTGAGCTGTCAGCACAGAGCTTGACATGGGGCTCGAACCCACAAACTGCAGGATCAGGACCTGAGCTGAAGTCGGATGCTTAACTGACTGAGCTACCCAGGTGCCCCAAAAGTGATTATTCTAAGACAGAATATTATCATCCATATCTCTGTGAAGAGGTAGGATAACAGGCAAGAAGATTCCAGCTGGGTAATGTAAAAGTTCCACAGAGATTTACATGCAAAAGTATATCAATCATCCCTATAAATTCATCAGCACAGAATACCTAAACCATAAGTCTCTACAAAACTGTACCACCTACCATTTAATCGTGGTCAAAAAAATTAACTTATAAGACAGTAAGAGTTGTACATGATTATTTGAAGGACACAAAATCCAACAAATACCTATAGACATTTTCCTTGTATCTCAAGAAGCTGAGAACCAAAAAATGCTACAATTAGATCACCTAAGTTTTAAGTACCATGGCTTATTTATTTTTGGTCTCTTTCCTACCTATATTTTCCATTAACAATTATATTTCCTTGGTTTCCCTGGTCTTAACTTTTTGTTTTTACAGCTTTATTGAAATAAGTCACATATCACACAATTCACCCATTTAAAGTGTATATTCAATGACTTTTAATATATTCAGAGAATTGCACAACTGTCATCATAATTTTAGAACATTTTCATCACCCCAAAAAAAAACACTGTACCTGTTAGCAGTCAGTCCTTATGTCTTCCCAAAACCCCCATTCTTGGGCAATCACTAATCTGCTGTCTATACAGATTTGTCTATTCTGGATACCTCATACAAATGCAACCATAAAATATGTGGTCTTATAGGACTAGCTTCTTTCACTTAGAATATGTCCAGGGTTCATCCATGTTGAAGCATATATCAGAATTTCATTTTTTATTATTAAATAATATTCCACATGGACATACCACATTTTATTTGTCCATTCATCAACAGATGGACATTTGGATTGTTTCTACTTTTTGGCTTGAATAAAGTTGCAGTGAACATTCACACACAAGTTTTTGTATGAACATGTGTTTTCATTTTTCTCAGGTATGCATACCTAGGGAGCGGATGTGAGGGACTACCACTCTATTTTCTGAAACACCTTCACCACTTTAAAGTCCCATCAGCAGTGTATAAGACTCTCAAATTTTCCACAACCAACACAATACTTATGATCAGTATTTTTTATTATAGTCATCCTAGTGGGTATAAAATGATTCTCTTTAAGTTGACTCATATTTTCCTAATGGATACTGATAATGAGCATCTTTTCATGTGCTTATTGACCATTTATATATCTTCTATGGAGAAATGCCTGCATAAATTGGGTTATTTTTCCTTTTTTTCTGAGTTCTAAGAGTTCTTTATATATTCTGGATATAAGTCCCTTACCAGATACATAATCTTCAAATATTTTACCCTATTCTATGAATTGTCTTTTCATTTTCTTGATAGTGTCTTCCTTTTTTTAATCATCTCTGTATTTTTTTAATTATTATATTTTAAGTTTTAATTTTAATTAGTTAACCTACAGTGCAATATTAGTTTCAGGAGTAGAATTCAGTAATTCATCACTTACACAGAACACTCAGTGCTCATCACAGTGAGTGCCCTCCTTGGTATTGATGGTATCTCCTGACTTTGTTTTTAAACTTGAATGAATTTTTTGTAAGTTCCTTCAACCTTTGAAGATTAAAATATTTAAAATTCTTGTTATATTTTATAGTCCTACTGAAAATTTTTCAGAGACTCCCATCCTGTTCAGGAGAAAATAAAAATCCCAGCCCTTAAGGCCATTCATGATCCAAACTGTGACCACCTTGAATTTAGATACTGCTTCATTCATATATGCCTTACCCTCAGCCTACATGCCCCAAACCAAGCTCTTGATCTTTTCCCAGTAATGTTTCCCCTCAGCCTCTCTCATCTTAATAAATGGCAATACCATCCTTCTAGTTGCTTAAGCCAAAACCGCAGAGTCAGCCTTGACTACTTTCATACTCCACTATTCAGTCCATCAATGAATAAAAGACCATCCTGTTAGTTCTGCTTTCAAAATATATCAAAAATTTCACCTAAGTTATATCATGTTACCCTTCTAAACCTTTCAAAGGCTTTCCTTACATTCACCTACAATGCCTTATATGATATGGCTTTTTCTCTCACTTTATATCCTTTCTTCTCCTACACTTCATCCCAGGAGCCCAGGGCTTCTTGCCTCAGGGCCTTGCACCAGCTATTCCCTCCACTTGGAATACTCTTTTTCTCCTGTGAAATCACATGTCTTTCTCTGTTTCCTTCTTTATATCTCTGCTCAAATTTCAGTTATGACTTCTCTGACCACACTACTTAAAATAGTGAGCCTCCATTCCATTTCTCTCTAGCTCCCATCTTGCTTTTTATCCATAGCAATCATTACCATATAGAACAGAATAAATTTGCTCAGTTATTTATTGTCTATATCTTTTCCAACTAGAATGTGGACTTGAGGCCAGAGATTTTGTTTTTAATGAATTTCATTCATTACAGTGAATCTCTAGCAATAAAAATACTTATGATACATAATGGTTCCTCAACAAACAATGAAAAAATGAACACTTGAATTTGTGGCTAACAATCATTTCAGCTATATATCTATTATAACACAGGGTTTTCAAAAGCACAAAAACTTTAAAATGTTAGTTCTTACATTTCTCTATGGCATTTCTGATAGTCTTCTGAAGAGGGACCTAGGAAAGAAAAAAAAAAAAACACCAATCTATTAGAAATATAATTCAAGCATAGACCAGAGGCCAAAATTACTCTAGGTAAAGAAAATATTTTCTCTAAAATATATGGTGATAGTGCAGCTTACTTTTATTATTTTATTGTTTTGTATTGTTTTTATCTGCCACTTAAATTATATAGAAGTATTTTCAAAATACCAAAAATAAAACAAAATGTTAGGAAATTTTATGAGACACAGGAATCTGTCTGTATTTGAATAGTTATAATTTTTGAAGTTCTTTCCAATCTTTTAACTTACTTGATTCTTACAACAGTCCCACAAGGGAAATATAACAATTTACTATTCTCACAATACATATACAAAATAACTGGTCACATTATAAAGCTAACAGCTGCCTACCTGGAACTTAAACTCAGATCTCATGGTTCTTAATCCAGTATCAAATATATAGATATACATATTAATTGACTGATAAGTCAAGAAAATGCCTACCAGTCAATATTTTGCTGTCTAGGTACTGTATGATATTATTAGTTACATAAAGAATTGTGGGAGTAGTCTTCTGAAGAATATGACCCTAATCAGCTGCAGACCTCTGCTTACATTTACATAGAATTTTACAGTTAAGTAAAAGTGAAGTGAATGATGCCTACTAATAATTTAGAAGTATTTCCCTGAAAGGAAGGTTCCCAAAATATAAAGGACCACAGTGAAGAGCATCTACTCTCTGTTTTTGCTGATAATAGTCTCTTGCTTTTTCTTGTGATAATCCAGAGATGGCCTGTGACTCAGTATAATGGGAGCCCTGCATCTCCCTGCCCAAAATGACTTTTCAAGGATAAGCATATGAAATAATCTAAGCCAATGTGTAAGACCAGGACTTTTGTTCAAATCATTGGGAAAGAGAGTCACTTTTGTTCACTGGATTTGAGGGTGTGAATGTATAGGCCTGGACCTAAAAAGAGCTGCTAAATGAAGGGAGGTTAGCTGAGAGTTTAGCTCACACATTAGTGCCTTAGGCTGAGAGATGGAAAGGAATTGGGTCCTATTGATATCATTTGAAAACTTCAATCAGGTCGCCTGGGTGGTTCAGTTGATTAAGCGTCCAACTTCGTCTCAGGTCATGATCTCACAGTTTGTGGGGTCAAGCCCTGCATTGGGCTCTGTGTTGACAGCTCAGAGCCTAGAGCCTGCTTCAGATTCTGTGTGTCTCTCTCTCTCTCTGCCCTTCCCCTGCTGGCTCTCTGTCTCTCTCAAAAATAAACAAAAACATTAAAAAAATTTTTTTAAAGAAAGCCTGGATCAAATTTTAATTGCATGTGATATATTGCCAGATTTTTTTGGTATGTGTCATAATAACTTCATTTTTTTAGCCTAATAAAGTTTGAGGTAGGATTGATTTTTTAAAATTTTTTCTTTTTTTCCTTCTTCCATTTTCTTTTTGTCATCACTTACAGTGGACAAAGAAGCTAACTGAAACATTTACTAAAGAGATAGGCTGCTCCTTTGGGCACTTTATATCAGTAAAGGAGTTGCCAAAGTAAACATAACACAAGGTTTTCAAACTGTTAGAAATACTGCCATCCAGATAGCTACCACTCTCCCATAAGGGACCCCATAACCAGTGTTTAATTCTTTGACTGATATTATTTATCCCTGCTTTTTGTCAAGCTCTGATAGGTGAGCTGACAACATCCATTGCTATTCCCCCTCTCCATTTTTATCCATTTTCCCTTGCTTTCTACCACCATAGAGGCTAGAAGAATAAAATACTTGAGTTTTTATAAACTTTATCAAAGAAGACTTCCAAGTAGTCAGTTGATACATGACTCAGTCTGGGCCAATCAACCTAGTCTGCTGGGGAATTAAATGGAAAGTGTTTGCTCTTTAGATAAAAAGAGATATATGTGGCTAGTACTGCCTTTTCTAATTCTTTTTCCCTGGAACACTGTTGTGATGCCTAGAGGCCTATCAACCATCCTACAACTATGGGATAACAAGCAAACACACTTAGTAGTAGAAAGATAGAAAGAGTATAGGATCTTAATGATATTAGCGAGCTGCTACACTAACTCTGGCCTGGGAAGAGAAGTAAATCCTGTATAAACAAACCTTTTTTTGCATGACAAAAATAACATACACAAAAAGACAACTGACAAACTGGGAGAAATACAATATAAACCACAAACAAAAGGCTAATATTCTTTTTAAAAATTTTTTTTTCAATGTTTATTTTTGAGAGACAAAGAGACACAGCATGAGTGGAGAAGGGGCAGAGAGAGAGGGAGACACAGAATCTGAAGTAGGCTTCAGGCTCTCAGCTGTCAGCACAGAGCCCATGAGGGGCTTGAATCCACGAACCATGAGATCATGACCAGAGCCAAAGGTGGACACTTAACCAACTGAGCCACCCAGGTGCCTCTAATATTCTTAAAAGACATTTTTTTACGTATAGATGGAACACATTACATTAGTTTCATGTGTACAATATAGTGAATTAACTTCTCTTTATATTATACTATGCTTGCCATAAGCGTAGCCACCTTTGTCACCATATGATGCTATTACAATATTACAGACTACATTCCCTATGCTGTGACTTTTATTCCTTTGACTTATTCATTCCAAAACTGCAAGTCTGGGGGCGCCTGGGTGGCTTAGTCGGTTAAGCGTCTGACTTTCGCTTAGGTCAGGATCTCGCGGTTCATGGGTTCGAGCCCCGCGTCGGGCTCTGTGCTGACTGCCAGCTCAGAGCCTGGAGCCTATTTCAGAGTCTGTATCTCCCTCTCTCTCTGACCCTCCCCTGCTCACACTGTCTCTCTCTCTCTCTCCTAGAAATAAAAAAAAATAAAAAAAATAAAAAAACTGCAAGTCTGTAATCCCCACTCCCCTTCACCCATTTTGCCCTCCCTCCCATTCCCCTTTCCTCTGGGAACCATTAGTTTGTTCTCTGCATTTACAAGTCTGATTCTGTTTTTTAATTTTTAATTTGCTTTGTTTTTTAGATTCCACATATGTGGAATCATATCATATTTATCTTTCTCATTCTCACTTATTTTACTTACCATAATACCCTCTAGGTCCATTCATGTTACTGCAAATGGCAAGATCTTAACCTTTCATGGCTGTGCAATTGTGTGTGTGTGTACCATATCTTCCTTATCCATTCTACATTTAGACCGCTTCCATATCTTGGCTGTTACAAATAATACTACAATAAATTTTCAAATTAGTGTTATTGTTTTCTTTGGGTAAATATCCAGTAGTGGGATTGCTGAATCAGATGGTATTTTGACTTTTAATGTTTTGAGGAACATACATACTGCTTTCCACAGTGGCTGTACCAAATCACATGCCCACCAATAGTGCATGAGTGTTCCTTTTTCTCCACATCCTTATCAACACTTCTTTTCTCCTGTCTTTTTATTTTAGCCATTCTGACAGGTATAAGGTGTCATGGTGGTTTTGATTTCCATTTCCCTAATGATGTGGAGCATCTTTTCATATGTCTGTTAGCCATCTATATGTCTTCATTGGAAACATGTCTATTCAGGTACTCTGCCTCTTTTTTTAAGTTTTTTTTTTTTTTTTTAAGTTTTTATTTATTTGAGAGACGCAGAGACAGCACAAGTGGGGGAGGGCAGAGAGAAAAGTAGAGAGAGAGAATCCTAAGCAGACTCTGCAATGCCAGCGCAGAGCCTGATGTATGATGTAGCTGTGAGATCACGACCTAAGTCAAAACCATATATAGAGATATTTATAGAAAAAATGTCATTATGGCTGATGTAAGACAAAGTACTGCCTATGTTCTCTCCTAGGATTTTTATGGTTTCAGGTCTCACATTTAGGTCTTTAATCCATTTTGAGTTTGAGTATGGTATAAGAAAGTGGTTCACTTTCATTCTTTTGCATGTTGCTGTCCAATTTCCCCAGCACCATTTACTGAAGAGGCAGTCTTTTCCCCATTGTATCTTCTTGCCTTCTTTGTCACAGATTGATTGACCATATAAGCATGAGTTTATTTCCAGGCTCTCGAGATATTCTTTTCCATTGACCTATGTGCCTATTTTTGTGCCAGAACCATGCTGTTTTGACTACAGCTTGTAATATATCTTGACATCTGGAAGTGTGACTCCTCCAGCTTTATTATTTCTCAATATTTATTTGGCTATTTAGGGTCTTCTGTGGTTCCAAAAATTTTAGGATTATTTGTTCTAATTCTGTGAAAATGCTATTGGTATTTTGATGGGGATTGCATTGAATCTTCAGATTTTGGGCGGTAGTATGGACATTTAACAATATTAATTCTTCCAATCCATGAGCATGGAATATCTTCACATCTATTTGTGTTCTCTTCAATTTCTTTTATCAGTGTTTTATAGTCCTCAGAGTACAGGTCTTTCACCTCCCTGATTAAGTTCATTCTGAGGTATTTTATTCTTTTTTGTGCAATTACACATGGAGTTGATTTCTTAATTTCCCTTTCAGCTACTTCATTTCCAGTGCACACAAATGCTATTAATTTCTGGATATTAATTTTGTATACTTAAACTTTACTGAGTTTATTTATTACTTCTAATAGTTTTTTTGGTAAAGTCTTTAGGGTCTTCCATGTACAGTATCATGTCATCTGCAAATAATGACAGTTTAACTTCTTCCTTATCGATATGGGTGTCTCTTATTTCTTTTTCTTGTCTGAATCCTGTGGCTAGAATGTCTAGCACTATGCTGTAGTATTAGAAAAATAGTAAGAGAGGACATCCTTGTCTTGTTTCTGATCTTAGAGGAAAAGCTCTCAGTTTTTCACCATAGAGTATTATATTAACTGTGCTTTTCTTGTTCTCCATAGATGGCCTTTATTGTGTTAAGGTATGTTCTCTCTAAAGCCATATTATGGAAAGTTATTTCTTTATCATGAGGATATTAAATTTTGTCAAATGCTCTTTCTGCACGTACTGAGATAATCATATGATTTTTATCCTTCATTTTGTTGATGTGGAGTATCACACTGATTGTGATGTTGAGCTATCCTTGCATCCCCAGAATATATCCCACTTGGTAGTGGTGAATGATCCTTTTAATGTATTGTTGAATCAGGGATTTTGACCTATAGTTTTGTTTTTTGTTTTTGGTATATTTGCCTAGATTGGGTCATGATAATGCTAGCTTTGTAGAAAGAGTTTGGAAGCTTTCCTTCCTTTCTCTCCTATTTTTGGACTTATTTAAGAGGAATAAGAATTAAATGTCTTCTTTAAATGTTTTGTAGAATTCACCTGTGAATCCATCTGGTCGTAGACTTTTATTTTTTGGTAGTCTTTTGTGTACTGATTCAAATTTTGTTATTACTAATGGTCTCTTTAAGATTTTCTGTTTCTTCCTGTTTCAGTTCTGTTAGATTGTATGTTTCAGTCTGTTAGATTGTATGTAAATTTATCCATTCCTTCTAGGATGTCCAATTTTTGGTATATAACTTTTCATACTACTCTTAAAATCTTGTATTTCTGTGGTGTCAATTGTTACTTCTCTCCCATTTCTGGTGTTACTTATTTGGGTCACTTCTCTTTTTCTCTTGGACAGTCTGGCTAAGGGCTTATCAGTTTTGTTCGTTTTCAAAGAACCAACTCCTGCTTTTGTTGAACTGTTCTATTGGTTTTGGTTTTAGTCTCTATGTCATTTATTTCTGCCCTGAACTTTATTTCCTTCTTTCTACTCACATTGGGCTCTGTTTGTTCTTTTTCTAGTTCTTTTAGGTTTCAGAGTAGATAATTTTTAAAAATGTTATTTATAGGGGTGCCTGGGTGGCTTAGTCGGTTAAGCGTCCGACTTTCGCTTGGGTCATGATCTCATGGTTCGTGGGTTTGAGCCCCGCGTCGGGCTCTGTGCTGACTGCCAGCTCAGAGCCTGGAGCCTGTTTCAGAGTCTGTGATTCCCTCTCTCTCTGACCCTCCCCTGCTCACACTGTCTCTCTCTCTCTCTCTCCTAGAAATAAATAAAAACATTTAAAAAATTTAAAAATGTTATTTATTTATTTTGAGAGAGAGAGAACGTGCACACACACACACGCAAGTGGGAGAGGGGTAGAAAGAGAAAGACAGAGAGAATCCCAAGGAGGCTACATGCTGTTAGTGCAGAGGCCCACACAGGGCTCGACCCCATGAACCAGAAGATTACGACCTGAGCCAAAATCAAGACTTGGACGCTCAGTTGAGCCACCCAAGTGCCCCAAGTTTAGATAATCTATTTGAGCTTTTCGTTTCTTGAGGTAGGCCTGTACCATTATATATTTCCCTCTTAGACTTGTTTTTCTGTGTCTTAAAGGTTTTGGATCATTACATTTTCATTTTCTTGTGTCTCCATGTAATTTTTTATTTCCCCTTTGTTTTCTATATCAACCTATTGGTAGTTTAGTATTATATTGCTTAGCCTGACATTTTGTGCTTTTTTTTTTCCAGTTTTTTTCTTGTGATTCACTTCCAGTTTTATACTGTTGTGGACAGAAAAGATGAATGGTATAATTTCAATCTTCTTCAATTTACTAAGACTTGCTTTCTGGCCTAACATTTAATCTATTCTAAAGAATGTTCCATGTGCCCTTGAAAAGAATATATATTCTGTTGTTTGAATGAAATGTTTTGTATATATCTGTTATACCATCTGGTGTAATGTGTCATTCAAAGACACTGTTTCCTTATATATATATATTTTTTTTTTAATTTTTTTAATGTTTTTTTTTTTTTATTTCTGAGAGAAAGAGACAGCGTGAGCAGGGGGAGGTCAGAGAGAAAGGGGGACACAGAATCCGAAACAGGCTCCAGGCTCTGAGCTGTCAGCGCAAAGCCTGACACGGGGCTCGAACCCAAGAACCCCGAGATCATGACTGGAGCCGAAGTTGGACCCTTAACCGACTCAGCCACCCAGGTGCCCCTTCAAACATTTTTAAAACATATTTTTGAGAGACAGACAGACAGAGCATGAGTAGGGGCAGAGAGAGGGGGAGAAACAGAATCTGAAACAGATTTCAGGCTCTGAGCTGTCACCACAGAGGCTGACTCAGGGCCCAAAGTCATGAACTATAAGATCTTGACTTGAGCTGAAGTTGGACACTCAACCTACTAAGCCACCCAGGCACTCTTCCTTATATATTTTTTAAATGTTTATTTATTTTTGAGAGACAGAGAGTGAACATGCGAGAGTTGGGAAGGGGCAGAGAGAGAGAGGGAGACCAAGAATCCGAAGTCTGCTCTGTGCTGACAGCAGACAGCCTGATGCCGGACACTCCAACACACAAACCATGAGGTCATGACCTGAGCCAAAATTGGACACTTAACCAACTAAGCCACGCAGGAACCCTGACACTGTTTCCTTACTGATTTGCTGCCTGGATGATCCGTCCGTTGGTAAGTAGGGTCTTAAAGTCCCTTACTATTATTGTATTACCATGAATTTCTCTCTTTATGTCCATTAATATTTGCTTTATGGATTTAGGTGCTCCAATATTGGGTGCATAGATATATACAATTATTATACTGTCTCATTGGATTGATCCCTTTGTAATATGTAATGCCTTTCTTTGTCTCATATTACAGTCTTTGTTTTAAAAAGTCTATTTTAACTGATATAAGTGTTGCTACCATGGCTTTTTTTTTTTTTTCGTCATTTCCCTGAGCACGGTAAATGTTTTCCCATCCCTTCATTTCAGTCTGTATGTGTCTTTAGGGCTGAGATGAGTCTCTTGTAGGCAGCATATAGATATATCTGTTTTTTTAATCAACTCTATCACCCTATGTCTTTTGATTGGAACATTTAGGAAAAAGCTAAAGTTCTTAATATTTAATGAACCTAGAAATGGAGGAGAAAGGATAAAAAAACAGGTGAAAAATGGGGAAAAGGCATGAAAAGAAAATACCCACACACAGAAAATAAAAATAGCCTTCAAACATATGAAAAATGTTTAAACTCACATACAGTTAGGGCAAAGCAAATTAAAATAACACTGAAATACCATTTCTCACCTATTAGAGTAGAAAAAAATTTAAATATGACAATATATTTTGTTGGTGAGGATATGAGGGAACAGCACTGTAATACTTTGCTGGTGGGAATGTAAACTGATATAATCTTTCTGGAGGAAAATCTGGCAATACACAGCAAAGCTATATATCCACTTACCTTTTGACCCAGCATCCTACTTCTGAGAATCTACCTTTAAGATATGATATATATCTTTGTATTATTGATGGAATAGGTTTATTCATTGACACATTATTTGTAGTGGCAAAATACTGGGGGAAGACCCTAAATATCTAACTCATAGGAGAGTGGTTAAATAAACAAAAATACATCCATACAGTGAATATGTAGCTATTGAAAAAACATGAGGAAGATCTCCTTAAAACCAGATGGAGTGACTTCTAATACATACTAATATGTGGAAAAAACAAAATAAAAAGTATATAAATGTGCTAACCTTCATGCAAGAAAGAAGAGGATATGGGGCAGCTGGGTGGCACAGTGGATGAACACTGGACTTTGGCTCAGGTCATGATCTCACATTTCATGAGTTCGACCCTTACATTGGGCTAGCTGTTGTCAGTGCAGAGCCTACTTTGGATCCTCTGTCCCCACCTTCTCTCTGCCCCTCCCCTGCTTGTGCTCTCTCTTTCCAAAATAAATAAAACATTTTTTTAAAAAAGGATATAAGAAAATGCATACAAAAGAAATAGACGAAAGATAAACCATAAACTGAAGAGACTAGTATTTATAAGGGTTGGGTGGGAAAGGGGTAGAAAGAAGAGGGGAATAGGATCAGGGTAGCAGAAAGGAGGACGTGATGCTTTTCTGAGAATATATATATTTTTTATAGCTTTGACTTTTTCTTAGCAATGCTTCACATAGCCCCTTCTCCCCAAATAAAGAAACAAAACAGGATGTAAAACCAAAAATTGAATCTAACACTAACAAATAATCTAACTATACTCCAAGTGATTAACAAAATGCACTGAAATATGTATATATCCTATATAACTTTGCGTATGCTGGAATTATATAAATAAGTAAATACATTATTGGATTTTAACACATAAAATAAAATAAATATTCATTGGTTCACACTGCCATAAACAACTGAATAAAGAAATGGCAGAAAAGAGACAGTTCTTTTACAGTAGAACTTCAATTAGTGAATGTAGTGGGAAAGTGTAAAATAGAAAATCACTATTAAACAAACACCAGAGTAATATCTGTCATAGTCAAATTCCTCTGATGACTACTAATATCAGTGAATGAAAATGTGAGGAGAGGCAGGATCTATAGGGTCTCAAACTATCTTCTCTGGGTATTTATTAACCACAAAAACAAGCTATTAACTTAATCATTCAGAAAACCGCAGACACCCCCTTAATCAAGTGATGAAGTTTAGTATCACCAGTAATACATATACTGACATCAAGAACTTCATACAGTATACTGAAAAGGATATAACATCATTTCTGCAGTGTTCTTTTAAAAAATTGTATAAGCTCATTCCAATCATAACAAAACATCACACAAATTCAAATTGAGCTATTCTACAAAATAACTGATAAGTAATCTTCAAAAGTATCAAGATTATGAAAGACAAAGAAAGACTGAGAAAATATTACAGACTATGGTAGACTAAGGGAGAAGTAACAATCAGATGCAATGTTTGATCCTGAAACACAAAAGATTGGTGGAAAAACATGAAATGTGAATAAGGTTTAATTAGTAGTTCTATGCCAGTGTTAATTTCCTGATTCTGATCATTGTACTAATGTTATATAAGACAGAATTAGGGAAAACTGGGTGAGATGTATATGGGAACTCTCTACTATTTTTGCAACTTTTATGCAAGTCTAAAATTACTTCAAAATAAAAGTTATAAAATAGGAGACCTATATGTGCCTAAGGTACTACTAGTCAGATATTATTTGTAGCCAAAGATAATCCTAATTGATAAACTTAGTTATAAATCATTCAATAAATTACTTTGTTTTTCCAGTATAGATGAGGGTTTTCCCCTGTGACATAACAAAAAAGAATGTGAAAACTCACCTAAAATTGCAGAGAGGTTTGAAAACTGTGATACCTTCTCTATTGCTACTGCTTTACTGGTATCCAGAAGAGTGGAATTCTTGCATTGAGTATGTTCTTCCAACCTGGGACATTCCCAATCTAAAACAGCAGGCAGAAATGGCACACAACAACTTTGAACAACAGCACAAAAGTAGTAGGTTACTTCCCCACACAAAGGTCTCAGCCATACCAAGCTGTGGTAATTAAAGATTTGAGTAAGACAGAGAAAAAAGACAAGTCTTGATGGCGTCAGTATAGTAAATATTCTTTGGCCTATTTCAGTACTGTAACCTACTTTCTTTCATGGATTTTTGCCCCATAAACATTACTGACTGAAGAGACAGCATACCTAGGAGGTTCCTCTTAATATTTTATGTATTATATTATATGTAGGTCCCATTAAATATCCTATCACTAAATAACAGGCTAGTATTACTTGATGTCAGTTTTAAGCTTTTCATTAACTTCCCACTAGGGAAGAATGAGGTTATTCCCTCTTACGTTCCTGTCCTCACCCTTCCCACACTTCCCATTGTCCTGATATTATGATATTACATACTTAGATCAATATTCGCTTCAGACATTATAATAATAAATTGCTATAAAATGCTATTTATTCTTGTTGTGCACAATAACAATAATTTCTCCCCCCCTGGAGTCAGTTACTCTTTTTTGTTTGTTTAGTTTTCTCTGTATTTTTCATCGATTTAATCCAAACTTTACCAAATTCTATGAATTCATTCTTTTCATTCCATTCTCTAGTGTCCTAAAGTTTCATAATGCTTTATCTTGGTGTTTTTCATCTATTGTGCTGGGTACACTGTGGCCCTTTTAACATAGAAATCATATTTTTTAACTCTAGGAAATGTTCTTGAATTATAACATTGACCATTTTCTTCTTGCTTCTTTCATTATCTTTGTCTTATACTGCTTTCTTTTGATAATGGATATCATATACTCCTCCGCTAACTTACTTTTTTCTGTTAAATTTCAGTCTTTCATCTTTATTTTCCTTCTGACTTTTTTTCTCCTCAACCCTAATTTCTAATCCTTCTACTGAATTTGTCTCTGCTATTGCATTCCTTATCTGAATATTCCCTTTTTTATAGCATCCTATTCTTGTTTAATGAACAAAATATACATTTTATGTCAGTGAGACTCTTTTTTCAATATTTTTTTCTCCTTGTGTTTCTATTTTTCTTGGTTCCTTTTCTTAATTTTTAATTTTATTGTGGGAGGAACACTTAACATCAATCTACCCTCTCAAATATGTAAGTGTACAATAAAGTACTGTTAACTCTAGTATATCACAGTGTTGTATAGCAGATCTCTAGAACCTATTCATCTTACAAAACCAATATCTAATACCTGTTGAATAGCAGCTTCTCATATCTATCTCATTCTAGGCCAAGGCAACCAACATTCTACTCTAATTCCATGAATTTGACTATTTTAGATATCTCATGCAAGAGGAATAATACAGTATTTATCTGTCTATGACTGGCTTATTTCACTTAGCATAGGATTCTCAAGGTTCATTCAGGTTGTTGCATATGGCAGGATTTCCCCCTTTTAAGGCTGAATAATATTCCATCATATGCATATACCATATTTCCTTTATCCATTCATAAATCAGTGAACACATAGATGGTTTCCACATTTAGCTATTGTGAATAATGCTGAAATAGATATGGGAGTGCAAACATCTCTTTAAGATCCTGACTGCATAACTACCAATAAGTAGGATTGGTGGATCATAAGGTAGTTCTATTTTTAATTTTTGGAAGAAATTCTACACTGTTTTCCATAGCAGCTGCACCATTTACAATCCAAACAACAATGTACAAGTGTTCCAATTTCTCCACATCCTGTCAACACTTATTTTTTTTAATAATCATCATCCTAACAGGTGAGGTGAGATTTCATTGTGGTTTTGATTTGCATTTTCCTGATAATTAGTGATGTTGAGCATCTTTTCATATACCTGTTGGCCATCAGTATGTCTTCTTTGGGGAAATAGCTATTCAAGTCCTTTGCCCATTTTTTAATTGGGTTATTTGTTCATTTTTTCCCCTGAGTTACAGTAGTTTCTTATATATTTTTTAATATTAATCTTTCATCACATAAGTCGTTTGTAAACATCTTCTCCCTTTTTGTATGTTGCCTTTTCACTGTTGTTTCCTTTGTTGTGCAGGTTTTTAGTTTCATATAATCTCACTCATCTAATTTAGCTTTTGTTGCCTGTGCTTTTGTTGATACATCCAAGAAATCATTAAGACCAGTATCATGAAGGTTTTCTCCTATCTTCTTCCATGAGTTTAATGGTTTCTGGTCTTATGTTTACGCATTTAATCCACTTTAAGTTTTGTTTTGGTTTTTTTTATATGATGTAAGGTATTGGTCTGATTTCATCCTTTTGTATGTAGAAATCCAGTTTTCCCACATTTGATGTTAGACAAAAGGCCAAGAAGTGACAGAAGTCCAGTTTTCCCAACATTCTTGAATAGACTATTCTTTCCACACTGTGTATTCTTGCCACCATTATCTAAAATCAAGTAACCATATAAGCATGGATTCATTCCTTTCTATTCTATTAATCTATAGGTTTATCTTAATGCCAGTACCATACTGTTATAATTACTATAGTTTTGCAATATATTTTGAATTCAAAAAAGGTGTTGATTTTCTGTATGGTTGTTCTATTCATTATTGAAAGTGGGAGTAATTAAGTCTTCATTACTGCATGGATGTCTATTTTTACCTTCAGATCTGTCAGTGTTTATATGTTAGGTGCTCTGATGTTGAGTGCCTACTTATTTATATTCATTATATGTTCCTGATTAACTGACCCTTTCATCATCATTATATAATGTCTTTGTCTCTTGTGATCGTTTTTTTTTTATTTGTTTTTAAAATTTACATCCAAGTTAGTTAGCATATAGTGCAACAATGATTTCAGGAGTAGATTCCTTAATCCCCTTATCTATTTAGCCCGTTCCCTCTTCCACAACCCCTCCAATAACCCTCTGTTTGTTCGCCATATTTAAGAGTCTCTTAAGTTTTGTTCCCCTCCCTGTTTTTATATTATTTTTGTTTCCCTTCCCTTATGTTCATCTATTTGGTATCTTAAAGTCCTCATATGAGTGAAGTCATGATATTTGTCTTTCTTTGACTAATTTCACTTAGCATAATACCCTCTAGTTCCATCCAATGACATGTCAATTATTTTTGATTGCCAAGTAACACTCCACTGTATGTGTGTGTGTGTATACCATATCTTCTTTATGCATTCATCCATCGATGGACATTTGGACTCTTTCCATACTTTGGCTATTGCTGATAGTGCTGCTATAAATATTGGGGTGTATGACTCTCTTCAAAATAGCATACCTCTAATTCTTGGACAAACACCTAGTAGTACAATTGCTGGGTCGTAGGGGAATTCTATTTTTAATTTTTTGAGGAACCTCCATACTGTTTTCCAGAGTTGCTGCTCCAGTTTGCACTCCCCTTTTGTGACAGTTTTTGACTTAAAATATGTTTTATCTGATATAAGCAGAGCCACTCCTGCTCTCTTTAGGTCACCATTTACATGGAATATCTTTTCCTATTGCTTCACTTTCAGCCTATGTGTGTCCTGAAATGTAAAGTCTTTTGTAGATAGCATATAGACCTTGTTTTTTTCTTAAATATGTTCAGCCACTCTTTGTCTTTTGATTGGGGAATTCAAACCATTTACACTCGAAGTAATTATTGATAGGAAAAGACTATTACTATTTTGTTCATTATTTTCTGTCTTATAGTTCTTTTGTCCCTTTTCCTCTCTTGCCATCTTCTTTTGTGTTTCATTGACTTTTTTATATTGATATGCTCTGATTCCTTTCTATTTTCTTTTGTGTATTTTCTATAGGTATTTTCTATATGGTTACCATGGTGCCTATATAAAATATAGTCTTAAGAATCTATTTTAATCTGATAGCAATCTCAATTATATACAAAAACTCTATACTTTTATTTCTCTCTTCACACACATTTTGTGGTACTGATGTTACAGTTTACATCTTTTTATATTGTGTATTCATTAACATATTTTTATTATAGTAATTTTTAATAGTTTAGTCTTTTAACTTTTATTCTAGAATTAAAAGAGATTTAAACCCTGTTACAGTATTATTTTGGGTTTGTTTGTATACTTATTGGAAAGTTTTATATTTTCATATGCTTTTGTGTTGCTGTTTAGTCCTTTATTTCAACTTAAAGAACTCTTTTTACCATTTTTTTTTCTTTTTACCATTTTTTTGGTAAGGTGAGTCTAGCAGTGATTAACTCCTTCAGCTTTGTGTGGGAAACTCCTTATCTCTTCATTTCTTTTTCTTTAAATTTTTACTTTAATCACCTGGTGCTCATCAGGACAAGTACACTCCTTAATCCCTATCACCTATTTCACCCATATCTCACCCATCTCCCTTCTGGTAACCATCAGTTTGCTCTCTATTAAGAGTTTGTTTCTTGACATTTCTCTCTTTTTTCCACTTTGTTCATTTGATTTTTTTCTGAAATTCCACCTATGAGTGAAACCATATGGTATCTGACTTTCTCTGACTGACTTATTTTGCTTAGCATTATAATGTCTAACTCTATTCATATTGTTGCAAATGGAAATTTTCATTTTTTTTCATGGGTGAATAATATTCCATTGTTCTTTTCTTTCACCACTTTGACAGATCATTCTACTCCCTTCTGGCCTGCAATGTTTCTGCCAACAAACCCAATGATAGTCTAATACAAGTCTTGTACATATCAAGTTGCTTTTCTATTACTACTTGCAAAATTAAAAAAGTCAAATTATTAAAAGTCAAAACTTGATCTTTGATAATTTATGAGTCCCTATGTGGATTTCTTTGGTACCTTATCTGAGATTCATTGGGCTTCCTAGGTCTACATATGCATTTCCTTTCCCAAATTTGGTAAGTTTGCACCTATTATTTCTGTGAATAAACTTTCCGACAAGCTCTCTTTCTCCATCACCCTCCCTTCAGCCCCTTACTCTTTACCCTCTCCTCCCCTTTCTCCCTCTCCCTCCTTCTCTCATCTTCTTTCTTTTACCCTTAGCTCTCCCTACTCTCTCCCCCTCCCTCATCTCTTCTACCTCTGGGACTCCTTTAAAGTACATATTGCTGTTTGATTGTGTTCCATGAGTCTCTTAAGGTTTCCTCACACACCATATTTGTTGTTAGAGGCCAGTAGGCATCTAGAATATACCAGGTCCCATCAGCGCTCTGAGACAAATGAAACAGAAGCCATTCCCTTGGGTACCACTGAGACAGGCAAGAGATGAGCCAATCCTTTAGGAAGCTCCCAGAAAATTTATAACATTTCACGCATGGTTCAGTTCTTTTCTTCCCTCCCCAGGGAGAAGCTGGGACCTAGGTGTTTCCTGCCAATTGTGTGGCAATATACTGTGGGTAGGGACTATGGTGAGAGAATGTCTTGAATTTTCCTGCTGGCTTTGATGCGGTTGGTCTCATACATGCCTGAGGTGCAGGAGTCCCTTTAATCAGTTCCCAGATTTCTCACAAAGGGAATAAGCCCATGTATTGCTGTTGAATTGGTATCCATGGGAGAAGAAGGGACCAAGGTTTCTTATTCCAATATCTTGCTGATGTCACTTCCATATTTTCTTTTGTTTTGATCACTATGTTTTTTGTTAGAAGACTTCCTCAGGAATACTGATAATCTTTGGCTCTCTACTCATATTTAAGAGGGAGCCCTAAAAAGCTAAGTGGAATCTCTGTGGCCTTGTTTGAGCTTGTCACAGAGTTGGCTTCATTGCAGAGTGTTCTTGTCAGTTTCATTGAAGAGGTACTGAGGTCAGTATCTTTAGGTATTTTCTTTATAGTTGTTCACATTTGTTAGGAAAGAATCTTCCACTCTCCTGCCTGAAAGGTTCAAGTCTGGGTGCTAGTATTTTGGAAGCTGAGCAGAGAAATGGGATGTTGGGTTGGGATGGCAATAGGCATTAGGTGAGAAGGTCTCAGAATTCAGATGTACATTTTCATATAATTTCCACTCTTTTCATTCAGCACAGTATCTGAAACAGTTGCCTTTTTCTGTGTAATAAATAACCCCCAAACCTCATTGGCATAAAATGAAAGCATTTACTTCTTATTCCCATATCTACTGGTTGGCCAGGAAAGTCTGCTTCAGATTACAGACCTGCTGATCAGATGGGGCAGTTCTCTGCAGTCTGCAAATTGTCTAGGACTTTTCTATCCCATACCTATCATTCTGGGGTCCCCACAGGAGAGGCAAAAGCTAATTAGGATATATTCATCTCACAATTGAAAAGTTTGAGAGGACAAGTCCAACCATTCTAGCATAAAAGATCTGTTTATATCTTACTGCCCAAAGCAAGTCACATTTCCATTGCTTTAGCGAAGCCAAAGAGGGAGAAAGTTCATACCACTTTCAAGGGTGTGGATATATGATACTACTCCAGAGGAATGAGTAACTGGGACCAACATTTCAAATTCCACAGATCCTTGCTATTAACAGTGCCTAGTATCCTCCATTCCAGAGTTCCTCAAAATACCCAAAAGAATATATCTCTAGGCTTCATTTGAGTAAGAAAGTAGTCACCACATCTTTCACATTTCAGATAAATCTTTTTACAAGTATTGGGGCACCCAAATTGTGCACTTCTCTGGGATACTATAGTGCAAACTAGCTTGTTTCTGGGTCATTCCCATAATGTCTTCATCCTTTTCTTATCTGGTGGCTTCTGATGTATAGTCCTATGTGATTGAGCCTGGAATACAGTGGATAGTGGGCAAGGGAAGGAGGTTTTGATGAAGAAGACAAGCATACCTTCTCAAAAGGAACTTTATACATTGGAGGATTTGTGGACAAAGGGACAGTTTCTATAGCGGGTCAGCTTAAGGTTGAAATTATTTTCTCACCTAAATAATCTGATCCTCTGAAGAGTTCAGGTGATGGGAAACTACTTAAACTCTCTTCAAAACTCTTGTATTCTGTGTAAGAGTCTGTGAATGAATGGCTCAGAGGAGAACTAGAAATATCATGCTGCAAACTTAGTCCTATAGAATAAACAAACAAAAAAGGTAAAATGTTTCAATAGTATACATGCTCAAAATCCTAAGAATTCAAATTTGTAGAAACATATATGCAGTTGTATACAGAGAATATAAAATTACTTATATAAACAACTGAAAAGGCATATAATTGTATACCACTTTAACCTTAGAAAATATTTTTTATGTAGAAAATGCATTATAATCTTTTTCAATTGCTTTCTCAAGTTTTATAATTTATTCCTTCCCCTCCTTTGTTTCAATTGTGATTTTTTTACCCCAAAATGCAAGTTTTATACATAAGTAAATCACTAATTGTAAACTAACAAGCTAAGAAGAAAGGGTAATTCTAGTTATTCCATTTAAAAAACGATGAGCGTACATTATCAGAAAAATACCATTCACAATGAGATCCCACCTCACTCCTGTCAGAAGGGCTAAAATTAACAACTCAGGAAATAACAGACATTGGTGAGGATGCAGAGAAAAGGGAACCCTTTGCACTGTTGGTAGGAATGCAAACTGGTGGAGCCACTCTGGAAAACAGTATAGAGTTTCCACCCAAAATTAGAAATACAACTACCCTACACTCCAGCAATTGTAGTACTCGGTATTTATCCAAAGGATACAAAAATGCTGATTTGAAGGGGCACATGCACCTCAATGTTTATGGCAGCACTATCAACAATAGCCATTCTGTGGTAAGAGCCCAGATGTCCATCGATTAATGAATGGATAAAGAAGATGTGGTATATATATATGTGTGTATATATATATATATATATATACATATATACATATATACATATACATATATATGTGTGTATATATGTACATATACATATATATGTGTGTATATATATGTATATATATATACATATATATACATATATATGTACATGTATATATACATGAACATACATACAATGGACTATTATTTGCCGTTAAAAGAAAAAAGAATGAAATCTTACCGTTTGCAACAACATGGATGGAACTAGAGCGTATAATGCTAAGTGAAATAAGTCAGTCAGAGAAAGACAAATAGCTTATGATTTCGCTCCTATGTGGATTTAGGAAACACAACAGATGAACATAGGGGAAGGGAAGGAAAAATAAGATAAAAACAGAGAAGGAGCCAAATCATAAGACACTCTTAAATACAGAGAATACACTGAGGGTTGCTCTAAGGGCGATTGGTGGGCGAATGGGCTAAATGGGTGATGGGAATTAAGGAGGGCACTTGTTGGGATGAGCACTGGGTGTTCTACGTAAGGGATTAATCACTGGGTTCTATACCTGAAACCAATATTACACTGTATGTGAACTAACTTGAATTTAAACAAATAAATTAGAAATAAACAAACAAGCAATGAGCCTAAACACAGACAAATAGATCAAAGGAATTCCACAGAAAGCCCAGAAATGGACTCCTACACATATGAGCAAATGATTGTTTGCCAAGATGCAAGGACGGTTCAGTGTGGAAAGGACATTGTTTTAAACAAATTCTCTTGAAGCAACTGCATGTCTATATGCAAAATCAAACAAAACAAAAAACTTGTACTCATACCCTCCATCATATAAAAAAATTAACTCCAAGTGAATCATTAACATAAATTGTAAATCCTAAAACCACAAAAGTTCTAGAAAAAAAGAAGAGAAAATCTTCATGACTGAGGTAGGCAAAAACTCATAACACTAAGAGGACAACTCATAAAACAACAGCAATGATAATTAGACTTCATCAAATTTTAAAACTTCTCTTTGAAAGAGACTGTTAAATTGAAAAAGATAAGCCATATATTAAAACATTTGCAAATGCACTGGAATCCAGAATATAAATCACTCTGAAAACTCAATAATAAGAAAACAAACATCTCAATAAGAAAAAGGGCAAAATATTTGAATAGAGAATCTCCCAGACTAACAGGTCTTAAAGTCATCTCTGTGAGAGTGACTAGAATGAAGAACTTACAAATAAATGATAGGGACAGAAGTTAATACTAAATATTAAGAACCAGGTTTAGTAAGAAAAGGGAAAACATAGTCTGCTCTAGTCACCATTTATTACACACTTTCAAGTGACAAAATAGAGGTTAACAGTAATAAAAACTGGCAGGGTAGGGGGGCAGATGAGGGATAAAAGGGGAGCATGGCTCTGATAAACCTATTTTCTGCTGCCGGGGAGCTGACTTATGCCCATCTGTCCTCATCTTTCTTTTTTTCTTCCTTAAAGTTCATGTTTCACTTCTCTTTATTTCTCTGCTTCAAAAGAATTCTTACTAAAAACAGACATTCTGCATCTGTGCCCAAAGATCGGGAGCTGATTTGAAAAATAAAGTTAACCTACAAAAAGACTCTGGATTGAAAAATATAGCTTAAGTTTTTTAAGATTTTTTTTATTGATCTTTTTTTTAAAATAGTTTATTGTCAAGTTGGTTTCCATATAACACCCAGTGCTCATTCCAACTGTCCTCATCTTTAACCTACCTAAGAACACTAATTCTTTGTCTTGCCTACTTTGATCTCACCACATCTTTCTCTTCCACTCCAATGTCATCCTTAAAACTGAGAATTATTTCCTATCTGGCTACCTCTTCCAGCCATCACTCAAAGCTTAATTTGACTGACCCCAATCTAACCTCCTTTTCACTTTATCAAGTATCAGAGATAGGCTATCACTCTGAACATCTTTTGCTTCCCCTACTCCAAGTGCCCTAGTGTGTCTTGTCCCTGTCTTCAATACTTTTTAAAAGTCTTCTCATTCTGTTTTCATCCTTCCCCTTCATATATTGTTACATCTCTCTTGCCTTTTATATTTAAAAATTCCATGAAGGGGCACCTGGGTGGCTCAGTCAGTTGACTGTCTGACTTCCCCTCAAGTCCTGGTCTCACAGTTCATGAGTTCGACCTCCACATTGGTCTTGTAGCTGTCAGCACAGAGCACACTTCGATCTTCTGCCCCCTCTCTGCCCCTCTCCAACTCATGCTCTTTTTCTCAAAAATAAACAAACGGTTAAAAAAAAAAAAACTCCATGAAAACCACACATGAGAGAGCCATCCCTATCACTAAACCCCAGAACTCAAGCCAGGCTCAGAAATTAGGAATACCCCATACTTACCATCTGGGTATTGGTAAAGAAAAGAAGAAATAAATGTTCATGATTATAGCAGTAGAAGGGTAGCCCTGGAGTCACACGTTAGAAATGTAAATGCACTTAAAGTTATATTTATATCAAATTATACTATATATGTTTAAAAATAGTTCTATATGGCTTGTAACAAAAATGGCAATTTCTTTGTTTCAAAACTCTCCATAATTCCCTACCCTTCAGAGACTGTTTTCAACTCTTTTAGCTGTTTCTTCTAATAACCCCTTTATATTTCTAAATTAAAATGTATTCAACAATTCTATTATTATGACTGCTCAAATATATTTATACCCAAGCCATGAGCTATGAGCTATGAGCTATATTCATCATCTTTTTGCTACAAGTTGGGTTTTTTTTGAGTTATTGATTATCCATTTTTAAAATTAGTTTTCTAAGTACCTATCATTTTCTGGCAGAAGTACAAATTTCTTCTCAATACTTTAAAAATTCCAGGTTATCTATCAGTTCCGTTTTTAAAAAATTTTTTTCCTTCCTGCCTCTTTATTCTCTTACTCTCTTCTCTTTTCCTTTTTTTTTTTTTTTCCCCCCGTTTTTAAAGAAGTATTGCTCTTGGAGATCTCAATATGCTTGCTTAAATTCCGGACTTCTTGCCTGCTAGAAGTGCCTTCGTGGAATTCTCCTTTATCCTTATCCTAAGGACTTCTTGCACATATTGCTTGTATTAGAACCTTTGATTCCTGGATCCCTTGATTTCTTCTCTATTGATTTATTCTCTAGTGTTGTTGGAGTACCTCCCTTATTTCATGAGAAAAGGTGCATGGATATATCTGTATAAAATTTCTTTATACTATCGTCACATTTGAGTGATTGTTGGGCTGGGTACAGAATTCTAGACTACTGCATTAAAATGACTGATTCCATTTTTTGATGTTTGACAAATTTAAACCTCACTGCCCTCTCTTCCCCTTCCTCCATGTATCTGGGAAAGCTAATAAAAAGCCCCAATTTTCATCTTTTAGCAACGGATACAAGTTAAAACCATGTCCAGGAAACCTCATCCTGGCCCCACTTAAACCTCTACACCCAATTTCTTTTCCCTGCTTTCTCAAACCATTGTCAGTCCTGCTCAGGAGACACTTTTCTCTCTACAAAGCCTCGTTGAATGAGTGATAAACCTTTCCCAAGCCTCTTGGTATGTTGTGACATCATCAGTCTTGAAATCTGAACCAAATTTTGTCCGGGGATCCATTTCACCTCAGCAAAATCTGTTCCCTTCAGAATTTTAAATGCATTTTCTCACCATGTTCTAGCTTCTGGAGTTGCTCTTGAGAAACTCAATGCCATGCATATTCTTCATTACTTATTTGCAATCAACAATTTTTCCTCTGGAAGACTGAAGGATTTCTCTCTTTATCCTGAAGATCTTTAAGTTATATCATGTTATGCCTGGGTCTTTTTTTCATTCATTGTCATGGGCAGTTGGTGGGCTCTTTCATTATATACACTCATGATCATTTAAAAAAAAATTTTAATTCTTTATTTATTTTTGAGAGAGAGACAGAGAGAGAGAGAGAGCAAGCAGGTGAGGAACAGAGAAGGCAACAAAGAATCTGAAGCAGGCTGCAGGCTCTGAGCTATCAGCCCAGAGTCCAGCGCTGGGCTGGAACTCACAAACTGCAGGTTCATGACCTGAGCTTAAGTCAGACGCTTAACAGACTGAGCCACCCTGGTCCAACCATTTTTAATTCTAGAAAATTTTCTAGCTCTATGTGTTTAATAATTTCCTTTCTGGGGATCCCTGGATGGTTCAGTTGGTTAAGCATCTCACTCTTGATTTCAGCCCCAGTCATACATGATCTTGCAGTTAGCTGATATGAACCTCAAGTCAGGCTCCACACTGACAGTGCAGAGCCTGTTTGGGATTCTCTCTCCCTTCCCTCTGTTCTTTCCCAGACTGTGCTCTCTCTTTCTCAATCTCTCTCTCAAAATAAAAAATAACATTTGAAAAAAATTTCCTTTCTGTTTATAATGCCTAGAATTAAATTATAAATGCCTGTTATAATGCCTATTTTTCAGATGTTAGAATGTCTGAACTCATCTTCTAATTATTTTTTTTAAAAAGCAGGTTTATTGCAATACAATTCATATTCCATAAATTCAAACTTTTAAAGTATACAATTCAGTGATGTTTAGTATATTCACAGAATTGTGTCACCAGTGCCATTATTTTTATCTTTTATCTTCTAATGTTTGTTCAATTTTTGGAATATTTCCTTAAATTCATCATTCTATCCTTCACAGAATGTTTTGTTCCTGATTTCATATTTTTAAAAAATACTTTTTGTTCTCTAAATGCTCCTTTTCCTAATAGCCCTCACTTGTTTCATAGATACATATTTTCATTATTCTCAGGATTACTATTACTTCATTATCCTGAAGATAATAAAAACATAGCTTTTAAAAGGTTTCTTTTCCTTGCATTGTCTGTGTCCTTCAAGCTTCATTTCATTTGGTTATCATTTATTTCAAATGTTTTAATTAATTAAACATTCTTTAATGTTCAAGAATAAGGCATTAAAATAGCAATGGAACCTCTGGATTTCTGATTGGGATTTAGGAAGTAGTGGACTTGACTGAAGGGTATTTATATAGGGACCAGGTCATTACTTCCAGAATATAGGTCTTCTTCTGGGCAAGGAAGTTTCCAAGGATGACTCCTCCTGTCTCCTAGTTTGGGAGTATTTTCTTGAGTGGTGTAAGGTAGGAGAGAAGTCTGGAAGTTTCACCACTATGTATACAAATTTACTTAATTCCCATCCCTCTTCCCCATGCTGCTACCAGTTTTCTTTTCTTTTCTTTTCCTTTTTTTCCCCTACTAGTTTTCAATATAGCATCACTGAGTCCAGATCCTCTGCTTCAATATTTCTGGACTGCCACGGTGGGAAAAAGAGTAGTTGTCTGAACATACAGTGATGGGGAAGGGATCAAATCATCTAACCACTACTTTTAAAGATTTCCAAACCCCCTCCTATTTTCAACACTATATATATTCATTTCTTCAGGAATATGTGATGCTTCTAATTCTTGAAACTATAGCCTGAATCAGTTTGATTCTTGGTTTGTCTTTACTCTAGGCATCTATCTTTCAGCTTTTTCCCCCCTTCTCTCTCTCTCTCTCTCTCCCTTTGGTCTGTTACGCCAACTGTAACTTATTTATCTACATTCTAGTTTCCAAAATTTTGTTGATTACCTCTTGTTAGCTGAAGTCTCTTCTCTTTATCTGTGGCTTCAAACCCTTTTTATGCCTTAACTGAAAATTTAGTGAAGTTTCAGAAGGGAGAAGTAGATGTTTATGTTCAATCTTCCACATTAAATATGAAGTCCTGAACTAATTTTGAGCATGTTGTAAAATTAGTATATTCGAAGATAGAATTAAAAGTTAATTATATATTAAATAGAATTTTGTAGGCTGCTCAAAACCTAGTCATCTACATTTTATTACAGGAAGAAGTATTCTAGGTTTCAAATATCAATCAACAAATGAATCTTAGAATACAATCAGCTTGAGCACTATCAACAATAGTCAATCTGTTCTTCTCTTCCTGACAGTCAGCATTATTAGACATGTGGCTGCTTAAAGTATTGAAAACTGTCTAGAATATTAAAAGCTTTGTATATTATCTGGAAAAATTAAACCCTAAAATTTAAAAAAACAACAACAGTCAAGCGCTATCAACAATAGTCAACATATGGAAAGAGCACAAATGTCCATCGATGGATGAATGGATAAAGAAGATGTGGTATATATACAACAGAATACAACTCAGTGATAAAAAAAGGATGAAATCTTGCCATTTGCAACAACACGTGTGGAACTACAGTGTATTCTGCTAAGTGAAATAAGTCAGTTAGAGAAAGACAAACAGCATATGATTTCGCTCATATGTGGAATTTAAGAAACACGACAGATGAACATAGGGGAAGGGAGGGAAAAATAATATAAAAACAGAGACAGGCAAACCATAAGACACTCTTAAATACAGAGAACTGAGGGTTGTTAGAGGGGAGGAGTTTGGATGAATGGGCTAAATGGGTGATGGGTGTTAAGGAGGGCACTTATTGGGATAAGCGCTGAGTATTCTACATAAGTGACCAATCACTGAGTTCTGCATCTGATACAACCAGCCTGTAAATTAGAGGCCATCTATTTTCTATTTCCTTATATCTTTCACATATCAACTTTATAAGTCTAGTAACTAGTATTTAAACTACAATTTTAGAAAATAATAATTACAATTAGTTTATTTTCTCTAAACAGAGTATAAAACTCATTCAACAAGCATTTGAAATTATATCATCTCCCAAACATGGGACAGGAACATAAAAGGTAGTGCTTATTCTCAACAGCTTTAGATCCAAGAATGACAAAAGTAATTATAATGTTGTTTTAAGTCCCAACAGAGTGTATAAAAAGTGCTACAGAACTTCTAAGAAAGAATAACTCATGTACAAAGAGAGAAGAGGGGTCAGGAGAGGCTTCCCACTAGAGACAGTACTGGAATGTTTTTTTTTTTTTCTTGAAGAACAAGTACAAATTAACCAGGCAAAGAAGAGAGAAGGGAAGGAGAAGCATTTGTTGAGCTCCTTCCTTGTTCTTTTGCACTTATATTCTAGGAAATGTTTATTCTATTTTCTAGCTAGTTAATTTGATTTTGAGCTGAATTCATTTCAAAATTAGGCTCATTTACTGAGTTTTTAAATTTGATATTTTTAGTTTCCAGGGACCATTAATTTTTTCAAATAGGACTGTTATCCAATGGCCTCTTGTCTTCAAAGAGATATTCAGTTTTTCTCCAGTTATTCAAGTATTAGTTATTCTCTTGCTCGATTAGTTGCCTCTCTTCCATGTCACTGGTTTTATTCAAACGTTTGAGTGCTCCTAGTTATCTGTTCATATCTCTATTTGAAAATATTTATTTGTAGAGCAGTGTGTATAAATTCTGCAACAGCAGCCTACTTCTGGAAATTTCTTAGAAGAGTAATGAGACATGCTGAGAACCTCTGTTCTGCATGGTGGTACCCTCCTGCATTTTCGGGTATTGTAGGTAAAATGGGGCACTGTTCTAATTGCCTGGTTAGTGTACACACTAGAAGGCTCCTTTATCAGAATTCCCACTTCAGAGAGCCATATTACATCTTTATCCTGGGGTTAACAAGCATAATCTATCTCTTTTACCTTTTTCTACCACTGCTATCCTTGTGGTAATCTGGAGTTACTTCAGACTGCCTTCTGCTTCTCATCCCAGCCCCAACATTGACACTTAGGAACCAAACCCTTAGTGCACTTTGCTTAGGAGTAGTTCTCAGGGTTTATCCTGGCAGCATGCATTGGCAGCTGCCAATGTTTCCAATATAAGCAAAGGATGAGGAAGAAGAACCAGGTCGCATAGTGGCAAAATGCTGTGCTTAATCCCTCACCTTGACAATTCCTTCAGGGTCCTTTTTATTATAGGTGATGTGTTTGTTTTTTGTTTTTTTCATTTATTGACCAACTGTTTCAAACGTCTCTAGAGCTACTCTTATGTCTGCAGTGGTTTTTCTCTGCTCTTCAAATATTCTCAAATATTCAGCAATCTGATCTCATCTGCTTTTAAGAATTCCTCAGCATTTCTGGTGTGCTGATGGCATCCTTTCTTCTCTTCAAAAATAACTTCAATTACACCAATATGTAAATGGCTCATAAATTTCTATCAGCAGCTCTCCATATCCAACTGCCTATCTGGCATTCTACTTAGTCATCTCAAAAGCACCCATAACCTAATTTATTAAAAACATAATTTTTGGGGGCGCCTGGGTGGCTTAGTCGGTGAAGCGTCCAACTTTCGCTTAGGTCATGATCTCGCGGTTCGTGGGTTTGGGCCCCGCGTCGGGCTCTGTGCTGACTGCCAGCTCAGAGCCTGGAGCCTGTTTCAGTCTGTGACTCCCTCTCTCTCTGACCCTCCCCTGCTCACGCTGTCTCTCTCTCTCTCTCCTAGAAATAAATAAAACATTAAAAAAAAAACATAATTTATGATCTTCCCCTCAAACAAGATTTTTTTTAGTAAATGCCACCACCTTATATCCAGTTATGCAAGCCAGAAACAGGTGTCATCTTTGATACTTCCATATTCTTCATTTGCCAAATTCTGTCAGTTTCATTTCCTAAAATAGTCATGAGCTATGCTCACTTCTTTCTATTTTCAATGTCATCCTTTAGTACAAAGTGCCATCATCTCTCCCCTAAACTACCGTAATAACCTCCCATCCGGTCTATTTGCATCCATTCATGCTTCTTTCCACACTGTAGCCAAGGTGATCATATATTTTCCTAAGTAAAAGACTTCAGTGGCTTCCTGCTGCTCCAAATATAAACACCAGTATCTTTGACATGGTCTATAAGGCTCAGCAAGGCCTCTGTCTGTTTAACCTTGTCTTAACCTTGTCTTAATATTGCATTTCCCCCTCCTCTCTGAATGACAGCCACACTGGCCTTCTTTCATTTCATTGAACACATAGGGCTTAATCCCATGTTACAGCCTTTGCACGTGCTATTCCCTCTGCCTGGGTGACTCTTAACACACCTCTTTGCATAGCTAATTTCTCCTTTTCTTCCAAACTCAATTCAATTGCTTTTCCTTCCTAGAAGCTTTTCCTAATCTCTCCAGCTAAACTCAATTTGTTACATTCAAGTGGATCTCTTATGTTGCATTTATCACAATTTTAATTTACTGGTGTGTACTTGAAAGCTATGAGGATGAGGTTCATGGCACAGACAGGACCTGGACTAGGAGAAAGATATGTCTTCCACTAAGACGGGAAGATGAAGCAAAAATACAAATGGATGCTTATGTTTGTAAGAAAGAAAGCTGAGGGAATTCATATCTGGCAGTCTTACCTGATACTAGCTCACTACTCGATGAACTACTTTCAACCTGGAGGTCATCAGTCACTGACTCCTAAGTGGAATAAGAATTAAAGATATAGCACAAATTATAAGACTAAATATTTTTATATTTTAGTATTCTATCACATTGATCTGGTTACTTTCAAAATGAAAAACTGAAGTTTGTGTATCAGTTTCATATGTATAATAGACTCTTTCGGCTTAGTGATCATAGATGTAATCTGATATTTAATATTAAATCTAAAAATTAATATTAAAATGTAATAATGTGGACATGTCTATAGAGTCAGCAATATACTAGTCAACTAACTACTATGGGATAAACCAGCCTCTAGAAGATGAGTATTTTTCTGATCCCCTAGGTTGGAAATAGGAAGGCAAAATAAAAATACTGGCAAGTCTAAAATATCAGAAATACAATTAAAGGCAAACAAATATAAAAATATGTCATATATGTGTATAAAAGTATAACTATCTTCAACATATAACGAATAAGCATTTCACACAAAAAAAGACACACAAATAGACAATAAAACAAGAAAAAAGTATCAATTTTAGTAATATTCAGAGAAATGGAAAATTAGATAACATGCTACTTTTCATCTATCAAATATATGTATTTTTTAAGTATCAGATGCCAATTGCCAACATGAATTAAAAATGTTAAACATGATCCAACTCTTAACCCACTGCAAAATTTTTTATCTTAGAGTAATAATTTGAGTGTACACAAAAAACTTCTGTGGTAGAATGTCCACTGATATCTAACTGGCAAAACCTTGGAAACAATCTCCATCCTCCAACCACAGGAAAAAGGTCATATAAATTACAGTGTATCTATCTATGAGACAAAGCACTATGCAGACACTAAAAATCATATTTTTAGAGGCCACTTAATGTCAGAGAAATATACAATCACATAACAACTTGTAAATTTTTAAAAAGCAGATAAAAAGAAATGTAGGAAAATATATAAAAAGTAGGAGAAACTTTTTAAACACTTTTTTTTGCATAGTCTGAATCATCTACAAATAACACTTAACAGTGTTAAAATCTGGGGTAAAAGCTTTTTTAAAAATGCCTTTGTTGAAACTGGCCACCCCCAAAACACATGTTTTAGAGATATATGTAAGCTAAAGCAGTGGAACATAACTATTTAATGCTAATGGTAGATGAGTCACAAGCAATTTTTAAAATCTGAGTTTCTCCAAACTACTGTTATATATCTTTAAAATACTGTACAGGATCCATATTAAGTACAGTAGATCAAGAAATTATATAGGGGCGCCTGTGTGGCTCAATCGGTTAAGCTTCGGACTTCAGCTCAGGTCAGGATCTCACGTTTGGTGGGTTCGAGCCCGCATCCGGCTCTGTGCTGACAGCTAGCTCAGAGCTTGGAGCCTGTCTTTCTATTTTGTGTCTCCCTCTCTCTCTCTGACCCTCCCCTGCTCACGCTGTCTCTATCTCTCTCTCAAAAATAAATACAAACATTTTTAAAAATTATATAATATACTAATGTTAACGAACACTGTTTCTAGTCATTAATGGAAAGTTAAATGAGAAAACATGAAAATGGCTTTAAAATGCCTTAAGTGCTCCTAAACATAAGGGAGTTACTATGAAAAACTCACATACACTTGTTTCATAGAAAAGTAGACAGTAATGGGCATTTCTCAAATTTTTGTCAAGGGAAATTAAAAACAAAAAATATGGCTATGAATCCACCAGAATCAGAAATTCAAGGCCCTGTCTAAAAACACCAACCTTTATAAAAATGCTAGGAAGCTATGTATTCTCTATTGAACAAAGACCATACTACATTTTAATCTGCAGGCACATCAGTTACCACCGTCACTGTTGTAAGTATATCCAAGGTCCATGAAAGAAATATGCATACACTCAATGGAGCAATCTTCTCATCCCGCGGCTCCTCACTTGGGCTATTTTCTCGCAGGCTCTTCTGTCCTGTAACTCTTAACTGAGTGCTAACAAACAAACAACGCAATTAGTTTGCACGGTCTGGACTTGGCTCTCCACGTCCCTGTTCATACCGTTCAGAATTTGAAAGGCTATGTGGGGACATCCTTAAGAAAAAGACCCCATGGGTTAATTGCACCAATATCCAACTGATGCTATGAACGCTTTCCTGAAGATCAGAGCTCACTTGCTTTTAGGTAACTTGGCAAAACTGCTCCTTAAAAAATTCTGGGTCTATGTTGTGGGAGGAGCGAAATCACAATATTCCACCTATTTTCTTCGCTGACTCTCAGAACGAGGCTGGCTATTGGCAGCAAATGGGGACGAAAATTTTGAGGGGGGCAGAGGCACGGGCACTAGTGGCTACGCACCTCCTCGGCCTAGAGCGGCTAACTCCCTGCCCACTCCACTCGACTTTCTCAGAGATCTTCGGCAAACAGGGCGCGTCTCCTTCCAGGCCTAAGAGAGGGCGGCATAAATCAGGGCAAGGCCCTGGAGGCCCGCTTGCCAGCCTCGAGTGTCCCTCGGGCGGCCGAGGCCTAGCCACCCCCGCCGTTCGCGTTTCCCACCCCGAGCGCCCCTCCGTAGGCTTGCCCGCCCGGGCTTACAGTGGGCAGACGGCCTTCTGTCTGGACCCGGAGGGGCCTCCGCCTTCACCGTGGGGCCAAGCTCTGGCGTCGGGGTTAGGTTGAGCCTCTGGCCAGCCCGCTTCTTGCGGGTATAGACCCGTAGCGACCACATTGCCACTCCACCCCACAAGGCCTTGGGGGTCTCTTGGCCCTCAGCAGGCTGTCTCGTCGCCTTCTTGAGGAAACAAGCTAGTGTCTGAGTGCGTTAGCGTCCGCCCAGAAGCTGACGGCGAAACAGTATGACACGAGCTGGACGAGGAAAAGCCGACAGCTCCAACTCCTACACTGGACTGACTGGAGCCGCCCTCCTCGCTCCTGCCTTCTTCTTTTTTTTTTTTTTTTTAATCTCGTCGAAACCGTGCGGTGGCTTGTGGGAAATAGAGTAACTTGGAGGTGGCCCCGCCCTGCTGGAGGCGCGGCATCCGGGTATTTGGCAGTAGGCCCGAGTGGTTGCGGGTCCACTGGCGCAGGCTCTTTCATCTCACGCTTGGAGAGAAGCTTGCGGGGGAAAAAGCCTTTTCCTCTTCCTGGAGGTTGCACCTTTGCAACCGATGGCTCCTCCCATCTCGTTATCAACATTGCGTTAGTGCCTTGGCAATGTTTTAGGTCTCCAAACATAGGGAGTCGGGGGGTGGGGGGACGGGGGCCGTCAGGGGTTGGGGATCAGCCTAGGTGCGGAAAAGTCAGGCAGGAACGAAAGCACATTAAACCAGCAGGGAATGTCCTCCTGAGCAATCCACTTCAGTCCCGCGGCCACCAGTTTACTGCGGGACCAAGGCATCTGACAGCAAAGACCTTAACTTGCAGGAGATTTCTTAAGGATAAGCAGAATCTCTTCGCCCCTATCCAGGAGCTACCTCCTGGACATCTGGGCAGCTTTATGGTCAAGGTAGAGAATTCCTTACCTCCTGGTGTTCTCGGGCTCAGCTTGTTGGCTCTGCCCCACTGCAGGAACGTAGGAATGACTTCCCTCTCTCCATACGCCCTCCTTGAAACCATCCGGCTGCATCTGATAAGCATATTGTGCACATAATAACCATCTTCCTATTTTTGAAGATGACATTTCACCACATTAAAAAACACATTTGTAGAGATAAAATTACAAAAACTCAAAGACTCTTTTGTGATGTTCCAATACTGTAAGTGTGAATATAGCACACCTATAGCCACAATATTTTCCTAATTAAATCACTCTGAACTTTTTAAAATTTAAAATATGCTAATAGAAAGTCACAACAATTGATTTAAAATATTATTAAAACTTATCTTTGTAAAGAACAGAAAGTGGGCATTCTTAACCTAGTTAGATATAGTACTTTGAGTCACTGAATCAATACTTACTTAGCGCCTTAGTCTGTGTTAGGCATTGTGGTAGGTCCTGGGGATACAGAGGTGTGTTAGATATGGTCCTTCAGTCTAGGATCTCAAAGTCTTGTTGCAATACAAAGCAATTATCGTATTTCAACCTCCTTTCTTTAGTGACATCCATAATATGCTAACAAGCAGTCTCTAGTTTACAAGTCAGGTCTCCAGGCTCTCCTCTCTCTCTTTGGAAGCTGTTGTGAAAAAAACTTGGAGTTCTTAAATGACCTGTGGGAGGTCTGGATCCTTCCATGCCCTACACCTAGAAATGGAAGAAATAATGGAAAAGGAAAACAGCTTAAAGCAAAAGCTGGTCTTGCTTTGGTCGCCCTATTCCCTACAGGTATGTCTCACTATACTGGTCTGCATTTACTGAAATGCCATCAAGTAAAGATTTACGGAAGTTAATGCATAGGGTTAATGCATTATTCAAATTAATTCAAGTTAATGCATATTTCAAAACTGGAAATAACCTTTGGCATGATTTCTTGAGCCCAAAGGGGTCCTTGACAATGATCTGGTTGACCCCCTCATTTTGCAGCTGAGGAAACTACAGCCTAGGGAGGCTCCTTATGACAAATGATTGGCATAGGTAGCATGAGCGTCCTGGAGTTTGGCTAGTGTGCTTGTCATGCCCCTGTTTCTCCTCACACATGGCTGGGAACGGGGACAGGGGAGCAAGGACGGGGGGTTGAAGCCCCTCCCCCATCACAAGGGGATGAAAGACACTATAGACAGACTTGGTCCGTTTAAAGCTTCACCCAGCATCAGCCTATAAAAGGGAAAGAGATGTGTCCCACGCAAAAGGATGAGTTAGGGCAGAGGCATCTCAATTCAGTTATTTCTCTGTCTCCCCTCAATCTATCCCCAGATACACAAATGCCAGTGCAAGCATTCATCCAGGAGTGTTCAATTGAACTTCTCCTATTTCCCTTTGTACTCCCCTCCCATATCTAGACTCAGAATTCTACTATCAGTGTTTCAGTTCAGTCACATGATGGGTTTGACTAGGTTTGGAACAGTTATGGAAATGCTAACTTCCATGGGAAAACAAATTCCAAATTTTGAAGAGATTTCTGAAGAAAGTTTTTGTGTGTGTGTGTGTGTGTGTGTGTTTGTTTGTTTGTTTTAGACAGCCTATTTTTGGGTTTAGTATTCCCTGGAGCCCAGAGACAATCCTTCTGTATGTTTTCTTTTGCAGTGACCCACTGAGCAGTTCTGTTTGTGAGACTATCCACACGTTTCAGGGTCCAACTGGAAACCAGTTTATTTTTGCTTACTCGACAAGAACGAAACAAACCACAGTGATAGATGAAATGTACCTTCAGGTATTGCGATCTTAATGCAATGCAACATATGAAAAAGAGCCAAGGAGATTTTTCATTCAGTGGCTATTTCTTGAGCACCCAGTATGGGCCAGACCTTCTGCACTGGGGCTATAACCTCAAGCAACTCAGTGGGAGTGGGAGCGGGAGTGGGAGTGGGAGTGGGGCAGAGGGAATCTTCTCAGATAAAAGGATAACCGAGCTGTTTTAAGAGCTGCACGGTGGCATTTAGCAGGGAGATTAAAGGCTATGACATTCCATGAAAAAGGGACCATATGTGCCACATGGAGGCACAGAAAAGCATGATGCAAAGCACTACATAAAATAGTTGATATGACTGGAGCCAAGGTTCCCATGGAGGAAGAACAGGAGAGGAGATGCTAGGCCTTGTGTGCTAAACCAGGGACTGTGAACTTTATCCTGGAAACTATGGCAAGTCATGGAAGGAATACTAAGCAGGAGAGTGGCATGACCAGATTTTCAATTTAGAAAGATCACACTGACTGAAATGTGGATGGTGATATTTAAAGAAGCTGGTGGAGAAGCAGGAAAACTAAGAAAGAATAGTAATATTCCACACAAGAGATGAGAATGGCCCGAACTATACTAATCGCCATTAGAATGGAGGAGTGGACGATAGCAAATATACAGAGAAGGCAGAATCTGCATAACTTAGACATGGCAGAATGTACCATTTTAAGAAAGTATAACCACTAGCTTGTGTATGGGTAAAAAACATGAAAATACTGTTTCAGGGGCATCACAATGGAAAAATTGAATACAGTTATTTATTCTTTTAAAAGCATAAAAATGATTTAAATTCAGGACACATTTGGTAATAGAAAATGTACAAAGAAAAGAAGAGCATTGGGGGTTGGTGGGACTGTAAATCTTTGGAGCTTGGGGACCTTACAGAGAACGCAGAGTATGCTGACTAGTGGTAAAGCTTAATAAAATGTTTACCATAAGCTCCATGATCAATGATTACTAATATACTAACATCAGGGGATTATGCTATATAAATATATAAAATAGTATTTATAAGCAACTTTGAGAAATGAAAAATCTTTATTTTTTACAAAAGTTTTCATAAATGCATTTTATATTTGATAGGCATGCTATTATAACAAAGCAACTAAGAAGATAATTACAGTTAAGATACTTTTATGCATATTTAAAAGGTAATATTTTAATTTCGCAAGTTTTAAAAATTGAAAGTATAATAAGCAATTCTTCAAAAAATACCCACTTTCCCCACCCCTTGCAATTGTTGCAATGACTTACAAGGAAAATTAATCAGTCAAATGAATGTCTAAAAGCCACTATCCACCTCATCAAAACCTTTTCATTTTGGGACAAGGTTTAGGAATGCTTGTATTCCAGGTATTTATCTATTGCCTCTGGGTTATAACCATTCATTGTTCTAACTCAAGAATTTCTCATTTAGGGCTTTGTCCTCACTTGAATGCTAATCCCATTCTTACTGCAGTTAACTGTAGAATCACAGAAAAGACTGTGAAGCATACTTGAGAGACAATTCAAATGATAAGAATCTTTTTTTTTTTTTCATGTTTATGCTTCCTTAAAATTAAAGGAAAAGGCAAGAAAATATAGCAACTTAGCTCAACATATAATTTATCAAGTTTATATAGGATTACTCATTCTTTTTTCTCCTGAGATATGAAGCAAGATTGTAAGTAGTCTGTTTTCATGCAAAAAAATACAGTTTTCCATTGTTTACATTCATCTCATAGTATTTTGTATTCTAAATAACTGTATCACCTTTGTGCTTTACACATTTGGAAAATGAAGAATAATCCGTTTTCTTTACCACAGAAAAAATAAAAGGTTATCAGTTCTTTGATGGGTAATACAATCAAATTAAGTGCAAACTTAGAGTTGCTGAAACATTACCTGACTATAAAAATTGCAGTGGAAAGTTCTGTTTTTCCTCATGCTTGCAGTTTTACTTAAATGTAGAATGAAAGGTTAACTTGCTCCTATGAGGGAGACATGGTATGTTTACGTCTTGAACTTCTGAGTCTGTGAGTTCCTAACATATGTGGAACTAGGCCTCCACGCCATACCTGGTCATAGTTTCCTCTCTCACCTGGAGGGGAATCATAATACAATATAAAGAGGTCTCATATGGCAAAAGAAAAAAATGGTATATATTCTATTTTAAAATATACACAAGATTGGTTTGTAAAATGTGAAAATTATTAACTTATGTTACTAACTACATTAATAATGTACATTTGAATGAGTAACAGATAAAAGGCCAAATGTTTAGGAACTTTTTTTTTTTTTAATAATTGATCTGTTATACCTCTAGACTTCTATCAGATCTGATGTCCACTATAAATGTGAACATCTTAAGTACATAGCCTTTTCCTATATTGGTTATAGGGAAATACAAAAAAATTTCCCTCCAAAATAGAGTTGGGAAATATGAAGAAGTTAAACAGAGGAACGGATAAATGTACCTGCAGTATATTTAGGACACACTGTTTACTTTTCTCAGCACATTTGCACATTTGGACATTTGGTCCAAGTGTGATGCTTTACACACAGATCAGGAAGGCCAGAAGAAACACAAGATCTTTAAACTGAGAAAAACAAGAGATGTTTAGCTGTCCATAATCAATCATATCTAACTACTATGAAGTATAAATAGAATCAAAATAAGTGTTAAATTATTTGCTTATGTTACATTGTCCAAAATCCTTTTGGAAGTAAGAGACAACTATGAAATTTTTCTTGGGTGGAAGGACAGTGGGAAACAGCTTCATCTTCAAGATATGAAGCTATGTGCCTTATTTAAAATAATATGAATATCTAATTCAGATAATAATTTTTCTTTTAGTCAAGCATATTAAATATAAAAAATTAATGCTGTATAGATGTGGCCTTGGGCATTTTTAGAATTTATTTATTCAGAAATGCCTTTAAGAAGGAATATGCATAGAACCAGCTCATATACTAAAAATCAAATAGGTAAATGTAAGTCGAGGATCTGCAGAAAGAATATGCCAAAGAAATGTGTAAAGAATTGGATAAATGTATCAGATGAAGGTGTGATCCATTTTTGCCAATACCGAAATATAAGTGTATAATCACCAGTACAGGTTCATCCAGTAGGCCCATGTGATGATGCAGTTTTTTTAACCAATAGCTGCTGGATTTGCTCCAGCAGACAGGAACTTCTGGACTGTGAACACTTTCCCCATGTCTGCTTTCGGAGTCCTGTCTCTATAGAAGAGAGTCCTCTTGCCTAGGGACGGTTCCTTCTTCAGATGCACAGTCTGTAGCTTGGAATCTAACTGCTGTCCAGGCTGGGTTTTAATTATAAGAAATTGTTGGCACTCGGGTGCAAGAAGTGTCTAAATACATAATGCAAAAAAAGGAGGTTTCCATGGTTAAAGCTTAAAAGCATTTAAAGATTTCATGAATGGAATTATGCCCTATGAGATATTTATCTACGATGGACTTAAAAAGTTTTGTAGGGGTATTTTGAAGAGGTTCTTCAAAATTAAGTTGTTGAAAAACTATCTTCCTTGGAAATAAAAGCCCTTCCTCCTCTTATTCAAGATTACAGCCATATTTGGCTTCCCAGACCTGGCCTGGACATACTGAGAAAGGAAGGCCTGAAGAGGCCAGCAAGGAACGTAGGCACATTAATTACTGCCTATCTTGAGAAATAATTCTGGGTTTCTTTTCCCAACTCTTCTCCAAACACCCATTCATTGTAGAGTAGACAGACATCTTTAAGAATTCATATGGTAACAAGTCCATGGATATACACGTATTATCCTTGAAGTAGTTGTCCATTTTTCTCTAGGTAGTTCCCGAATATTTTAATGAGCTTAATAAGTGAGAAAATATGTTGAAAGATCTTTGTAAAATGTTATATAAATATAACATTTGTTTCAATAATATCTGAATTCGCATTTTTCATGCATAAAAGTGAGAGGGAAAACTTGTTCACATCAATAAGAATTGTGATGTATAAAGAATCTAGAGTTACGTAGAATGTGCATTATATCTTGTTTAGCATGATTCTATACATCTAATTTTAATTTTTTAGGTCTGATTTAACTATGATTTTGACAATCAGTTACTAATGAGGTAGTCCACATTGCTTAGATATTTGCTATGTCTGGTTACTATTCTACAAATAATGAAGTACAGTATATCAGTTATGTTTTTCCTTTATGTTTAATAAGAGTTCTGCAAACATTGAGAATATATTACTTTTAGTGGTACACAGTCCTTGAGAAAAGTCTTGATTTTTACATTGCCATTTATATTTTTAGCAGCTTGTTACAATATCATTTTTAATAAAAATAAAGTGTACTCAGTGATGATAGAGAAAATATTGTTAAAGACTTCTTGGGACAGGAAAAGGCTCAGTCATAAGATCACGTGCTTATTCATTTTCAGCTGCATCATTCTGATTCATTACTTTCAAGAGTAACTATAATATTGCTACACAGTCCATTCAACTGAGAAGAACTTTCCTTGAACTTCACATGGAGATTGAGTAAAGCTCTTCTATTTGTTTTTTGAAGTACTCTCTCAGCTCAGGTCTCTTAGCCTTTAATGTTGGTGTCAGCAAGCCATTCTGAACTGAGAACATGTCAGAGTGGATGTGAATGGCTTTAACCTAAAAACCAAATGCAGAATATGTCTTCATCAGGAATGTAACATAGCATTTATAGTACACATGATAAAAGTAAACAGGGATACAAGAATAGATATATTGATATAAAAACAGTATGCTCTTTTTAAAAGTCAAAATTACATTAATAACATTTCAGCCTATTTAGCATGTCTGCAAACCAACTTCTGCCCCTTCCTACTCCTTCATTTAGCCTAGCCAACAGAAATGAGCTGGCTGCTTATTCTGTGTCAGGCACTGAGGACACAAAGAATCTTGAGTGCCCCTGCCCTCAGGGCGTGCACACTAGCCACACTAGCATTCAGCAGAGCAGACACACTGGGCAATTATCAGACAGCATGGTATGCACAGAGTGACAGGCGCCTGATGCAGTGATGGTAGGGAAAGGAGGAGCAGCCAGGGAAGCCTTCCCAAATTAGACGAGTGTTAAAGGATGAGTAAGAGTTAACCAGCAGAGGAGGAGAGGTAGGTGGTGGAGGGCATTCTAGGCAGAGACAACCCCAAGAACAAAGCTGTGGGAATGAGAAAAGACAGAACATGAGAATGGAAATCCAAGTGGTTTCTTGGTGTAGTTACACAGAGTGGGAGGTAAAGGGGTAAGAGATGAAGCTGAAGTGGTTGATGCGACCGTTTATAGAGGAGCTCAAACTTTATGCTGGAGTCAGTAAGGCGGCTTTCATACAGGGCAGTGGCATGGCTACATACACATTTTAGAAAGATCTCTCCAAGAGAAAAGGGAAAAAGTTTTTTTGAGAACATTAAGATTAGAAACAGGGAAACCAATCTGAGGGATCTGGCCAATCCACGAGAGACCAGATAAGCACCTACACTTAAATTAGGGGCAGAGACAGAGACAAGGAAGCAGTTCTAAGACCCATTCCGTGGGCAACAGATAGTAAAGAGGGAGGCAGCCTCAGTGACCCCTGGGTTTCTGGTTTGGATGGGTACATGGATGGTGCTGTAATTCAAAGGAGAATATAAAGTCTTGCAGGTACATGATGAATCTATGGTAAAAAAAAAAAAAAGTCTCACCATGGAATTTTATCACATCTACGGAAGGAGACATGGAGGGTCAGGTTTAGCATTCACACTTCCTACCGCTCTGAGGCAGATCCTAGGCCCCCTCATGCAAAGTCTCTTTGCAATGATGAATTGAGAATCAGAGACAGATGAATTAAGGTAGGAGGGCCTGGGCTGCCTCCTCCCATGTGAGGCTCCATCTGAAAGGGTCTCTGACCGTTCCATGAGAATTTTATGATCTGTGCTTGAGCTGAATCCTTGAGTGACAGTGGAAATTGTGTCCTGACTGACAATTGTCTAAATTAAATGATTTTTGTTGAGATAATAGACTCTAATCATTAAATAGCAAACAGGATTACGAACTGCTCTAATAGACTTTTTTTTTTTATGTTTTTATTTATTTCTAGGAGAGAGAGAGGGAGAGACAGCATGAGCAGGGGAGGGTCAGAGAGAGAGGGAGTCACAGACTGAAACAGGCTCCAGGCTCTGAGCTGGCAGTCAGCACAGAGCCTGATGCGGGGCTCGAACCCATGAACCGCGAGATCATGACCTAAGCGAAAGTCGGACGCTTAACCAACTAAGCCACCCAGGCACCCCATAATAACAAATTCTTTATTACACTTTTGAAAAATAAAACTGTCACAGACCTGAGGCACTGAGACACTCGATAACTACAAATACCATTTGCTAAACATTCATGCCATTTTGTCCTGCATGTTATTCAAAGTCTCAAATGCAATTTTGGAACTTAAACAAGTATTTTCGCAGAATCTTCTGGCAGAGAAGCCCAGGTAGCAACCAGTAAGAAGTGCACCAAGTCCTAATTACTCCCTTGGTATGTACAATTGACCCTTGAACAACAAAACAGGGTTAGAGAAACTGACCTGCTGCACAAATAAAATTTCATGTATAACTTTTGACTCCCCAAAACTTAACTACTAATAACCTACTGTTGACCTGAAGCCTTACCTATAACATAAACAATTGATTAACATATATTTTGTATGTTAATATGTATTATATACTCTGCTCTTAAAATAAAATAAGCTAGAGAAAATTTTATAAAGAAAATCATAAGGAAAATACAATTACAGTTACTGCACCCTATATGTATTTATATATATATATATATGTATATATATATATATAGTCAACTGTCATAAACATTTAGAAAATTAATTCAAAACCTATATGTTAAATACACATACACATTCATTTGGTGTTTTATATAATTGGTATTTATCGAGCAACCCCTATGTGTCAGATATGCGTCAGGCACCAGGGATACAAAGAATAACAAGACACAGTCCCTGCCCTCATGGATTTACAATCTAATGAGAGATGCTGCAGTATGATATTGCTACCACAGGGGCAAGCCCAGAGAGGGTTAGCTTTCGCAGGCAGAATCAGTTGCTTTACCAATCCCCACTCCTGACTTCTTCCCTGGTAATGAAACCAAAATGGTCTATGTCAACCAGGACAGTCTTGTCCCCTGATTTCCCAGCCACCCTTGCAGCTAGGGGATAGCCAAGAGATCCATTTTTGGCTAGTGATAAGGGAAAGTTTTTGCTTTCCAAATATAAGTTTCAGACATAGATATCTCCACCCATTCTTCTTATGGACAATGTCCAAAGCCATAGCAGCCACCTTGTGATAAGCCAACATACTAAGAATGAAGAATGGAAAGATAGGTAGACCCTAGGTCTCTGAGGACCTGTACCTTCCTTGGACTGCCTACCTTCAGACTTCTTATGTGAGAAAACACAAAAACACACTCTATTTGTTTAAGACACTATGTGTTTTCTGTTAGAGCTTATTGTATTTCTGATACAGCATCTAATCCAGGCTTGGGAAGAGTTCACTGAAAAGAGATGCTCCGGGCTCCTGGGTGACTCAGTTGGTTAAGCATCTGACTGTTGGATTCAGCTCACGTCATGATCTCACAGTTTGTGTGTTCACACCCCACACTGGGCTCTATACTGAAAGTGTGGAGCCTAATTGGGATTCTCTTTCCCTCTCTCTTTCTCTCTCTCTGCCCCACCCCTCGCATGCTGTCTCTCCAAATAAATAAATGAACTTAAAAAAAGAAAAAAGATGCCTGAGTTGAACTCTGTAGGGTAAGTCAGCTTTAGGCCAGTGAAGATAGCAAGGGGAAGGAGGAGTGGTTGCTATATGACCTGAGTAGAGGAGGGTGCTCTAGGTAGACGCAACATGTGCCAAAGCACCTTCAGGGCATTACAAGCGTAGGCTGAAGCATATGGTATAGATGAAGAAGAAGAAAGCGATGGGCCTGGAGAGATAGGCTGGGGCCAAATTACAAAGGACCAATATGCCAAAGTAGGAAGTTTGGACATGATTCTTCAGACAATTTTTAAGCAGTGAGAAACAGAAGGGCTCTTTGGAAAGATTACTCTGCTAAGAATAGGTTGAAGTGAGGTAAAAGTGGAAGCTGGAAGACCAGCCAGGAGGGAAGGCTGATGGTGATTTGAGCTATAAAAGTTGGCTGTGGATATGGAAATAGATTTGGGGGCTGGAAAGGACAGGACTTAGAATTTGTGTGGGTAAGTGGTAACGAAAGAGAGATAATAAGAGTAAGAGTGGTTCTAGGTTTCTGCTTGAGCAGAGAAACTGGAGGAGCGGAAACATTCTTCGGAGGTGGAAAGTTCAAGTATTTATGTTCAAGTCTGAAATGCTTCTGAGACAACCACGTGGTTTTTGGATACTGGATATATTGGTATCAGGATGTGGGACAGAGCAGCAGCCTGAGCCTGAGACAGGAGTGACTTGAGAAGTAGAAAGGAACTAGAATGTGGATTACAAAAGGCAGGAGAACAAGAACAAGAGGGCACTGTGTGAGATGCTGCTGTCCATATAACTGTTAATAGAATCAGGGCACCTGGGTAGCTCAGTCATTTAAGTGTCCAACTTCGGCTGAAGTCATGATCTCACAGTCCATGGGTTCAAGCCCTACATAGGGCTCTCTGCTGTCAACACAGAGCCCACTTCAGATCTTCTGTCCCCTTCTCTCTCTGCCCTCCCCTGTTCTCTCTTAAAAGTAAAAAATAAACATTAAAAAAAAACTGTTAATGAAATCAATGGACACAATCAGGAAATGACTTATTTCAAAAATCAATTTATGAGCCACCTCCCACCCATGAGTATAGCTATTATCCAAAAAAGAATGACACAAGTGTTGGCGAGGATGCGAAGAAATCTGAACCCTTGTGCACTGTTGATGGGAATGTAAAATGGTGCAGCAACAGTGGAAAAACAATATGGCAGTTCCTCAAAAAATTAAAAATAGAATTATCATATGACCCAGCAATTCCTCTTCTGGGTATATACCCAAAAGAATTGAAAGCAAGATCTTGAAAAGATATTTGTACATCCATATTCATAGCAGCATTGTTCATAGTAGTGAAAACATGGAAGCAACCCAAATGTCCAGTGACAGATGAATGGATAGGCGAAATGTGATTATATGCATACAATGGAATATTGTTCACTCTAAAAGGGAAGGAAATTCTGACCCATGCTACAACATGGATGAACCTTGAGGACACTGTGCTAAGTGAAAGAAGCCAGCCACAAAAAGATAAATACAGTATGATTCCACTTACATGAAGTACTTAGAATAGTCAAAGTCATAGAGACAGAAAGTAAAATGGTGGTTGCCAGAGGCTGGAGTGGGGTTGGGGGATTAAAATTTCCTGTTCATGGATACAGAATTTCAGTTTTACAAGATGAAAAGAGTTACGGAGATGGATGATATGACGATTGTACAACATTACAAATACATTTAATACCACTAGACTGTACACTTAAAAATGGTTAAGATGGTAAATTTTATGTCATGTGTGGCTTTACCACAATTTTTAAAAATTGAAAAAAATCAGGGTATGCAAATAGTTACAAAGTGTTCAATATATCAAAAACCGTTTTCAACATTTCTGATGTTAACAGTCTCGTGTCCTGGCATGATGAGATGGGCATGATGAGACGGCAAAGAATTCTTTGCTCAGAAACCTCTGAATTATGTTCATATTCAGATAAAAGACTCAATATACAAAGAAGACTCCTAAAACAGCTATACTTCCAATGTCCAGAGAAATCCTTAAAGAAACATTCTAACAAATTCTGGCATTTTTAAATTTTAAATTAAAATTTAAAATTTAAATGTTTAAAACTGTTTCTCAGACATTTGTTCAAATGAAGGATTCACTTTTAAAAGAATAGCATTTGAAGGGATTCGTGTATGTAGGGAAAGGTGAGGAGGAGGATTCAGGACAAGACTTGAACTAGCATTTTCTGTATCTGCCTCCACTTGACTTCACATACTGAAAGGATCTCTACTTGCATATCCAATATAAATAGCTGGAAATCTGAGGCTGTTGGCTAAAAAGGGGTCTTGTCACATGCTTCAAGATTAGTTAAGGCTCTTGGGGCACCTGGGTGGCTCAGTCGGTTAGGCATCCAACTTTGGCTCAGGTCATGATCTCACAGTCCGTGGGTTCGAGCCCCGTGTCAGGCTCTGTGCTCACAGCTCAGATCCTGGAGCATGCTTCAGATTCTGTGTCTCCCTCTCTCTCTGCCCCTCCCCCATTCGCTCTCTGTCTCTGTCTTTCAAAATAAAATAGAGACATAAAAAATTTTTTTTAAAAGATTAGTTAAGATTCTTGTAAAAAAATGTTTTGTTCAAAAACTCTCTCAGTGTTCCTGATACTCAAAGAAGCAAAGATTTGGTAAGGAACAGGGTTGCCATATTTTGTACTCTCTGGAATATACTTTTCCCCCCTAATTTGTTTTTATTAAACAGAAACCATTCCAGAGAACTCCAAATTCCCTGGAAACAGGTCTCAAAGGAGACATTTTGAGACACAGTACACTGAGAAGTAGGGCTTCTGTGGAGGTCAATGCTCTGGGTGGGGCAGAGGTGGAGGCAGGTGTAGCCAGGTGGGGGTGGGATGCAGCTGGGGAGAGGCAGGGGTAGGTGGAGGTGGGGTGGAAGAGGGATGAAGTGTAGTGGTTGGGTTGGGGGGCAGGGAGGAGAAAGGCTCTGGTTCAAGCCCCAACCTTATTGGAGCCACACTGCTCTGTGTTTGGCACAAGCTGGACTTTCAGATAAGATGTAATCAAAGCTCTGCTACTTAAAGAAGTTTGGAAATCACCACTTGACAACAAAAGTAATTAGCTTGAAGAAAATAGGAACACAATCTAAATCAACCTTTAATCTTAGATACTGTAATTTAACTTAGTAACTCATGTTAACTGTCACAAAATGAAAAGCTGAAAACTAACAGTGCTAATTTCCCTTTTTTTTTAAGTTCTCTTCTGATAGAAAGGACCTCACATAAAGACTTTTGGTAAGTGCAAATGATCTATCCACCCTCTTATGTAAATGAAATTAATAATATAATTGTAAATGGAGAAGCAACTGCCAAGATATGATATCTGCCTGGAGCCCGAGTTTCAGCTCATCTGAGTTCCTAACAGCACATGGAGAACACTGTGTAATCGGGACTTGGGGCAAACACCTTTGAAAATCTAGGTGTGACAAGCAGCAGCTAAAAACAGTAAAGTACGGGGAAGATGACTTTCATAGGGAGAGCTACATAATGCTATTTAGATGCTACATAGATGATAAAAGAAAACGTTATCTTAAGAATAAAGGACTGAAACAACAGGTAGATTTCCCAGCAAGCCTAGAGGCTGATGGGGGCATCAGTAGTTCAGTGTGGCTCCCTACAAGATAGTATTGAGTGATATTCCCTCTGCTTGAGGACAGGGAGTATCACTAAATATAGCCTTGCACGAAGCCAAAGGATATGGCACCTGGCTCACCTTGAACTCCCTTAGTGAGTAGATTAGAGGGTCTCTGCTGGCAGGCTCCCAGTTCATGCTGGAATCTGACCTACAGCTCTGGGTCTACTTCAATTCTTCTATGAAAATACCTATACAGACTGCCTGAGTGACTAAAAATCCAGTCAGTAATTGGGGGGGGGGGAATGGGTCAAACCAGTTTTTAATTAATACTGACCTTAACTGTGGGTCCCAAACTTACAATGTTTTTTAGAAGTAAACCAATGATAAGGGGCACCTGGGTGGCTCAGTTGGTCAGGTATCTGACTTCAGTTCAGGTCATGATGTCATGGTTCGTGGCTCCAGGCCTGGCATCAGACTCTGTGCTGGCAGCTCAGAGCCTGGAGCCTGCTTTGGAATCTGTGTGTGTGTCTCTCTCTGCTCCTCCCACTCCCCCACTCATGTTCTCTCTCTCTCAAAAGTAAAAAACATTAAAAAAATTTTTAAAGGATGAATGATAAATTTTCATTTTCTAGAAATAATTACATATTTTCTAATGAAATCAAACTGTCGATTTGTGAAAAAAAAAGGAATAAGAATCTTTATTCTCCCTTAATGCCTAACACAACATGAAACTCATTTTCCAATTTATAATAAGCAAAAATTTTTTTTGAGGAAGGAAAGAGATACCTAATGTTAGCTTCCTTTCTGAAACTACACTCTTGTGACTGAAAAGTGATTCTCTAGGGTTTTTTAAAATTTAGAAATGCTGTAACATTTACGTATTGTATTGAAATAAAATACTTTAAAATGTGTCATTTATGCCAACTCATTAAAGCACAAAACTTTCCATAATTTTGAAGAAACATGGTGTTTTAACTTTTCAATGGTATTACTGAATGAAACACATAATATTGCTCGAAGATAATAAACATAGAGTGAATAATTTAGGACAGAAGACATAAAGTAAAACAAACAAACATTGAAATCAATTAGGGAGATGCTTAATTTTTTTTTCTGCTTTAAAGGCAAATCGGTTAGGTAAGGATTCATTTCAGTGACAGGAAATACAATAACATATCTTGAATGACAGTGAAAACACCAGAATGTGAAAAATCTATCAAGTGTCAAAGGTCACTTTGCATCATCTTTACATCATCTATATAAGGTCTATAAATGTCAAGAAATGGTTAAGTCATTGTTATGTATGCTCAAAAACTTCTCGAGCACCTACATATTTAATTATTGATAGAGTGATTTTAAATGCTTCCTATCTACTCATTAAAATATATCTTCCAAAGATCTCCATAAATTAATAATGATTGGCCTTGTTCAAGGAACTTTTTCTGGAAATTAAATTACATTAATTTTTTATCTAATTCAAATGTTAATTCAGATCAACCCTGCCCAGTAAGCCTGAACTCCTAAAGCTTTTGGTGAATGATGTAAGCCTTAGGCTTGGTTGTCTATTTGTGTATTTGGGTTTTCAAAAAATTAGTGTTGGGGCGCCTGGGTGGCTCAGTCGGTTAAGCATCTGACTTCGGCTCAGGTCAAGATCTCGCAGTCTGTGGGTTCGAGCCCCGCGTTGGGCTCTGTGCTGGCAGCTCAGAGCCTGGAGCCTGTTTCGGATTCTGTATCTCCCTCTCTCTCTGCCCCTCCCCAGCTCGTGCTCTGTCTCTGTCTCAAAAATAAACAAACGTTAAAAATTTTTTTTTAAAATTTAATTAATTAAAAAATTAAAAAAAAAATTAGTGTTAAGCCTTAGCTGATCACTCATTTTTGAGGGGAAAGGAAGAGGACAAGCTGACAATGGATTGTAGATTAACTCAAAGAATTTATACTGATCTTTGGAACACTGGGAGCACACATCCTCCTCAGGCATGAAGGCCTGGTTTTTGCTCTCCCATGGTCAGCTGAGGTTACACACTGGTTGTGGTGGGGAAGATGCACAAAGACCAACAAAGAGGAGAAGGAGAACAGAGAAAGTGAAGAGGTGACACCGTTGGCAATAAAACTCAGGCCTTTGAGATACCCACATGACTTCCCTGTATCTGAGGTTACCATGGTAAGGGCAGATTATTAGAGCAGAAACTGCTTAAGGAATATGGGAAGACAAGAACACATCTCCTCTCAGTAAAGCTCTAATTTGAGCAATTGTTAACACCCAAAACTTAACCAAAGGTCCCCTTGCAGCATAATCTTAAGAACTGATTCTCCACAAGTCCGGGGGCAGGTCATGCATCCCAATCCCAGCAGGGGGCGTGCCGGCCTTGGAAATAAAAAATGTAGTGGCGGGAGCTAATCGGCTTAGGTAGTGCATCCCCAGGGCCATTAGAGCTCGCCATTCAGACCAACACGTAGGCCCAGAACAAATGGGTCGTGGACCACCCATATGTGGCCCCTAGTCTACATCATCATATGATCCAGTCACGCAGCTCCCGTTAATGGAAGGACACGGAAGTCAGTCCTAGCAAATTCAGAAACTGAAATTATGCCAAAAATGATCTTTCATTCAGAAAGATATATATACCTTGCCTGAGTGCCTCTGATTTGATAATTTTTTTAAAATTAAGATTTATTCATAAAAGCCGTTTTTGCCTTAGATGCTGACAGATGAGGGTAAAGGAGTGTTTCTCAAACTAGATTTATATAAAGACCCACTTCAAAAGAAAACAATTTTGAAATTATGCTTAGATTTCCTCAATTTGAAACTTAAGAAATTAAAGTCTGAATCTGTGGAAATGGTTTTTGATTGCAAATACTTGCCATTAAGAGTTTTATATTGGAAACTGGTTTAAAAATGTTTTCAGGTTTTCATCAAAATGAACACACAAAACTCCAAATTCTCACAGCCCATGCAGATCCCTAACACTGTATTTGGGATACAGTGATACGGAGAAATACAATTTTATTAAAAATGATTATGTTAAAGACATGCTGGAAAATTTTTTTAAATTCAATTTAATTTGAATTTTAAGAAGAATTAAGAAGAATATTAATACTCTACTGGAAGAATTTTTCTTTTTGGATTTTTTCCTTTTTTTAATTTCCTTTTTTAATTTACATCCAAGTTAGTCAGCATACAGTGCAACAATGATTTCAGGAGTAGATTCCTTAATGCCCCTTCCCGCTCCCACAACCCCTCCTATTTATTTCTCCATATTTAAGAGTCTCTTATGTTTTGTCCCCCTTACTGTTTTTATATTCTTTTTGCTTCCTTTCCTTTATGTTCTTCTGTTTTGTATCTTAAAGTCCTCATATGAGTGAAGCCATATGATATTTGTCTTTCTCTGACTATTTTTGCTTAGCATAATACCCTCTAGTTTCATCCACATAGTTGCAAGTGGTTTTTGGATTTTAGACTACAGAGGATGTATAAATGGTATAGGTAAGTAGGTCCAAACATGCTGAGGAACTCAGTTACAGTAAGAACCCCAAGCCTGCAAAGACAGAGTCTTAAAGTAGTGCTTGCTGTGTCATCTCCCAACACATTCTATGTTTCCTCCTCTTTGTGGTAGACACACTGGGCTGACAGATCACAGGCTCAAAGAGCGCAATCTTTCCGATGTCCTGGCAGGTGAGCTTGCCTGCCACAGCCAAGAAGACAGTCCCCATAAAAATAAAAATAAGAGAGGACTCGGTCTTAAGTATTGCAGGCAGCTTGGAGACAGGCCAACCATGTGTGCACATGCTCTGCTAGTGACAGCGAGGGTAATATTTCAGTTTTACGAAAGCCTGTGGTCAGGAGGACAGCAAGTGCAGTCTCATATGACCTATTTTAGCTCAGGATGCAGGCTGCCACAGAGTCTGCCTGGAACAGGCCTTCAGGGGTCTGTCGGTATACAGCTCTGCCCACGAGCTGCAGCATGGAGGGTGGAGAATCTAGGTCAGGGTCACCATGGGCTAGTTTACTCTTTGTCACTGCATAAACGGCTGTAACAAGGTATGGGGAAGGTCATAGTTACCTGCTCGAAAGAATGGAGTCCACTCTCTTTTCCTAACCTCACCATATCTTCCAAAATGGCTTTTTTCAGCTCCTGAATTGAACCATACAGGAAGAATTACAAGGCAAAAACACATTTCAAAATGGAGGCACAGGGAGCAACGAGTTTTGAGCAAAGTGCAACTGGTGGCTGAGCCAACCCCCACCCCAACCCCCCCTCCCTCACTGAGGCTGATGCTCCGGGCCGCACACAGTCACCACCTCTCATCAGGCAAATAAGTGCCAGCCGTGGCCGAAGGAGTGACCATGAACAGGTGAAGGGACCAGTCCATTTTTTAAAGTGACTCTCTGTTCCGCCTGCTGAGTCTCAGGGATCCTGTCATCCCCAGAAGAGCCCAGGACCCAGTGGGAGCACTAGGGTCAACGGACGCTGCCGAAACATGGGCCACATGCTGGCAGAGGTGACGCTGAGCCAGAGCACAGAGATCTCTTCTCTAGGACCCTACACGTGCCCACGAGGCTTTGGGTAGGTGTGAGCGGTAAAGCTCTAAGCAGGAAGAGCTGAGTTACCTTTTCAAGTCCATGAGTGTCTCTCTAAGGGCATACAAAAGCCACCTCACACTTGGAGAGAGCAAGGCCAATGAGTTAGAAGGCCTACAGTCGCAGCAGATGCTGCTGTTAAGCAGCTCTGTCAGCTGTGTGGCCTCCGGTCAGCCCCCTCTCTCTCTGGACTCTGCAAGCTGCAACATGGCAGGGCGGGGAGAGCTTCCTGGGATGTCCCCAGCCCTAAAATTCAATAGCTTATCCAACTCTCTAAGAAGAAATCTGCATTCCTTCAACAGCAACAAAAAGACTAACTTCTAGTTTAGGATTTCTACCATTTATAAATAAGGTTAGAAATGTCCCTACATGTTCAAAATCCACTGCTTTCCTGTGTTTCTGTCCTCCCATTACACAGTATCATAAGAGGTCCAGCAGCCAAGGTACAGACCTTATTTGCACAGAGCTCTGCATATGACCCTTCAATTCCTCTCTTCTGAGCCCAGGAGGGCATGACTTCAGGGTCAGGCACAACAATGCCCACCAGATAGGCCTGCAATTCCAAACAAAGGAAAACACAGTCATCATGAAAGCTTTTAAAGTGGTTATTTACGGTGCAGCATTAAAAATAATCTCTTGGTATTCTCAGATTCCATCCTTTTCTAAAAATAAGTATATGCTTATGTTATGCAACATTTTATCAATATAGCACACATTCTTGACTGTTTACTTTCTGGTACACTTCCTTAACTTTTTAGAAGTTTTTTTTTTTTAATGTTTATTTATTTTGAGAGAAAGAGAGAGAGCTTGAGGTGGGGAGAGGGGCAGGGAGAGAGAGAGGGCAGAGGACTCAAAGCGGGCTCTGAGCTGACAGCACAGAGCCCAATGCGGGTCTATAACTCACTAACTGTGACTTCACGACCTGAGCTGAAGTCTGACGCCCAACTGACTGAGCCACTCAGGTGCCTCCCTTAAATGTTTTTTAAAAAGTTAACAGAGGATAAGCTTAAGGAGATTAAGAATCAATAAAGTTAGACCTACATGTACCTGATTATCATGTCAATCTTTTTTTTTCCTTGAGAGAGAGAGAGAGAGAGAGAGAACAGGGGAAGGGCAGAGAAAGAGGAGAGAGAGAATCCCAAGGGGGCTCCATGCTGTTGGCACAGAGCCCAAAGTGGAGCTCAAATTCATGAACCGTGCGATTATCTCATGCCAATCTTGAATGAGTACGCTTTTAGGATGCCAGTCAAAAAATAAATTCTATGAACCAAAACACGTGTATTTTTCAGAGTTTCCCACCATTTTGAAAATGTCTCATTAGGGGCACCTGGGTGGCTCAGTCGGTTAAGCGTCTGACTTCGGCTCAGGTCATGATCTCACATGAGCTCGAGACCCGCGTCAGGCTCTGTGCTGACAGCCAGCTCAGAGCTTGGAGCCTGTTTCGGATTCTGTGTCTCCCTCTCTCTCTGACCCTCCCCTGCTCACGCTGTCTCTCTCTCTCTCCAAAATAAATAAGAACATTAAAAAATTTTTTTAAAAAGAAAAGAAAATGTTTTATTAATATGGTCCCCAATCTTGAAGAATTCCATTTTAAGTTTTAAAGGTATTTTCTTAAAAAATAATAAAATTTGCTTATATAAATGCAATGATAGCACAGAATATGTTCACAGTGATCTTGCTGACTTCAAGGGTAAATGATGTTGAAAGGAGAGTAAATATAAATCCTCTGCAAATAATTTAATCCCAAACTATGTTAATATATTAGTTTAATATACTGGACAAATATATTAAGCTATGTTATCATCAGTACCATTATTTGCAATACTGTACCCATTTGTCTGTAAAGTTCATTTGCATATTTCAAAATCTAAACAGCCAAACCCTGAGTCTTGCTTTGGCATCTTACTCTTGGAAGTAGGTGGAGCCTAAGTTAAAAGTAGTGGGAATGTTCATTACTACCTTTTCAAGGAACTTATTTGCCTAATTGCAATTTATCAAACTATAAGCAAGTAAGAGTTCTCATGTAAGAGGAATTTTCTCTTAGGGCATGTGGGCGGCTCAGTTGGTTCAGGGACCCACTCGTGAGTTCAGCTCAGGTCATGATCTTGTGGTTCATGGGATTGAGCCCCATGTTGGGCTCTGCACTGACATTGCAAAGCCTGCTTGGAATTCTCTCTCCCTCTTTGCCCCTCCCTTGCGCTCGCTCTCTCTCTCTCTCTCTCTCTCTCTCTCTCAAAATAAATAAATAAACATTTAAAAAAAGGAATTATGGGACACCTGGGTGGCTCAGTCAGGTGAATGGCTGACTTCAACTCAGGTCATGATCTCATGGTTCATGGTTCAGGCCCACATCCGACTCTGTGCTGATAGCTCAGAGCCCACGTCAGATCCTCTGTCCCCACCTTTCCAGGCTCATGCTCTCTCTCTCAAAAATGAATTAACATTTATTCTTAAAAAAAGGAATTTTCTCCCACCATCTAATATGCAGGAGAATATCAGTATCTGACTGGAAGTTAATGTTTACCACTGTAATCAAATACCAAATATTCAGGAAATTATTCCCAAACAACTCTAGATTTTTCAGCAGGCCCAGTACCTGTAAGGAGGGCTGAAGCACACGGGACTCACCTTTAAGCTGTCCCCATGGACAAAGATTTGTGCCACAGGCTCACTCCGGATATAGATGTTCTCAATCTTCTCGGGTGCAATATACTCTCCCTGAGCAAGTTTAAATATGTGCTTTTTCCGATCAATAATTTTAAGAGTTCCTGCCTATGGGGTTGGACAAACAACTTTGTGAAAAGATAGCATCCTTGAGCCTAAACCCCTGACTCAATGGGGCAATAGCCTCTCACCCCTGCCCCATGCCACCCAGCAAACCCCACCTGGATCTGCTCCTCCATCAGGTCTCTGCTCTTGCATGTCCCCTGTGTGGCTGGAGAGGGCTACCCTGCACCCATTGATTGATGGTTCTCAAGATCTGCTGGACCCTGAGTGCCTACCGTCCTTTTCTTTCAGCACTTACCCGCTGCCCTAACTCTCTGCTCCCATGCCTGCCACCCTCACGCCTAGCAACAGGTGTCCCCCTCCTCAGGAGGCCCACCTACCTGCCCATCCGGGCTCCCCTCTCACCCAGGCTCTTGCTCCAGCTGTCCCTTTTCTTACCACCATCTTCAAATTCACTGCTTTAAACAAAGCCTAGGCCTCGCTGCCCAGCTACTGCCTCCACTCCCAAAGAGTACCCTCTCCATCGCCCAGCCTACAGCACAGCGCGGTAGAGGCTCTTACCAGATGAGATGGCATCAGGAGTCCTCACCACTCCACGGCCTCTGAAACAGGCAGGCCGCCACTAGGGCAGAGTGCTTGTGCCCCTGGCTTCTAGACGCCCCCTTACCTCACACCTCACTGACTCCCTTCGACCTCTTTGAGTTTCTCAGGTGAAGAGGTGGGTCTGTTTTCTTTGCACTTTTCTTATCTCCACTGACAATGTTACTTGAAATAACCTCCATTTATTTCTTCATTCTATTAGCCATTCCCACGTCTGCCTAACTTTCCAGCCAAACCTCTTGACTGTATTGCAGGCCCAGAACCTAACACTCAGAACACTTCAGAAACCAGACCGTTTGCCCTGCACATTGCAAAGAGGCCACTAGGGAAGCCCATCGTTATGTTCCTCATGCCTGTCTCAGCCCCCATGCCCCAAATCTGGGAGATGGCCTTGCTATTTGCCTCTCCTGGGACTTCTAACAGTCAGGCTCATTGTCCCCAATCATAAATCCCTCTCACACCCACCTCCTTCTCCCGAAAAACACTTCCTGGCGGGCTTCTGTGTACACTCTGTCCCTCCCTTCCATCTGTTTGATTGGCCAAAGCAGAGCAACCTCTCCAGAATAGAAAAACCAACAGATTCTGTGCTAGTCAAAACCCAGGCTGGACCTCAGGCACTTTCCTTACCCTGGTTTCTTTGGCCCTCCTGGCATCCCCTCAGCTGGTTGTCATCACCCCCATTTTACAGATAATAAAAGTGAGGATGAGAGAGTTTAGTTCATTCCTCCAAAGCCACACAGCTTGAAGGCAGGGGAACCAGGGTTTGAATTAGGTCTTTCTAGATCAGAAGTTTATATCTTTTCCTTAATCTATCTAATATCATTTCAAAACAATAGTAATTAAAAAAAAATTGACTTCTCCAGACTGCCTGCCTGCTGTTGTAGGCTCTTAGTGGAAGCACAACACTAAGTCTCCACATGAATTAGTTTACTTCCCTCTCGTAACACCCTGCAAGGTGGGTGGTTGCACCCAAATTACAGGGAGTCAGTAGCAGATCTGAGGTTCTGTGGGGCTTCAAGCTTTTTCCAATTTTGAGGGCCCTCCCTCTTTCAGAAAAATAAGATGAAATGAAGGGCAGAGGCTTGGAAGGTACCTTTGCAAGTGAGGAGCCCTGAGTCCAAGCTTCCAGAGCTGATGGGACAATGCCCCCCTCGGCCAGCCTGCAGGGCCCTGCTGCTTCTCTGGCTGCCCTCCTCCACACCTGGGGGCGGGGGGGGGGGCTCAGAATCTCCTACTTCACACCTCCAGTGTCTCTCTACTCAGCATGTGCTCTTACTCCTGTCCTGACCATCCTTCTCATTCTCTCCTCTCTCCTTGGAACATGACTCACATCCAGAGACTCGGGCAGGTACTTGTCCTCTTCTGCCTCTCTCTGGGCGAGCGTGGCCCTCAGCTTATGCCCATCATATTGGCCTGTGAACTGTCTAAATATGCATCTTTCCCCTGAGCAGAATCCCTGGCCCAGGGCACACACCCGGGATACTTTCATGTCCGCTACAGGAATGAGGGTTTCTCAATTCAAGCAGGGGCAAAGCAGCTCACCAGCCAGAGGACGACTACAGGGCACAGCATCATTCACATGCCCAGCAAACTCCACATTTCAGAATGGCCACCCCAAACCTTAGCAACTTCCCAAAGACACAGGAGAGATTCCTGGGGTGAGCTGCGTCAGGCGAGGGCCTCTTGATTCCAGTGGCAGAGCCTTTTCCTGGTCATAGTTTTTATCTAAGTATGTCCTGGGTGGCCAGGCATTGGACTAACGGCTCTACGGGTGTAACTCATTTGTTCCTCACAACAACCGCAGAGGCAAGCAGTATCATCAACCCGATTTTACAAATGCCAGAATGAGGCCCAACAACTGGGTCTGGCTAAAAGTTGGGGGGTCACAGCCAAAGAATATCATGTAGCCTTATTCTCTTATTCCACCAGAAAGTCTGGGGCCCCAGAGACGGATGAGGCTTCGGGAAAAGGCCTCAGAGCAACTGCCGTCAGAGCCAAAGGAGCTCAGATACCCTCCCACCCAGCTCCAAGCTTTTCCCACTGCTCAGTGCCACCTCTCAGCGAGGGGCTGGCATCTGTGGGTTCCTGGGCCCTGCCTTTCTCAGGCCTCCCAGGGCTATGAACTCCCTGTGTCTTGTACTCCACCCCCTGGATTCCACAGCACTGTCTGATCTGTATCCTGGAAAGAGATAAGGTAGGGAGTAGCAGGGAGTGGATCTCAAACTCCAGCTCTGCCCTCCCATAAAGATCTCTATCCCCTTTATCAGGAGGATCAAACAAGAAAGCTTTTGGAGGCAAGGTGAGGAAGAACCTTCCAATCCCTGAAGGGCTAATTCAGTTCCTGAATGGCTAATTTTAAGGGCAGATACGGAGAAGACTTTTGCTTCACAAGTGAACCAGATTACACACCCTCCACCGCCAGCATGTATGAGAAGCCATGGCTGCAAACATACTCACTGGTAGCCACTTCCCAATGTCCCCAGTGTGAAGCCAGCCGTCACTGTCCAGGGCCTCCTTTGTCCTGTCTGGATCTTTCAAGTAACCTTTGAACACATTTGGTCCTCTCACACATATCTGTGGGGACAAACACCAGGTTTCTGTCAGCGCACAGCATAAGGGGTCCTGAAGGGAGGCTGTCACGAGGTACACATAGAGTAAGTGTCGTATCCCTCAGGAAATTCACTGCAGAGGATGCAGTGACAGAAAGAGAGGACAGGAGCAGCCATCAGCGGACTGTCGCCTGTCTCCTGCTTCTCTTAAACAGCATCTTCTGTCCTTGCCATCTCTTCTTGTCCTGGCCACCCAGGCCTCCTTCCCTCCCTCCCTCCCTTCAGTATATGCTGCTTTGTGACCCTGGAAAGGGTCTCCTCAGGGATTGATGGCTGGCAGATTCTACCAGAAATGCTTGAGCCCTCTTCTTCATGACTAGGCAGTCAGCTTTCTCATCTACTCCCACGGAGGGAATAAGGGCAGGCCAGCCCTACCCACCCCTTCCGGCCTAGCTGCAAGTGGTCCTGCTTGTGCTGAGATGGACACATTAGTAACAGGTCAAGTCAGTTAGGGAGGAAAAAGTGAACCAAAAAAAAAACAGTTTGGGAATTTCAAGTTTTGATTTACACCAGCCCAGTCTCAACCTTGGGGGTTTGTTACTTCATAAACAGGAGAGGAAATGCTGAATTCAATGGAGTTAGATTAAGAAGTAATTAAAGTGACTTTATATGTAAGGTGAAAGAAAAAGAATTCCCTTTCACTCACTCTCTGTGGCATCCACAGACATGAATGGCTAAATTCCTAAGTTTACCTCTCCCTCTCCTTTGTAGGTCCAATAGTTCAGTTCCTCGACATCGATGAGCTTGATATGATTGCAGGGCAGAGGTGCCCCTACATGCCCTAGAACACCAAAGCAAATGGCATTTGTCAGTGCTCAGATCCATTTCAGCTCTGAAGATGCTTCATGCCATGTAGAGCCCCTCCAGTGGTTAAAGTGGGGAATTATGGAAGGAAAGCAATATACTTTATTTTTTAAATGTTTTATTTATTTTTAAATTTTTTAACATTTTATTCATTTTTGAGAGACAGACAGAGACAGAGTGTGAGCGGGAGAGGGGTAGAGAGAGATGGAGACATAGAATCCGAAGCAGGCTCTAGGCTCTGAGTTGTCAGCACAGAGCTGGACGTGGGGCTTGAACCTGTGAACTGCAAGATCATGACCTGAGCTGAAGTTGGACGCTTAACTGACTGAGTCACCCACATATCCCAGAAAAGGAATATATCTTTAGATGAGCATTTGTCACAGGCAAGCACTGATGATTAAAAAAAAAAAAAAATGTTCTGGAGAAAGGGCAGGCCAAACTCTGGTTGGGCTGTTTCATATCTAATTCTTAAAAACCTAGACAGGCATACATGGCCCAGCACCAACCTGCAGAGGGTATGTAGGGGAGTTCATACCCATACCAACCACACTATCAGGACCTCTTACAATAGTGCTTATATTCAACATTTCCCCCCATTGTCAGACCTTTGGTTTGGGGATCATAATATACAGTCATCCTCACTTTTCCTCCAGTCACCAGGCTCTTGATTAATGTGCACAGTAATCATATAGAAATCTTGTTAAGATGTAGATTCTGGTGAGGCCTGAGAGTCTATGTCCCTTATAGGCACCAGGGCGATGCTGATCTCTCTGGTCCACACACAAAACTTTAAGTAACAAAGGAATGGGAGACAAGGATGAGGTAACTCATCCCTGAAAGATATGACTTCAAATGTTGTCGGTCATATATACTCCAACATCTAATTACATCGAAGTCATCATGTAGTAGTTGTGGTTGTTAACACAAGTCACTGGCAAGGTAGAGGATTTTTTAAGCAGGTGCTGGCCAAGGTCCTGAAAGAAACGTGAGCCATGTAGATGAAAAATGAGGCTGTGATACTCTGGTTTCTCTTTTAAACGACGGGCTGCCAACTTTTACGATACTATACAAAGATATCTATCCTTTCATTCTCAAGAGCTTTGCAAGTTTTTGTGGTAAATATGATTTGAAAAGGCAAAATCTCAAAAATCTTACATAGGAAAATGTAGAGGATAACATTAAGAGGGAAGAAAGTGTCCAGAAGGAACGGGTACGTGTGATGGATCATGACAACAATTAGAAAAAAGCTACTGTTCCAAGAACTCAGAAAACAGTCTGTGCAGTAAATATTCCAGTGGCAGAGAGATCAAAGAATTTATACATAAGATAAACTTTATTCAGCTAAAGTATAAAGAGATAAAACTCACACAAAAATGCTTCTGTCCCTGATGTGGCCAAATATCATTTCAATTTGGAATCTACTTATCATGTTTCTGCTGACTGCCTCAAGGTGTTCTGAAAATAGCATTACATTACTGTGCATATTTCTTTTCTATGTGCATCACCCTAAATTTTCTAGTTTGTAGGTGGGCAAAATTAAGCATGAAGAGTGGCCCCAGGTTCCCAGAGGAAGTTGGTATCCCCAAGGATTCTTTTGTACAGTGTTTTTCAGATTCTAAATTTAATAGAAAATAGCTTTTGTTTTAATTTGCAAATGTTTACATTTGGTGATGGGCAATACATGGGCTACCTACTGCTTCCTCCTTGCCTTGAAAGAAGAATCTCTGCAGAATGAGGGCATGGAAAGGGGTTGCTCCTTCCTGAGGTTGCTGCTGCCTTCCAGACAATAACATCCTTGGAGACTTCAGTTCCCAAAGGGTCTCAGAAATGGCCCGTTAAGAAATAGTGCTCTTGGGGAGCCTGGGTGGCTCAGTCAGTAAAGCATTCAACTTCAGCTCAGGTCATGATCTCGCAGTTTGTGAGTTTGAGCCCTGCGTCAGGCTCTGTGCTGACAGCTCATTGCCTGGAGCCTGCTTCAGATTCTATGTATCCCTTTCTTTGCCCCTCACCTGCTCACTCTCTCTCTCTCTCTCTTTCAAAAGTAAAATAAACATTTAAAAAAAAGTGCTCTGTCCACTATGAACTTGCCTTTCTTTCCTAAAGCATATCCAATTCACAGCCTGCTTACTTCATTCTACAACAACCACAACCAGGGGTGCCTGGGTGGCTCAGTTGGTTAAGCATCTGATTTCAGCTCAGGTCATGATATTGCAATTTGTGAGTTTGAGCCCCACATCAGGTTCTGTTCTGACAGCTCAGAGCCTGGAACTTGCTTCAGATTCTGTGTCTCCCTCTCTCTCTCTGCTTCTCCCCTGCTCATGCTCTGTTTCTCTCACTCTCAAAAATAATAAATAAGCATAAAAAATTGTTACAAAACGACCACAAGCAAGGTTGTGTGGTATTTAGAACCTACAAAATTCAATATACTGATATTTATTGTTATTGAAAGCATTTTTCCACCTGGAGCTATATTCTGTGATCTACTGCTTTTTAAAAATGACTTCCAGTTCCCTATAAAAGAAAAAGGAAAATACAAAATATATTTGGAAAACACAAAAATGTGTTACAAAGAGAACAACATCCATAATGCCACAACCAGACATAACCACCATCAGTGTTTCTTCTTTTTCTGTCACTTTTTTCCTAAGTGCCCACGTAAACGTGGTCTCCATAGGGAAGTCTGAGATCTTGCTGTATTAACTCAGCAGTGCCCCATGAGTCCCTCCCACACCTGCTGGCCGTCCTACCTGAGGTCCAGTCCCCGGGTGTGGTGAAGGTACACCCAGCCGTGCACTCAGTTTGGCCGTAGCCTTCATAAACCTTCAAAAAAAAAAAAATACCACACTATAAGTGTACATGGTCCCTACAGCTGACAGCCTGCCCTTTTCAGCCAGCTAACCTCCTACTGAGCATCTGGCTGCTCCATGCTGGAGACAGGGGGAGGGAGGTGACCTGGGGGTAGGTTTCTTCAGGTGAAACGGAATACAAACAACAGGTGTGATCACTTGGTTTGGAAGAAGTGTGATTTGTACCACAGACACTTAGTAGATAAGGTTGTGTGGTTTGGGGTAAAGTTTCTGACCTATTTTCAACTACTGACTCTATTTTTCATTTGGATGATATGTATTAAAGGCAGATATATTTTTTTAAGTTTATTTAGTTATTTTGAGAGAGACAGAGAGCACAAGCAGGGGAGGGGCAGAGATAGAGGAAAAGAGAGAGAGAATCTCAAGCAGGCTCTGCACCATCAGTGAACAGCCCGATGCGGGGCTTGAACCAACAACCATGAGGCTATGACCTAAGCTTAAGTCGGAGACTTAACTGACAGAGCCACCCAGGAGCCTGTGGTTTATCATTTTCTATTTTCTGTGTAACATAATTCAGATGTCAGCATATGTCTGGAAGAAGACAGAGAGAGAAATACAAAGTGAGCAGGGGAGGGGCAGAGTGAGTGGGGAAGAGAGAATCCCAAGCAGGCTCCACACTGTCAGTGCAGACACCAATGTAGGTCTCAAACTCATCAACCACTGAGAGACCATGACCTGAGCTGAAACCAGGATGTGGACGTTTAACCAAATGAGCCACCCAGGTGCCCCAAAAACAAATATTTTAAAACCTATGATAAGTTTTACTTGCACTCTGTTAGATATTCCCCCCAGAGCATGCACATGCACACATGCTGTCTCTCTCAAAATAAATAAACTTTAAGAAAATATTAATTGGGGGCACTTGGGTGGCTCAGTCGGTTAAGCGTCCGACTTCAGCTCAGGTCATGATCTCACACTTCGTCGGTTCGAGCCCCGCGTCAGGCTCTGTGCTGACAGCCAGCTCAGAGCCTGGAGCCTGTTTCAAATTCTGTATCTCCCTCTCTCTCTGACCCTCCCCTGCTCATGCTGTCTCTCTCTATCTCTCAGAAATAAATAAAACATTAAAAATTTTAAAAAAAGGAAAATCTTAATTGAACAGATAAATATAAAAACGAATATTTTAGAGACGACAAAACCTATTGATTCAAATTAAAAAAGGTCAATGGACTTTGCTCCTTTTCTGGGTTGGGAGACATTTTGCAGGATGAAGAAAGCAGAGATGCTGTTGCAGGTGCGGTATGGGTTCTCCAGCACAACAATGAGTCACATATAGTTTATCCGACCCCTTTTCCTAGAGTGGATACTACTGGACTTTGTAGAATGTCACAAGATCATCCTGGCTTTCATGGTCTCTGAGCCTTTTTCATCCTCAGAGGAGGGAGCTTTTGTCCCCACTAAAGTCTTGTCCCCAGGATCTTCCTCTATACAGTAGAGGGTGTAGTGGGCTCTCTGCTCTGTCCTAAAACACGTCCCATTGCGCCTAAGGAAAGCCACATAAGGGCAATACCTGGCATCCCAGGGCCGCCCGGAGGAATCCCAGTACCGCTGGTGATGCAGGGGCAGCTCCGGTAACAATCATCCGCACACACCCGCCAAGATTGGCCTGTGGGAAGAGAAAAGAACCTGCCCAAGTCTGTGCTGCTGAAGGTGGCATCTAGCCCATCTGGGCCTCTTCCAAGGTCAACATTCAACAGTTGGACCTGAACTGACCCTAGGGTGGGTTTAAAAAAGGCCTGAGGCTTTGTAACACATGAGCTGAGGATATTCAATCACTTCTCCTTCCAGATTAATCAACCTGATGAGCTTTGCAACTCGACCCACAAAACGACCAACTCATCTATGCCTTTGGAGGTAAGTGCCACTCTTCTGTGTAGTGTTCTGTAATTTTGGCTCTCCCTTCCTTGAAATGCACAGCTTTCCTCTCCTTCTCCCATCATTTGCAAGCAGCCAAAACAATTACTTAGAACAATTTCTTCCCACTTCCATCTTAATGGCATAGCCTTTTTTCATTTATAAATCAATAATGGGCTCTGCTCTATTGACTATACACTGCAGAGGACAAAGAATTCTTTAAATGCTTTGTTTCTGTAAGTTGAGCCAAGAGAGTTTAAATATTAATTTTCTTAGAACTAAAAATAGGGTAGTAAGAAAAAAACGAGTAATGCTATGGATTAGCTATAAATTACTTGGGTAATGCAGAGCCTGAAAACTTAAATGAGGATGCAGAAGTGCGTAATTCATGATCAGTCTCCACTGGCAGGGGGTGACGATGTAAGAAACAGGAAGGGAAAGGAAGATTCTTGGGCACCCAGCTAGAACCTACTGCTGCTGGGAAGCTGGCATGGCGAAGGCTACTGGGAGAGGCAAGAGAAACTTCAGGCCACAGGACCTCCTTATGGACCTGACCCCCAAAGGGCAAAGTTGCCCCAGTGCCTGTGAAGACCAACAGATTTACTTTCCATTGTGTCCTTCTTGGTGTTTGCCTTTTGGCAAATATCACACATATCCAAATAACAAAAATGAGTCCTTTAATATTTCAATGGTAGCTGAAGCTCTGACTTCATGAGCAAATGAGTTATCATTTTACAAGAGTTATCAATATATAAGCCCACTGGAATGGGCTTCTACAATTTTTGTATAAGGCCATTTGGTGTCAGTCTATAATCACTTTGTTTTCTTACCTGAATCTTATTAAAGAAGAGTTCATCCCAGATGCTATCATTCCTGATGATTCCCTTCCGGACCTCAGCCTGTTTACGCTTTGCTGCAAACTCCAGGAGCCAGCGCTTTAATGGCGTGTCTGCTTGGCTGAAGATCTGAGGAACAGAAGTTGGAAGAAGCTGTTGGGCCTGTGCATACTACCTCTAGAGAGATCCCCCCAGGAAGAAGGCCCAGCCTGACCAACAGAGAAGCCATGCTCCATTTTGCCGCTTGCAGTACATCAGTGGATGTGACACCTAGCTAAAGGTTAACATTACCCACATGGGGGCACATTGTGGGGATGGAAATTCCTGAAGAAAAATCTCCCCAAATGGGGTTTTGGAGAATTGGAAGAAAGCAGGATAAGGAAGGGGAGAATGAAGGAATACAAGAAAGGAGGTTAACTTCCAGGACCTGGGTGGGAGGCATGGAAAGCCTGCCTGGGGCTTCAGACCCTGTCCAGTCAATCAGACACACAGCACCTCAGCCTGGCCAGAGGCCCCCTCTGGGGCTTACCTTGTCATACATCCGGTTCAGCAGTCGAGGGACCACAGGGAAGATGGTGGGGCACAAAGCTTTCATGTCATCCGAGAGGAGACGGATGTCTCCCTGGAAGAAGCCTACACGTCCACCATGGCAGTAGACAACAGACTGGAGGGAAAGGACAGGAAGGGAGGAGTCCCTCAGGGTGGTCACTTCTGGCTGTAGTCCAAAGCTCTGCCCTACATGGAGGGCGTCCAAGACCCCCAATCCCACCACCAGCTGCTGCCATGAGACACTCAAGAAGGCTATCTGAGGTGACCCCTACTTCCCACTAAGTCCCACTCAGGCAAAAGGTGAAGCAGCAGGAGATGGAGAGGAATCCTGGGCCTTGGAGAGATGCCAGAGCAGTCAGCTTCACCGGTTCCTGCTACCTCATGCTCAACTCCCAAGCCCTGGGCAAGGATGTCCCTGGGGTCCCAGAGTTCTGAGCTGTACTGCACCCTATCAGTAGGTCTGCTCCAGATGTGTGGATCTGCCCCAGGGACACCTCAGCAACTCCGGAAGGGTGTGTGGTGCCCGTGAGTACCGTAGGACAATGTTAATGCTGGCTGTGGGTACTGTTTGGTGGAAGGGGGCCAAGGGGGGGTCCTGCCTCGTTCTTAATGGGACTAGGAATATTCCAGGGGCCTAATACATGTGCCTTTCTTTAATGCTTACAGCACCCCTATGAGTGAGGCGGCATTTATATCTCCATTTTGCAGGTGAGGAATGCAGAACTCAGAGAGGTCTTAAAGGAACTTGCCCAGAGTCACAAAATGAGTTCTTAGTAATGAACTATGGCATTCTAATCCACGTCTAAGAAGCTGGAAAGCATTGCCCTAATATACAAGCCCTCCCCCAAGCTAGAGGGGAGAGGATTAGAAGACATAATTCGTTCACAAGTGTGGAAAATTCTTTGTTCCCACTGCCTCGCGGGGACTCCCCCCACTCTCTCTGCACTCCTACAAGGCCTATCTCAGGGCCAATAAAAATGCCAGTCCCATCTCCAGAGTGAAGGGTCATGACAGTTTGATTCCCCAACTTTACTGTCTTGTTTTCTTTTCCGGGAGTTGGTGAGTTTTGGAAGTTATGGTATGGAAATGTCTTGGCCATAAGTGGAGCCATATGGCACAGAGTGTGACTGGTAAAAATACTCCTGCAAAGCTGTCACTCTCTCTGAGCACAGGCCATCAGCTGGGGCCTCTCCCAACCGAGGTATATATACCCACAGGGAAGACAAGGCAGACCTGGGGTCTTCCCTGCAGTCCTCCTAGGAGGGCAGGGTCCCTGTGGTACCTGTCTGAGGACAGGGCAGTTTAGTTCTATTTCATGGCACCAGTGACAAGTGGCACTGTGGTAGGGTTCTGGGTTCTGGGCACAGAATGTGCCTCCCTGGAGCCAGGGCCTTACCTGCACCATTCTCTCAAACATGTGTGCTAAAGGCAAATAGGAAATGTGCACATCCGCACAAGTGGGAGCCCACTGACTCTGTAAGAAAACAGAAGGAGCCCAGGCAAGGCCCGGTCAGTCAGGTGGGCGTCTTACCTGGATTACTCTCTCAAACATGTGAGCCAGAGGCAGGAAGGAGATGAGCACATCGTCCTGTCTCGGAAAGATCACTTTCTGCAGGTGACGGGCATGGGAGACAGAAAGGAAAGAAAACACTGACAGGAAGACGACAAGAGAGTCTTAAAACAATACAGAGAAAAATGGTCCTGGAGGGGCAAACAGGAAGAAGGGAAGGGAAATGGGAAGGGGGGGAGGAGACAGAGAGAGAGGGAGGGAGAAAGGCAAGATGAGAGAGAGAAAAAAATGTGTGAGAGAGAGAGGAAGGTGAAAGGCGCAGGAAGAAGAGAGGGAGAGGGAGACAGGGCAGCGTAGGAGGCGGAGTGTTAGGGCGCAGCCAGTGGGTCTAGGTTATCTGCAGAAGCAAAAAGCTCAGTGAAGCACACATAAACCAGCAGAGCCAAGCTCCGCAGGGAAGTCTCCTCCGGGGCCAGGCCCCACTTCGTCATCTCCCTGGGCCACTGGGGCCAGGAGTCTGAGGGGCTCAGCGTGTTGGCACTTTCTAGTCCTTTCGGAAAAGGGACCCAGGGAACCCTGGGTCTACACCAGATGTGGGTGGGGTACGAGCCCAGGACAAAGGGATGGCTAAACCAGGCCTCACAAGCCAAGGCCTGGGGACAGGGCCTGTAGGGAGGCCAAGAGGGAGCCCTGCTGCACCCCTCCCCCCTGGCCCACACTCTCACATATGGGACTGACCTCAGGGACAGGGGCTGCTCCGGCCAGGGGGTCCTGAACAAGGCCTGTACCCAGGCACGGGCCGTGCCCATGGAGCTCTCCTTCGCTGGACACTTCCCTGTCCCCCACCCTTTGACAGGGGCCCTCATTCTTCCAAGGCTGGCTTTTGACAGGGTCTGGACAAGCCCTGGGAAGTAGGCAAACAGCTTCTGACTTGGTTGAGTTCAGCCACCAACAGTCTCTCACCGTCTTCTCCCAAAAATCTATCTACCAGTGTTGGGAGCATATGCTCGGTAATGCCATCTGGCAGGAACCCAGAGAGTGATTTTACTCCATGGTGGAGAAAAAGCCTAACTTAGGTGAAAAGGAACATTCCTTTCTCCTTAAGCAAACTGCAGGACACATGGATACTCACCACTTGTGGAAAAACGTCCTTCTTAGCTGGTTATAAAAAGCTAACATGCTTTTGTCAGGCCAAGATAGCAAGCTTTCTTTTTTTTTTTTTTTCTTTCTTTTCTTTTCTTTTTTTTTTTTTTTTGACTTTAGATCTACCTTTGTAAGTACATTCTTACAAATTAGCAGTCGCCATTGTTTCTCAGACTCTAGTAGTCCTTAAACACAAAATGACTGAATTAAACCCTGACCTATTTGAAAAACAATTAAGGATTACTTTCTAAATATAGGTGCACATAAATACCACAGATATCTCAGTTTTTTCAGTTAAAAATGAAAAAGAGGTTTACATGTCTTTCTGGGATCTTAGCCTTCTTGGAAATCAAACTGGCTACTTTTCATGTATGGATCACTTCAGGGTTTGAGGTTAAAATATCTGTAAAAGTCGGATTGTACTAATCACAACAGAAACACCAGCCTGTGAAAGGCAGCTCAGATTACATCAGGGGAGAAAAAAAGAAAACAAACAAAAGACCTCTGAGGCTTTACAGTGTCCTCAACAGACACCTGCTTTAGCGAGTCTACTTTATTCACCTCTGTCACTTTCAGAAAGCCTGAGAAGTCAGCCACCACGTTCCCATGGGTGAGCATTGCACCTTTTGGGTTCCCTGAAAAGAGAAAGCAAAAAGACAAATTAGTTGGAAGCTCAAGGGCCACTCCTTGAGAACAGAGCCCAAGCTGACAGCCCCAGACCGTCGGACCCAAACCAAGATCCAGACCCAAGCCTCTGGCCTTTGTTGGCAGCCACTTCAGAGTCCTAGGTAGATGAATGCCGTGTCAGAGACTTGCATCCTGTAGACACTCAAAGCCCACCTTGAGGCTCCCAGCAGCTTGAGACCAGAAGGCAGGTGACACGGCCACACAGGCAGGGGGTGACTCAAGGCCTGATGGGCTGGCTACTTGTCTCAGCCCTCTGTCTCTTCACCCAGTACCCCGAGCTGCTCTCTGGGCTAAGCAGGTCTAGTTTTCAGAATACAGCAGCCAACTGGCTAGTGGAGGACTTCTCCACTGCATCCAGCACCTGGAATGGCCCTGGGGTTAAGGCCAGGCTAGAGGTGCAGAGCACTGGGGCAGGCCACTTGCCTGCTCGTTGTCAAAGATGGAACATGGATACTCTTGCTTTGTCTTAATTAGACTTCTCACTACTACTTGTAGTGAAGCCTAGGTCTTTGAGGATGACTCAGAAGGCAGAGGCTAGGGGGCGCCTGGGTGGCTTTTTCGGTTAAGCATCCGACTTTCGCTTAGGTCATGATCTCGCGGTTTGTGGGTTCGAGCCCCGCGTCGGGCTCTGTGCTGACGGCCAGCTCAGAGCCTGGAGCCTGTTTCAGAGCCTGTGTCTCCCTCTCTCTCTGATCCTCCCCTGCTCACGCTGTCTCTCTCTCTCTCTCTCTCCTAGAAATTAAAAAAAAAAAAAAAAAAAAAAGAAGGCAGAGGCTAGGTGGGGGACCCTTAGGAAGGAGGCCAGCATGGCCACCATTTCACGTGAGGGTGGACACAACACAGGCTGCTTCTGGACACCCCTGACTGGCCTCAACTCCTGGCCTTTCCCGTCACTGCCAGCATAACATGGGGAAGCCATTTCTCCTCTCTCAGTTTGCTTACCTGTAAAATAGGGACAATGCCCACCTCATAGGGCTTTCCTAAGGTCTAAGGATATAATCTATGTGCAAAAGATGTTAAATTCAAAGTTTCCACTAAAGCAACAGATACAACCACTGTGAAACTCCAAAAGTGAGGGGCCAGACCATGTGCAGAACTTATACAGGAAGTATTAAAGAAACCAATATGTTAACTTTGCAACCCTCACCCAGAAACAGGTAATAAAAGGACTAAGTGATAAGAGATTAAGAGAGTATTGTAGTATATGCCATCAAATTGTTCACTTTAAAATGTTTAATTTTATGCTGTGTGAATTTTATCTCAAGGAGAGAGAGAGAGAAAAAAAAAGGAAGAAGAGGAGGAGGAAGAGGAGTAGGGACAGTAATTAATTTGTGAGAAGAATTTCTTCGGAGAAAGCTACACAGAGTTTTATAGCCCATCCTCTCTCCCAGCTTGAAACCTAAGCTAACTCAGACCTCAGTCATGTTCCCTGCAGCTGAGGGTCCTGGTGAGAAACGAGAATTTTGCGGCTGCAAAAATAAATAAATAAATAAATCCCAGGGATTGCATATGGAGTCTGCAGAAGGAATATCAGTCTGAGTGGGTGATGGTAGGACCTGTGGGTTAAAAAGGAATCTTGTCTGCAGGCACAAGCTGTGGAGGAGGGAGCAGACAATAACGAGAACTCCTAAGAGACACCTGGGTGGCTCAGTCAGTTGAGCATCGAACTCTTGATTTTGGCTCACGTTGTGATCTCATGGTCCTGAGATCGAGCTTCACACCCAGCGGGGAGTCTCTCCCTCTCCCTCTGCCCCCTCCCCTGCCTGCTTGTGCACGGGAGCTCTCTCTCTCTCTCACTCTGCCTCTCAAAACCAAAACGAAACAAAAGAGAACTCCTGAAAGTGTCCATGACACAAAGAGGAGGTTTTAAATGTCTGCCCCTAACCATCGGATGACTTCCCTTTGCCACTTCCTAGTCTCCCTCCACACTTCCACCTGGTGGCAGAGGGCAAAAAGCTTCATTAGCAAGCAGGTGGAGAAGGAGAGACACCAGAGCAAGAGAGGAGAGGCAGACCACCAAGCCGGGAGCCAGCCCGAGGAGGGGAGGGAAGAAGCCACAGGGAAGTGGACCGATGGGCACTTGCAGTTCTGAATTAAGACTCTCTGTGACTTACCACACCAATGAAACTGACCTGAGAATGACCAGAAAAGGCATGAGGTGCCTATGTTTACACCCCCACTGAACACCTTTAAAGGAACAGATGGAGACAAAGGTAAAGTTGCTCTCATAATTATCTCCCATGGGGCCTGTTTGCTTAACTTACTGGGGCTCCATCTGCCAGAGACAGGAGCGTCAGTAATGGCCCCGTCTCAGTCTGACCAAGATGTGTCAAGGTGAGGTTCTGTCAAGTGCTCTGGCACATACACCCATACTGGCACATCAAAGAGGGGATTCTGGAGACACAGAAGGTTACAGGGTTTTAATAGGTAGCTGTTAAAACTTCCTTCTTTCCTTCCTTCCTTCTTTCCTTCCTTGTTTCCTCCCTCCCTCCCTCCCTCCCTCCCTCCCTCCCTTCCTTCCTTCCTTCCGTCCTTCCGTCCTTCCTTTTCTTTCTGTCTTTCTTTCTTGGAGAAGATCCATGGGATTTGTTTTACCTCTGCTGGTCCTTCTTTCCTCAAACCGAACTCCATATTCAGAAGTGTCCCTGGGGGTGCCTGGGCGGCTCAGTCCGTTAAGCATCCAACTTCGACTTCAGCTCAGGTCATGATCTTGTGGTCCCTGAGTTCCAGCCCCAAATCAGGCTCTGTGCTGACAGCTAGCTCAGAGCCTGGAGTCTGTTTCAGATTCAGTGTCTCCCTCTCTCTCTGCCCCTCCCCCGCTCATGCTCTTTCTCTCTCTCTCAAAAATAAACACTAAAAAAATTTTAAGTGTCACTGAATTGTCCCCTATGTACAAATCCCATAGAGTCTCTAGGCCTACAAACAATTCTGAGAGTATCACCTGGGAATTTTCACCTGTGGATTCCCAAGTCCTGGAAGTTTCTAAGGAATAACCCCAAACTACTAGATATGAAATCAGAACTCCCACAAAATAGGGTCCAGGGCTATAACAGAGCTTTAGATCTGTGAGGCTGGCTGACTTGCTCATGCCTAATGCAACCTCAGGGTGGATGACTGAGAATCTCAAAAGAAACCTGTCTTCATTAATGAAAATTTTCTGAAACCTCCAGTCATTTCAGTCCACAACACATACAAATGGTAGTAGTTACTCAAGACTGCTTAGGCAAACCTTTTTCCTCTCCAACATGATGAGAGAAGTTTGTACCTTTTAAAACCAAATGATTTCTTGTAGGTATAAGTGAAGGTTCATAAATTTCTAATGAGTTAAAGGATTTTTCAATATTCCCAGAAAGATTCAAATGATTTCCTCAAGTCATCCCTTGATATGGTCCCAAAGGATGAAGGATGTATTGACAGCAGATCCTGAGAGAAGATGTAAGATCTGAGTTAGAAGGAGGGAGGTCAGTCTTTGGAAAGTTCTGCTTGCTTCTCTGATTCAGGACAAGTGCGTGTGTCTGGCAGTATTTTTTTTTTAATGTGATATGGAAAATTTTCCAAGTTGCTCACATGGTGAGCATTCCTAGCTAGGCACCTGGCAAAGTGACAGAACCACTCTTTGCTCTGCTCTGCTTCTCTTCTTCTCTGGTGCAACATCAATGGGGCTGCTGCTTCCCAGGCACCACCATCTCAGCGACATGAACTCTACTGTCCATTCCCTACATTCTACTCACAGGCTGGCCATCCTTTCACTTATTTTCTCTCCAGCTGCTCAAGGAAAAAAAAAAAGTCTTAGTTTCAGATTCTGCGAATGCTACTTTGGCTTTAGTCAGTATTCCTGGGCTGGCCATCCGTGGCTGATCTGCAGAAAGGTATTTCTCTAGCTGAAGATTTGTCCTGGATGGACACTGGCTCCAAGTGAAAGCAGTTACGGGGTGAAGCTGAGCTCGAGGCCTCTCCTGCAGGGGCGGGTGGGAGTGGTGCTGGAAGCAGTGACGGGTCCTCTGGCTAGAGGTTCCTCTGGCTGCTTGCTTCTGCTTTCACACAGTCAAGGGTGGGTTACAAAAGATAGTGGTGACAAAAATACTCTGAAAGTTTTATAATGTGGATAGAGTGTCATCTTCCTGCTAGAGGCTCCCAAATCTTCTCCGGAATTCAGTCCTACTTTCATCAACCCCACAGCTACCAATTTTTTAAACAGTCAAACTTGAGAGCTGGTAGTTATACAAACAATAACTATAATAGCAGCCAGTTACTGAACATCCACGATTGTGGGCACTGTTCGAGGAGGATCTCATCATGGTAGCTCAGTTATTTCTTAAAACAGCCTATGTTACAGATATCAGATGGTTTCATTTAATATTCAAGCAAGATGAGGCTTAAGAGAGGTTAAGAAACTCTCCTAAAGCTGCACAGCAGGAGTACCCAGATGTAGTTTTAAGCATATGGTCACATAAGTCTTGAACTGAACGGCGCAAAACAAATAGGCCAAAGAGAGTATTTTCCCAAGATCCCACCTTTGAACAGCCACAGAGGTAAGGCTGATGGGCATTTACATGCTCAGCCAAAGGACTGCAGATGACTGAGCTTTCCTGGGTGCCCTCAATTAGGACAGAAGAGATGCTCCAGTTCCAGGGGCTTCTACCCACTCTTCCTCCCGTCTTCTCCAGGCAGGGCACATCTCTTTCCTTCTGTATCTGGAAGCTTCCTCTCTCCCCTAATCCACACCAAAGCTTTGGGGGCTCTGCTCCATGGAGCAGCACCTCCCTTTCCTCTGTATCTAGTGACTGTTTCTCGAAGCCAAGAAACACTTTGAGGGGTTTCCATACCAAGGGCCCCACCCCCTCCATGGCCTCTGCCAGCTCTACTCTTGGTCTGTCATTCCTTCAAAGCTAATCTATTTTTCACATAGACTCTCCCTTACAGCAAAACATGCATATGTGGGAAATTGCCCAAATGAGTGTATAGATCCAATAGATTTTTTTCCCCCAAAGTGAACTTACCTATGCAACCAGCACCAGATCAAGAAATAGAACATCATGGGGCTCCTGGGTGGCTCAGTCCAACTTGGGCTCAGGTCATGATCTCATGAACCATGGGTTCGAGCTCCATGGTGGGCTCTGTGCTGACAGCTCAGAGCCTGGAGCCTGCTTTGGATTCTGTGTCTCCCCCTTTTATTGCCCCTCTCCTGCTTGCACTCTCTCTCTCTCTCTCTCAAAAATAAATAAACATTAAAAACAATTTTTTAAAAAAAATAGAACATCATCAGCATTCCAGGGCAGCGTTATCCTGGAAGGCAATATTATCTGGACTTATAAAACCAAAGACTAGTTTATTGTGTTTGTAATCTTATACCAAAGAAATCTCACAATCTTTTGTGCCTGGTTTCTTTCACTCAATATACACTGAGGGAGAGGATTCTATTGAGGTACCCCATTCTATCGCTGCTGGGCACTGGAGTTGTTTCCAGGTTTTGACTACTTAAACACCGAAGTTTATGAACATTATGGAGCATGCCTTTTGGTGACATGGCCAAGCTTCTTGAAGAAATTGTCCACATGTGCTGATGTGATATCCTCACTTTCCATTCACTCCTCATCCCACTGCAATCAGCTCTGCTTCTAGCCTCTCTCCGCTCCATGATTAGCTTTTGCCAAGGGCACCAGCAGGCATTTCAGTGGTGGCATCCTTTGGGTACAGTTCAGCCACCAGACAATGCTGACAGATACTATTTGCCTTCTAGCATCTCTGGCTGCTCCTGCTCAGTCTCCACTTAAAATTCTTGCCCCCATCATTCCTCTCCTGCCAGTGCTCCAGGCCATGTTCCCAGACAGCTATTTCCTCCCTCAACTCTCCTCCAAAGCAACATTTTCTTTCTTGTAGCCGAGCCTTTGCAAATGCTGTTCCCCCTGTGGAGAATGCCCTTCCTCCTGTTTTCCTCCAGCTACCAATCTTTCAGGACTCTGCTCCAGTGGACTTCCACTGCGAATCCTTTAGGACCTGCTCCTCTGACCTCTCTTTGGTGGAGTGCTCCATGCACCCTGGGATGTGGACCCTCGAGGCAGTGACCACATTGTACTGAATTGCCTGGCAACATACGCGGTGAGCACATGAAGACAGGGCTCTGTCTCATCTATCCCTGTGACCTCAGCCCCCAGCACTAGGTCTAATGTACACAGGATATTCCATGAATGAGCTGAATAAGCAAATCTACATAAGTGAGAAAAAGAATGCTAGAAGCATAGAGCTTGAGAAGGGTATATTTTAAAAGATCACTGTATTTTCTTTTCTGGGAAGAGAGGCTACACGAATTCATAGTAAATGTCTTAACTATCACTAATGGCATCCAATTTCCCAAACTAGGCTAGGTTATATCCACAGATTCTCTTTTTATTTGGGGAGGGGGGGAAGGGATATCAGATTCCAGTCCAGCTAACAGTCATTTTGAAATGAACAATGAACCACATTCTCACCCAGTAGCCATCCCTGAGTGTAGACAAACCCCAAGCTCTCACCTCCTGCAGGACCTTCGTGGCCTGACTACGGGTTCCATAGCACTGGCTTATTCTGGAGGTCTCCACAGATGTCTCCATCACAAAGGAAGAGGAAAATCTTCCCCCGAATGATTCCACCAGCATCGTGAACCAAATGTCAGGTTTAGATCATACTTTCCATCTCTCCCCACTCAAAGAACACTGTGGCTCCTGATGAAGCTGGGAACCAGGGCTCTCAGCTCGGAAGGGAAGCTGTATCCGGGGTTTGTGACGCTGAGGACAGGCACGGCTGATGTGCTCAACAACAGGATGGCTACCCGAGGCACAGCACGGGCTCAGGCTAATGCCAAGGAAATCCAAGTACAGCCAGGCAGGGTGGTAAGGGATCTGCTCAATCCCCCAGCTCTGCCCTGGCACCAGCAGCACCTCTAGAGTGGGAAGCTTGGGCACTAAACCTGAATCCGTTTACCAGGCTCCATATGACCCTCTTCCACCACACAGAGCTGGGGCAGGATGGCTTGGCTTCCAACTGTGATTTCATGGTTTGGAAAAGAACTGGACGTGAGGACTGCCCTCTCCAGCTGGGTGTCAGCACATTTCTGCACCGTAAAGTTCTTCTCTAGATACAGAGGCAGCATCTGTGACCAAGTGACTCATTAAAAGCCTAGGGGCACTTTTGAACTTCAAGGGTCTGAAGCTAAAGGCCACCACAGTACGGCGCCTGGGTGGCTCTGTCGGTTAAATATCTGACTCTTGATTTCTCCTCAGGTCATGATCTCATGGTTCATGAGTTCGAGCTCCCACATTGGGCTCTGTGCTGACAGCATGGTTCCTGCTTGGGATTCTCTCTCTCTCCCTCTCTCTCTGCCCCTCCTCTGCTTGTACTCTCTCCTTCTCTCTCTCTCCCTCAAAATAAATTAATATATATATAAAGGCCACAGTAGTAACCTGCTTCCCAACCCAGGCTGGAGACACATATCACCAAAATTTTGTGTCAGGAAACTCATGACCAAAAAAACTAACCAACCAACCAACCAAATAAACCAAAAAAAAACAAAAACAAAAACAAAAACAAAAACAACCAAACAAACAAAAAAACCAAAAAACAAACAAAAAAAAAACCCAACATAAACCTGAAGGGCATTTTTGAATTCTGGGTTGACTCTAGATGTCAGCTTCTAGAGAGCAAGGGCTATGTTATTTCTTTTCTGACAAAAAGTTAGCAGTGGGGTGGAAATCCCCAAACCACTGAGTTAAGGGCAAAAATCCATCTAGATCCAACAAAGCCATGTTTGTCATGATCTATCCTCAAGGAGGGTGTCCTTATGGGGGCGGTGAGGATGTGTCAAATGCCTTAGAGGCTGCATCTGCAGAGTGTGGGAAGTCCCACTTTCACTGCCCACCCCATTCAGCGATCTAGTCCTCAGTCTGGAAGAAGGCTGGAAACTTCTTGCTCATTCAAGGCTAGGGCAAGTGACTTCCCAAGTCAACAGATGAGATGGAGCAGAAGCACATGAAGAGCACTGGGCCAGGGGATGTGGGAAAAGAGCACAAGTATCCTGCTTCCACTTGCTGGTGGTGTCCACTTGGATGGCACCCACTCCTGCTTGCCTCACAGGCCACACGGAGGCCCCAGCAGCTCAGTGACTTGGTGAACAAGGCACTGCAGGCTGTGAAGTGCTGTGCCTGTGGCCATGCCCCTCCTGTGCACCCTGCTTCCCCCAGGGAGCCTTCCTTGGCTCTCTCTGCTGATGCTGCCCTATGCACTCCTCTATCAGCACCAGGCACGGGGTGTGTCATTTCTGCTTGTTCTCGCCCAACGGCCATTCCCACAGCATACCAGCCCGATCCTGTAGAGATTCTGCTCCACCTTTCCCCCACACCATCCCCTCTCTGGTACTTTTAACCACCCTCATCACAGGGGAGAAGCTGGGGAGAGTGGTGGCAGCAAGACTAGGTGACTGGCTCCTAGCCTCCAGCAAGTGGTGGACCCAAATCGAGGCTCTCAGACACCAAACCCCACACTTTGTCCGTGGTCCCTGACACAAAGTCCAGGTCGGGGCAGGAAGGAGAGGGGTGAGAGCTGCTTCTCAGCGAGGGATGTTGTGACTCAGCTATCCAGCCCTCTTTCGGCCTCCGTTCCAGGAAATGGCCAGTCTCCACTCTGGACCTCGCAGTCCACACTACCTATCCTTATCCCACCACCTGTGCTGCCTCCTGCTGACCACTGGGAGCACAGGAGGGGCCCAGCATCTGGAATCCGGCACGGGACAAAGCTTAGCTCATGCCACAGGGGACACCAAAGACCCCTGCAGTCACACACCACCAAGGCTGCCAGAGAAGGTTGCAGGCGACCCAGGCTGGTGATCTGGGTGCCTCAGCTCACCTGTTGTGCCACTTGTGAAACACACAATGGAGAGGTCACTGGGCTTCGGGGGCTGCAGAGTTGAGAAGAAGTATATGTTAAGGGGACTCAGCATGTCCAGCCAGGGCCCAAGACCCCTGGACCCCTCAACCAGCCAGTCCCTCTGTGCCCCCACAACCCGCCATGAGTGGGTATGGAGTCATGTGGGTACATGTGCCTGAAGCAGTCAGAAAGGTGGGCTGGCAGGTGCTCAGGAAAGGGGAAAAGAGGCTGAGGAAACCTGACGGGGGCTTGGACATCCATCCGTCACACTCATTTCTCACTCAGTCCCGCTGCCTCCCAGCTTGAATCTGAGATGGGATTGGGCTGCTGTGGCCACATCGAGGCCACTACCAAACCTCACCTTCTCAGTGGATGTGGCCCAGCTCCATCCTGCCTTCCCACTTTCTCTCAAATTTCTGGAGTTAGACTTGGGAAAAGAATGTGTGGCCTAGGAACTGAGCTGCCCACAGTGTCACCAAGACTGCTGTGCATCAGGCCCTGGCCCTCGCCCAGGGCACAGAGTCCTGAGGTCACCAGGAGGAGCCTATCACATCCGTTTGTACACAGAAGAGATGACGTGAGTTGAGACTGAGGGACAAGCAAAGTCTCTCTAGACAAAGGGAAGATGGGCTCTGGGAGAGGGACTAGGCTGGTTACTGGCAGAGGTGCGGAGGCAAGGGTGTGCCAAGGGGTCAGAGAATGGTGCTCTGAGGCTGGGGTATGGTGTGTGGGAGGTGAGCATACACCAGGGTTGCCCATGAAGGGCCAACCGGCGTATGAGAAAGCTCAGGGGCACGTAAGAAGAGTGGGAAGGGCTGAGCTGGAGGGAAGACCAGAGGTAAGATGCCTCATAAGCAAGCTTAAAAGTCCCACATGGCCCTTCCAGAGCCAGTGACCCTCACTGGTGACTTGACCCCCGGAAGTATCACTTGGGGGTGACACACAGAAAAATTCATGGGGCGCCTGGATGGCTCAGTCAGGTCCAACATCAGCTCATGTCATGATCTTATGGTTTGAGCGTTCAAGCTCTGTGTTGGGCTCTGTGCTGACAGCTCAGAGCCTGGGCCCTGTTTCAAATTCTGTCTCCCTCTCTCTCTGCCCCTCCTCCACTCACGTTCTGTCTCTCAAAAATGAATAAACATTGAAAAAATTTTGAAAAGAAAAATTCACAAAGATGGACAGAGGTAGCAGATGTCACAAGGGCACTTGGCCCTGGGATTTGCTTCCAGTTCTGCTGCTGCTTCTGTTCATCCCATCCTTGCAGAGCTCACTATCTTCAAAGGGCAAAAATAAGCCTTCCCAAAGAAAAGGCTCCTGGAGAAGCAAGGGTGGTGAGGAATGGCTGTCCTGTCTTCTCCCTCCTAAACATCGGACTCCTGTCCCAGGTGCTTCTCTGCACCCTCACCCACACAAATCCTGGCACCTGGAGCTGGCATTTCCCGAGCTGCTTACAGCAGTGGCTTATTGACACAGGGGTGCTGCTCTGACCTCCTAGCAAGCTCCCGTGCATAGTAAGGGTGGTCTGTGAGGATGAGCCCTGCAAACCATCAAGGCCTGCGGGCAGATGAGCTTACCACAGGGACATGATGATTCCGTTGGCCACACTCCTGGAAGAGAAAGATACAGTTTTTTAAATGCTCAAAAGTTCATATCGATCAAAACAAGTGAACAAACAAAAAAAAAATCAAAGTAATCAGAAACCACCTCCTGCCCATGTGGAGAAACCACCTGAGTGGCCTTTCCTCATATAGACATCTAGGCCTAGGCCGCCCAGCACATTACAGACAGGGGGCCCGAGGCCCAGGGAGGGGCTAGGCACTGCGCATGTGCACAGTGGGGGAGACAGCTTGAGGTGACTCTCGGGACACACACTCATGACTGACCGGCTAGGTGGCCTGGACTTCTGGATAAATGGTCAGGGCTCGAGGGGCAGATGGGGGCTAGCCAGCATATATGTGCCCCAAAGCCATGGGAGGGTACAAGTGCACAGGTGTTACAGGACAGGCAGGCAAGAGGACACCTGGGGAGGTCACGGGCCTGCATCCAGTAAGGGATGGTGGGGGTCAGGGCTACTGAACAGGGCGTGAGGCCCTGGGGGCCAGGGTGTCCCGTGTCACTTTAGCAGGCCACAAGCTGCCACCAGCCTGATGGCACCACCTCTCCTCTGGGGAGGTCATGCACAGAAAAACTGGTTCTGCTGGCTTCTGGGAGTTTGGGGCACATTGAAAGACCCTCTAAGAAAAGACCCTCTAAGACTCCTGGGCCTCATGTCTGTAGTATTCAGGCTCAGACAGGCTGCTGGCCAGCTGGAAACAAGGAGGTCCCAGAGGCTACGTGAGTAACTTTGGGGCAGGCTGGCACTACCATCCACCTATTGGTTCCTTTGTTATTAAAGGTGCCAGTCAACTGAGCCTGTCACCTGGAGGATGCCTATAGGCACCAACCCCACCACCCGCCACCAGCCCTTGTAAAGCCTGACCTTCTCACTCCTGACACACCCTGATGACCCAAGATGTCCTTCCCGGGGCATGAGAGGGGCAGATAACCAGCAGTCCTGGCTCCACGGCCAACCAGCTATGGCCCCGTAAACAGCCCAGAAGCAGACCCTCACCTCCACGGCCTGCATGGACTTAACGACCACCCCACACTCCTGCCCTCGGTCTTTCAGAGCTTCCTCGAATGGTTCCATGACGATGATGAGCTTCAGCCCTGGAGTCTCCTTCCTCTCCACATGTTCTAGCAGAAGCACAGCCTTCTGAGGTTTATCCACGACAACGGTGCTGATGTCCGCTGAAGGGACCATTAGAGAAAGTCAGGCTGTGTGGGCACAGGCTGTGACTATGGGTAGCATGTGCTAGGCAGCAGAACCATGGGCTGGGTGTCCCAAAGCTTGTGTGTAAATAAATATATGAGACAGGCCACGTAGGCCATGTGTTATACAGAGAGGAAAATGCATGGAGCTTGTGAGAAGCCAAGGGCAAAAGGCCAAAGAATCTCCTGGAGCGGATTCCAAGCATTCCTGCTCCAGACTCAGGGTCGATAATCTCAGGTCTGCTTGAGGTTATTTGCCACCACCACCCCCTCCCCCCACATCTGCCCTGAACTGAAGTAAGCCTCAGAGAGTCAGAAGCCTGTGTGGGGGCTGGTGCAGAGGCTACTTCACGGTAACCAGGCCCTGTGGAAGGTGCCTTCGGGTCAAGTCCAACTGAGGAAAGCCAACTCAAGGGCCAAAGTGGAGAATGTTCTTTGAGAATGGAAGCAAAGTGCTTTCTAGCGTCAGACAGTATAAGCTAAGTGTCTGGGGTCCAGGAGCTAGCTGCCGGTGGCAAGAGAACACAGTGGTGGCTCACCTGTGTTGATGATGTAGCGGATAGCACCAGGGCCCAGGGTGTCATAGAGTGGGATCACCACCATAGAATACGTGTAGCAGGCAAGCTCTGCGATGATCCACTGTGGAGACACACAGGCATGGGAGTGCGGGGTGGGGAGCAGAGAGCATACAGGAAGGCCGTACTGCCCTTATGCCCAGGCAACCGGGGTACTTGATCTGGGTCCTATTGACAAGGTTCCGCTCTGGCCCTCTCCACGTTGTAAGGAATCCTTGAGGTTAACTGGTTGCACCCGCTTACCCACAGCCTTCTAGAACATGCTTTCCCCAGGGAGTCTGGGGACTCCAACTAGCCTAAAGCCTACTTCTAGGGCTTGCATGGCCTTCTTCCCTGGGTCTTTCTTCCCCTATTGCTCAGGAAACACCTGTTTGTGGGGCCAGGTGGGTGTAGATGGAGCTTGTGTGGGATGTCCACTCTTGATTAAGGGCAAAGCCAAGGGAGTGGGGGGTTGAATAGACCAAGTATATCCATTTCTCCTCTTGTCCCAGGCCCTATAAGCAGTTGGACCACAGCTGTTATATGGTACCCAACGCCCCCACTCCAGTGAAAGCTCTAAAAGCAATCAAGGCAGATGCTTACCTCTGGTCGATTTTGTGCAAAAACGCCAATAAACTGATCTGTACGTGCTTTACAATTGTGTTGCAGAAGTCCGGACCCTAAATATTCAGCCCTGTCGGCCACCTGCACATGGACATGGGGAAGTGATGGGGAGCAAGGACTTTTAGCAGGGGAGGGACCTCCATAAGAGCCTACCCAGGTCTGCCCAAAGCCCCATGAAGCTGCTGCTGGGGGTCTGGCAAACAGGCCTTGCAAGGAAACAACGACCCTCTGAGACCCTGCAGGGTACCCACGAGCCCCACAATGCCAGGTGTACGTGAGTTGACAGCGTGGGGCCTGTCCTCTATCACTCACCTCCTGGTAGGACAGCCACTGATAAGGTTGCTTGGGCTTCCTGAAGCCAAGACAGGGTCCATTCCCTGCAGAGAGATAAGCAGGCCTTGTGCCAGGGAGGATGGTACGGTGGGTGTCGCCTGCACCTACTCATCAGATAGGTGAATGGACATCCCAAGCCGTGGGGTGGTCCATGGGCCAAGTGAACTGCCCCCAGCTGCCTGTCTAACCTGCTGAAGCTGAAGGAGGCCTAAAGCACACAAGCATGACATGTCCTCAAGGATCAGAGAGGCCCTGGAATGGGACTAACACAGTCAGTTCCTACCATGATCTGTGTGATGCAGCCCCAAGGGGACACGGAGACATGGGGACCATGTGGCAGAGGTGGAAAGCTGACTCTCTGTGACCGCTTCCTTTTGCCCCATACCCTGGGTCAACCAGCCATCCCAGAGGCTCAGGCTCAAAACCAGGCCTGTCAGTTTGAGGCTTATCAGGGGCTGCCCATGGGAGATATAAAATAAGGACAAAGGAGTGCCTAGGTGGCTCAGTCAGTTAAGCATCCGACTTCGGCTCAGGTTATGATCTTGTGGTTTGTGGGTCTGAGCCCTGCATCAGGCTCTGTGCTGACAGCTCAGAGCCTGGAGCCTGCTTCAGAACCTGTATCTCCTTCTCTTTGCCCCTCCCTGGCCCACACTTTCTCTCTGTCTCTCAAAAATAAATAAACATTAAAATAATTTTTTTAACTATGAGCTAAGAGATAGTTTAAGGTCAGGCAGTGCTAAGGGCTAGAACAAAGCTGAGGTCAGCCCTTCGGCCGCCCTTCTCTGACAGTGGAAGGCCAGGAGTTGCTTTTCTCCTCTGAACCTGGCAACCGCTCACCTGCCACGGCCCTGGTTCCCTGCTTGGCTGCTCGCACCTTTGCACCAGCTCAACCCCTGCCAGGGCTCGTCCACACCCTCAAAGCCCCTCTCACCTGAGATGCTAAGCCCACGGCGGAACACCTCGTACATGGTCCTGGCGTCATCATAATAGTGGGTGAGCAGCTGAGGGCCATCTCCGATCACAGATCGCCGGGCCCCGCCACTGTCCTACAAGCCAAGCACAGGCCAGGGAAGCTGGCTGAGGCAGGCACAGGCATCAGGGGAGGGCAGCGGTACGCAGCAGCCTGTACACAGCATGGATGCACACCAGGGCCACACAACCAGGACTGGGACACGCTCTGTGTACATTCACACACGTGGCCTACACACTCCTGGACTGCACACACACCACCTCTACACATGCTCACATACATACGGCTGGTATATGCTTGACCCATATGCACCCACGCTCAAACACAGTTGGCTCATGTACACAGGCCCAGCACATTGGTCTCCCATACATGCACACAGCACCTCACCACCAGGTGAGCACACACACAACGTCCAGAACTTCAGTGACTGTTGACATATACCTATGGTTCATTCATATAATAGAATGGGGAGTGTTGGCTAGAGTCAGCCTACCCTCTGGCATCAGGATCAGCCTGCCAAGGCTAGGTTAGGCTAATAATAATTTGGGTGCCATCTATCATTCACATAATAGTGTGAACTGCTTTGCGTACTGGCTAAAGGTACCTGTCCAGGAACACTCCTGCCTATGCCACATGACCCTTCTTACTGCACAAATTGGTCCTGTGTTTCCTTACTACTAAAATCCCAAAATAATTCCATGCTGCCCCCTCCAGGGTCCTGGCCCATGAGGCTTTGTCCTTGATGGCCTCTCTGAGTGAGTTATAATTAAAATTACCAAATAGTCTGGTGCTTTCTCTGTGTCACCTCACCAAATCCTTATCACAACTTCAGGAGGCAGACGCTCTTTTTTAAATCCCTTGACAGTTCAGGACATTAAGGCTCAGATTGTTAAGAAACTGCCAAGGACCATTTAGCTACTAAGAGGAACGGCCAGCCCTTCAGGGATCCATACACCAAGTGCCATTCTGGTCATCACTTTGCTAGCCCATCGGTAGTCCCTCTCCACTGTCCAGCCACCCCCTGGTGAGTCCCCATTTCTCAAAGCCACCAGGTACAAGGTCACATACCCACATCTTTGCACACAACATGTCATCTGCTGGAAAAGTGCCCTGGAGATCCCTATCCTATCTAGACCTGCACCCTTTCCTAGCAGGCAAAACTGTGCTATGATCAAGGCTGCCAAGATCAAGAGCAAAAAAGGCAAGATGTTGAACTGTGTATGCAGCATGACAGCTTTTAAAACTAGGGGCAAATATCGCTCACAGACAATAGTTAATAGGTTTCTCAGGGTAGGAGAAGGTGGAAGCTCTTCACTCTGAGACCTTTTTTCCTTCTGAAGTATGAATATATTATCTGTTCAAAATGAATAAAGTTTTAAAAAAAGACAGTTTTTCAAAAGGCAAAAATAGGGGCCCCTGCGTGCCTCAGTCACTTAAGTGTCCAGCTCACATCATGATCTTTCAATTCATGTGATCAAGCCCCACATGGGGCTCTGTGCTGAGAGTGCAGAGCCTGCTTGGGAATTTCTCTCTCCCTCTCTCTCTGCTCCTCCCCCACTCTCCTCTCTTTTTCAGAATAAATGAATAAACTTTTAAAAAAAGGCAACTTAAATGTCACAAGTTTAGGAAAGAAAGAAATCTCACTAGTCTTTCTAGGTTTAGCCTGGAATACCCTTGTCTAGGCTGGACCACTGCACCTTTCCTTCCCTTAGTGGCCTTCTCTGCAAGTTCATGTGCTTTGGGAGGGCAGGGCCATGGGTGGACTTACTTCTGAGTTCCAGCTCCAGACCATGGCTGGGCACAGGGAGACTCTGGGAGGGAATTTATCTGGCAGCTCCTTGAGAATCATAGGTTTTCTACTGACGCACCAGTGAGCCAAGGTTTCCCACTGAAGAGGCAGGCAAACTAGAGGTCTGGTGCAAGGCCATGTCCGGGTTCTGCCCAGGATTCAATTCCTGGGAGAGGCAGAGGAGCATCTAGCAGGAGACTGCTCAAGGCCACTGAGGGGGCTTACTGCTTCACTGCCTGGGAAACCGAGATTCTCCGCACCATTTTAGGTCAAATCAGCTACAAGTTTGGCTTCTGCCTTCAAGATGCCTGTCCTCTGCCCATTCCTTCCCATAGCCCAGCCACTTCCACACAGCTCACCTCCACTTCCTCCGACTGCATCAGGAGGTTGCACGGTGGTTGTAAGGCCTTTGGCCGGTGAGTGAGCCAGTAGGCGAGGATGGCAGCCAGTGCACCCATACTCACAAGGGTGGTGGCTGAGAGGCTGCGGAAAAACTGGCCCAAGTCGCCCAGCTCGGGCAGCCGCAGCAACCTCAGTATCTCCTGTGTCTGCATCTTCTCCAGAAGCGAGAGGATGAACTCTGCAGGAAACAAGAGGTAGGTGAGAGAGGAGAGCTGATGGCAGGCTAGGGAGGGGTCTGGGTCTCTCCTTCCATCTGTCTTGGATCACAAGTGACAAAATGACCTCGGCCAGGCCCTGGCCAAATACAGTAGTGCAGGCCCTGGGCTGTTTGGGGTGTACAGTCTTCTGTTGCAACACAGTGTATGCCGGCAGCTGGCTTCCTGGATGGGCCTTTCCAGGTGACAGGCCAGAACCCTTCACAGTCGCACTTGACAGTCAGATATCTGGCCTGGTTTTCCTGAGAACCATATGTTCAGGCCCTAGGCCATGGCTGGCAGATGCTTCCCTATCTTCCAGGGGCCAGGACATGCTCTGAAGGCTCTGGAATGCTTCCTGAGCCCCAGGGTTTGGGTGCTCTGCCTCTCCTGTGTGCTCATATTATTTTGCTGATCTTTGCTCCCAGAGAATGAAGAGCACAGTGGCCAGAGTGAGTAGGTGAAGGGGTACATGCTCCTCCTACTCCACCTCAAAGTTCCCAGCACCAGACCCTGACCCTGAGGGAGACAGAGACAGGAAGGGGAGCAGAGCCCATGGACCCACTCTGACAGGTGCCTCTGGTCCTCATGCCATTAGGGCAATGATCTCTCTGGCAAGGGTCCAGTGAGTGACACAGCAGAGCTCCCCCAGGTCTACATCCTCATCTACCATAGGCTCTCCTTGAAGAAAAGTTGGAGCCAAAGTCCTGCCAGGGCCAGAGGTGACTCCAGGGCCAACTTTGTGAGGAACAGTAAAGTTACCAAGTTGGGATCCAGGTACTGCTCCCTGGCCCCAGACTGCTGACCACTGTGCACTACAGCACTGCATGGCCACTGACCAAGCACCAAGAGACAGATGGCCCCAGCACTAACTGGGTCCTGGGCCAGCCCCTCTGGGATCCCATTAGCTCATGTCCAGAGGACACAGAAGTGGCATAGGGGAGCATGTGTTAAGCTGGTGGGAAGGGAAAGAACCAAGGCTCAGAAAGAAAGGACTCAGGAAAGTGCTGTGTGCACTCCTAGGGGTAACCACACTCCTTGTGACTTCACATATGGTGGTCACGGCACCATGCTTACCCACCACAGTCCAAGGGGCCACAGTGGGCCTCTCAGGACATAGAGAGGATGCCCCAGGGTGGGCAGTGGAAGTGTTGCTGTGAGGAGTACTAGTGAGTAAGTTTGGTTCAAAGAGAACAGGTCTCAGGAGCTGCCATGTTCTCCTGATGGCCACTAAGTGAGCAGTGATGGCAGGACAGACAGCCAGCGGGGCTCAGGGTTCTGCACTTCACCCAGGACTAAGAGAGGCAGGGAGGATGGAGCAGGCACTGGATGCTTTCATCTTCACTAGGGCCTCTTCAGTGTCTCCGTCCAGTAGGATCTGATGCTACGAGCACCACATAATACCTATAGGTCTGCCGACCTAATGAGGGCTGGGTAAGCTCCAGGCTGCCAGGCACCATTTATGGCCACTTCCCTTACTGGCCCTTGACCTTTGGAAGCAAGACTGTGGAGGTTTCCCTTTTTGGGAAACAGTGAGAAACTCAACAGTAGCCACTCTGTAGACCACAGAATATGAGCCAAACAGCAACTGCTTGACCCTTGAGAAAGGAGCGATCTACTGAAATCCCGATAAATGGTATTTGTACTAAATTGTAACATTACCACACCAGAGATGAGATCAGTGATTTGCAAGTCACTGCCGAGAAAGCAAGTAAATCATGGTTCAAATCCCTTCTTCTTCACTTTTACGTGACACAAGGTTGCATGTAATTCACGTCTCTGGACCTCCACTTGCCCATCTTTAATATGGAGACAGTATCACAGAGACACTTACTCATACTATATCTGGCACAGTTAGAGGCACAGCATGACTAAACAGATGGTTAAGGGGTATGGTTGTCAGACAAGGAGGCAGGTCCAAGCACCTGGCAGAGGTGGCTGGACTCTGGATGTGGTCCCTCAAGAGTTTATGCTCTATAGATGGCACAATGGGCAGTGTGAGTGTCTGCGTCCTGGGACCACTCCTGAACCACCCACAGTTTCTAGGTGCCCCCTGGATAGCACAGAAAGTGTGCCCCCAGCCAGTCCTTTCATTCTCACTGAGTTCCTGAGCTGGAAACCCAGTTTTACCAACAGCCTCCTTGAGCTACATCAGTTTTGAGGCCATCTCACAGGAACGAATCACTCCTGGCATATCGATCACATTATGGTTCTGCACCAGCAAAGAGGCCCAGTTATGGACCCCAGTGAATTCACCAAGGAAAACCACTCTGGGAAGACCCTGGGCAGGCAGCCAGCTAGCTTCCTTGGGACATTTACTTCTCTAAGCTGCAGATGGGAAGACCAAGTTACAGCCATGCCTATCAGAGAAATAACTCAGTACACATAGTGGACAACACAGATGTGTTCATCAGCTCTTAGGGTGGCCTGGGAGCTGACATTTCATCTAATGGAAACTGATTCAATGGGCTGAGAAGCCTCTGACAAGCCCTAAGATCTTGTTCAGTTGTATGGTTCCCCCAAAATTCCAGAGAGAACCCTATAGTCTCTGGTCCTTGGCAGTTGCTCATGGGCCCTGAGCTATGGCAAGGGGTATCTGCAGCATGTGCTGCAGTGCTGGGTTTTCCACAGAGGACAGCTCGGGTGGCCAGGTCATCCATCCACCCACCCAACCCCCGTTCACTCAGCAGACCCTCACATGGCCACCGCTCTCATCTAGCTCAGTGCTGGGCCCTGGGACAAGCCAGAGGTGGGCCTGTCCTCCCCACGGGAGACTCACGAAGGAACAGGCAGTGCTGTGCAGTGTGGTCTGGGCTGTGCTCAGGCATGGGGAGCCCAATGCAGGCATGGTGAATCAGGACAGGCTTCTGGCAGGAAGTTATACTCATGTTGAGATGGAAAGATGAAGAGGAAAGGGTGTCCCGAGCAGAGGGAAGCAAAGGTACAGAGGCTGGAGCTGACAGAGAACAGGGAGCACTGAATATCCAACTCAGGAAATAAAGTCTGAGCCTAGAAAATCTTGTACAAAGGTCAGCGCCACAAGTCTGAGAAGCTATCAGAAGTCACCAAAGTATCACAGTCCCCAGGAGAGAGAGGAACAGAACTTGTCTAAACTTGAATTCCTGGGGTCTGGGAAGCCCTTGCCAAAGGTGGGGACACACAGAAACTCCACTGAAGAAGTGAGGGAGCGAGGATCCAGGCCCCAGACTACAGCCTCCCACACCACTACCTCATGTGGTACTACTACCCCACCCTTGCCAACAGTGGACCATCCATGCCCATACCTGTGCCCTCATTTGCAGTGGGGTTGAACCCACAGATAACCACCTCCAGACCTGCTCAGAAAGGCCCAGGCCCAGGATGCAGGAGAAGGGGGCAGCACAAGGCCACCAGAACCTGTGAAGCGGGATCAGGTAGTCGGCCCCTTTGTCTGTCCTTCACTGTGCACACACTCAGGGCGGGTGCCTCGAGCATCTTCTCCTGGCTAGGACCTTCTCTCCAGATAACCCACTTCCCTGGGGCAATGGAGGGTGGTGGAGAAAGGGCTTGACTAGCACTCCTCCTCAGGCTCCTACTTAGGTACCCACCCTTAAGGAAGCACCTGAAGTGACTACAGCACCCTGAGGCTGGGCCTGCACCCCTCCCTGCTGGGCAGCAACCAAGAGAACCAGTGGTGCATGTATCATTCTCCTAGGCTTGCTGACCTTCTCAGACACAGTCAAGGCTGCCTGCGTCTACCCTGAGATTCCCTGCAGACCTGGGAGCTACCGCAGGGCAGAGCTGCAAATCCAGGTCTTCTGAGGACATGGGCCTGAGAGCCAACCCATGCCACCAAACCGTTGGCGTGGGGGCAGGGTACAGCCAGGGCCTGGGTCTGGTCTCATTTCATTATTTCAAAGGGCCTTGGCCTCCTCTGACCTTCACTCCCTTTCCATTGAATTAGGGTGGGGCTCGGTGGTCCCTGGGGTCCCTGCAAGAGCTGCCTCCTCCCGTGCCCCAGGAGGCTCTCCTGGTTGCAGCAGCATGGGACGTGGGATGGGGGTGGGCTGGGCGGCACCCAACGGAATCAGTGGTGCACTGTTGCCAAGTGAGTGTTTGTAAATATTCCGCTGGTGGGAAGACCCAGCTCTCAGCACAAACTAGTCTCTTCTCCTCCGGCATATCCGATGCCTCTTTGTTCTCTGGCACAGAACAGTTCAGGACCCCAAGTGGTGGCATAGGCTAGGGGATTGGGATCCCCCCCCATCCCCCCCCCCCATACCATGTTCTTCACTGATTTGGGGCACCTGGAAGGTGGGTGGTGAGCAGCATAGGTGTCAAAGCCCAGGAAGGGAGAGAATAGGAAGGAAGAAAGAGACCCTGGTGGGAAGCATATTGCACCAAGGTGGCATGTGGCAGGGGTAGAGCCCCAGGGCACAGTCTCTGTGGAGAGGGCCCTGAGGCCCATGGCTCAGATCCAAGAACCCTGAACAGACCCAGCCTCCTAACCCCAGCACTCTTGACCTTCACAAGCTACCTAGATGGCTCTGTCAGGGCCACCTCCTAGACATCTCTCAAAGCTAACTGCTCCTCTCCACCCCCACAGCTCCTGGCCTAGTCCAGCCACCACCAAGTGCAGTTCAGATTCCCACATCAGTCCCCTCACAGGCGTCCCTGCTTTTAACCAGTGCTTATGCTGATACCAAGGTTATTTTCTTGGTACACAGGTATGACCATGTTGCGTTACTACTCAAAAGCTTTTTCTGGCTCCCTACTAACTTAGGACAAAAGTCCAGATTCATCACACCAGTGCTGAGGGACTCCATGACCCTGAGGTTCTTCCCTCCCCTTTAAAATCACCCAGGTTCCCTCTGAATCCACCTGGGGTGGGGTGGGAGTTTTTGCAATGGGGCTCTGGGTCTCTGTGGTAGGCAAGCACAAGTCAAGCCACCAGATCATTAAAGAACCTCCTCAACTCTCAATGAAAGGCTCAAAAAGAAAATCACAACCTCCCCCATGGCCCAGGGTCCCCAGCAAACAATTTAGGGAAAGGGTCTGAAGGTAAGTTCTGGTGCTGCACTGACCTGGTCCAAACCTTGACTCAGACCCTTGAGAGCTGTATGACCCTGGGGAAGTCAATTTACCCCTCTGGGCCTCTGCTCAAACAAGCCAATGGACAGAGAGTGTGGTGCCAATCACACAGTAAGTGAAACACTCGGTAGATGATAGTTAGCTAAAGCGGTTACTCCATCTCTTTGCCAGCCGAAAGGGCTCAAAGATAACTTGCCAAAAGTACATGCATTTACACCCTACCTTTCCAGAGGGCTCCTGGCACTGGGGAGGCGGCTGAACTGGTCCCACAGTACCAGCCTCCCTTTATAAAGGGTGTGTGGGGCTCAGGGAGAGAGCTTACCACATCTTGAGCAAGGCACAAAAGTGGCGAAGGCCCTGCCCCAAGTCTGCCCTCCTGGGGACAGCGGATGGCAACAGCCGCCTGCTCTGAGAAGCCGGGTGGTGGAGGAGGCGTTAGCAGTGGTGGCAGAGGCTCCCTGGCGGCCGTGGGAGCAGGTCTGGCAGGACCTGGGCACAGAACAGCTCTATGAGGAGCTGCTGGCCCCCCCTCCTTTCATCTGCACATTGGGCAGCACTGGCTCAGATCAGCTTAGAGCCAAGCAACCCGCCTTAACCCCCACTCTGCCAGGTTGCCAGAACTCCGTTCACTGCCTCTACCCCACCCCCACTCCGTCTTCAGTCCTGGACGGGAGTTTGCCAAATGGGTTGCTTAAGGACAAAGCCTCTTTACACATCCATCTGTGACACCGATTAGGGGCCAGAGCCTCAGCCAGGGGCTGGAGACCTGCAGCCAGCGTGACTAGCGGAGGTAGTAGGAAGTAGTGGGGAGTGGGGGTGGGGACGCCAGGTCTCTGGCTGAGAGAGGCATCTAGATGCCCAGAGACTCCATCTCCAGCCGCTCCCAGGGACTGCCTCCACTCCCTGCCCCCATAAGGTCACAATCTATCTCCTTGGGGAGAGGAAGGAAACTGGGCACAGCACCACACACAACACCTGCTCAGAGACGCTCTGGATACTTCAGACCAAGACCAGAAGATATTAGCTTGTCTTTTCTGCAAGACCCCAGGCCAGCACACCAACCCCTCCTTAATGACAGCCCTTAGAGACACTGTTTCCTGGTTTGCCAGGGACTGGACATCCTGGAGCCAGAATCCACACCCTGGCCTGTTGGAACCGAAGCTGATCTCAGACCTCTCTCAGCACCTCCGGCAAACAGACTGGGACCGGAGATCCCACAGACTCCCAGGGCCTCCCTCCGGCAAGGTTTGTCTCCACGGGGTTGGGGGGAAGGCGTCAGGTATGGCCATTTTTCACTCCTACTTTGGCGACCAGCATGTGGCTGGGCACATAGTAGCAACACAGTAGTCCCTGTTAAAGAGTGAAAGGCAAGTCCAGGCCACAGTAGCCAGCTCCCCACCCTCCAGGCTCTACCCATAGCAGGTGCGTCCGAGTCTGCCAAGATGGGCCCACTGTTAACCCAAATCCGACCTACCTCCTCAGCAGCAGGACTGCCCCATGCCACAGTTCAGTGTTCTGAGCTCCCTCTTAAGGGGCTGCGTGCACAACTTACCTGGCAAGTCCATAGGCCTTGCAACACTTTCCCTGCGGCTGATGGGGCCTCTATTGCTCTGCCCACCACCTGGGGCAGGCCCTGAGGAGAACTTCCCACCTCAGGAGCCCCCACCTGGAATCGGGAAGGAACTTATCTGGGCCAGCAGGTCCCAGCCTCCTCCAATCCACCCGGAAGCAGCTTTAAAATGCACAAATGTCTGAGGACCTACGGTCTGTTCATAAAGCTCCTACCTCATCCTTCTTAGCAGGACCCCTACGTTTCTCTAGCCATCTTCAGAGATGTTTTAAAATAAGACAAAAATCTTCCTTTAATGCCTCTCAGGGCCGCTTTCAGAGCAGGAAAGTCAGCGGCCACGACCAAGGTCCTGGCTGATGGAAAACCACACAGAGTGCCGGGGACACAGAGCCACAGCAGCAGTTCTGTCCCAGGAAGTGTGTGGCCCAGTCGCTAGGTTAAGAAAAGCACAGACCTCACCATTATACCTGCATGACCCTGACATGCAGACACACAAACACAGCATCCCACCCTTGGCCCACGTTTCCACCCGGTCCTCACAGATATTCATGACTATCTCTACTACATGAGGCTTTCTCTCCATCTTCCTCTTGGGTTTTAATTAGAGTCACAGAACCACAGATGATTGGGGCAGAGACGGGGCCCAGGGCCTCCCCAACCAGGGAGCTGCCAGGAGAGACGCACTGCACATCCCCCAGGAGGCTGGGATGCCGGTTGCCAGGTTACAGAGCTACTCACCTGCCGAGCTTCCCCAAGGAGGCTGATTATAGCTCTGAAGGTCCAATTAAGCCGCTTCACTGTGGAAAAGCCCACCTACGGTTAACTGTGCCTGACCACTGTGCAGGGCCACCACCTGGACCAGCTAGCTGGGACTCACCGTGAACATGCCTCCCTTTAGCAATTCATTCAGTGCAGGAAAACAGCCTTTGCGGCCCTCTGATACCTCCCCACCTTCCTCCCACCATGCCAGCGCCTTTAAAGAATCCCACTCACCCTAAGCCCCGGTCAGGGAACATGGGCCCACATTCCTGATGATAACACCAGGAAGCCAGGCTCAAACAACACTTTCAGGAACTTAAAAATACAAATAACCTTGAGGACAGAGGAGCAAACAGAAACACAGTGTCTTTCACAAGCTCTGAGATAAACGTTGTCCTTTCCATGAATCGGGCCCAACTAAAATTTCAGAGCAAAGAGGGGCAACAGAAGGGACTGGCAGAAGTCCCTTTGGAAATATTTACCGAGGACGATAACCAGGGCCGAGGGCGTGGATGAGCCTCAGCCTCATTGCCCTTCCTTCCACACCAAGCCCCAGGACAGCAGGCAGGACTCAGGGATGCTGAGCACTGCCCAAGCAGAGGGACACCCCCTGGCCAGGCCCCACTGTGCAGGGAGCCAAATCCTGTGGCTGCAACATGATCCTTTCCCCTCCCAGACAGTCCGTGTTAGGACTCCCAGTGTCCTGGCCTCAGGAGCAGTGATCCATTTCTGTTACCGGCCCATGCAGAGGACATACTGTGAACCCAACACATTCAAGCTCAGAAAGGGACCATAGGCCACTCCTGGCAGGGCCAGGGTCTCAGGGCTCACTGCAGGTGGCTGCGTGGCCCAGGTGGGAGCCACTCAGGAGCACTCGGGGACACCCTGCTCGGGAAGAAATGCACAAAAGACAGGACCTGAGGCACGTCCTCAGTCAGGGACAGGGAGCAAGGTGGGAATTGGGAGCACGTGGAAAGGAGTGATCTGAGAGGGGACAGAGTGATAAAAGTGGGTTGGTAACTTGCAGAAACAGCGAAACAGACTGTAAGATATTGAGGCTCCTAAGAAAGAAGCAGGAGTCTGGCTGTACTGAGGAAAGGGGCGGAAGCCGGGGCTGGGAGGAGAGCATTTAGCTGCAGAAGAAAAAAGACTTGGTACCTGTATATACGCCTCATGCCTTCAGTGTCACAGCCATAGCTAAGAGAAGCCACCAGCTCCTAGTACCCTGGGGTTTAAGATGTAGAATTGCCCCCCTGCCAAGGCAAGCTGTAACCATAGACCCCTGCTAAAGAGGCCAGTGCTGCAGCCAGGAGCCAACAAGACTCCATCCCACCATTCTAAGTGCCACTGTGTTTTCACAGAACAGACAATGAGCAGAGAAGAGAGAGTTTTGCCTTTGGTTAGAAGTAAATTTCCTGGAAAATTTGATAATTAGCTTGATTTTCTGGCTCCCCCATACTCTGACGAAGTTTCCCTTCTGAATGCCACAAAGAAACAAATCTGAGTTTCACTTAGTTCAGCGGAAGGCCATGTCTGTCAGTGGGACCTTGCCACTTCCTGATTCAACCCTCTGGAGGTCAGGGCCACAAAGCAGCTGTCTCTTACTGTCCTAGCGCCGCAAGGTCCTGTTGTCAGCCACTGAGAGCCTCTGGTGTCCACAGGGTTAATGTCAGGGCTCAAGTGGCCCAGCCCTCAACAGGGCAGGAGCATTGAGAACTCAGGCCTCCTTTTCAAGGCCAGGATGAATGGGGAATATGCAAATGCCCGCCTCCCGAGGAGTGCAGGGGAGGGCCTGGGTCTGTATCTTTCCACTCTGGGCCTGTCACATGAAAGGGTGTGTATTCGTGCTGCTGGCTCCGGCGCCAGACTGGGGCTGTTCTCACCAGAAAACAAAAATCTCTTTCAGACCCAAGCGAAAACGAGGCCCTGGCTGGCCCAGGAAGGCTGTTGGGCGTTGTTCACACTGACCCACCGAGAGCAGCCATCACTTGGATTCTCACTGAACCCACTACCTTTCCAGATGGAGCCAGAGGCCTCTGTGGCCCCGAGGAAAGAAAGCACTGTGTGGGGTCAAGGTGGGTGGCACCAAGAAATAAGCTTGGCTCCTTCTGAGGATTAGTTGGTTTTGACCCTTTCAAAAATAGAAATGGTTGGGTCTAAGGTCACCACCTTTTATATATGAGGGAACTTTGGTGATGTTCATGGTCTTGATGGTTAAACATGGAGAAAGAAAAGGGAAGAAAAACGTAATGGTAAACAAAAGACCATGCAGGGCCCAGAGAGGGCTTTTAAGAATGGAGGCCATGTACATCCTCTGCCTACTTGCCAGGAACTGCTGCCACGCTGCCCTCAAGCTGTGGGTGGGGTAACCCAGCGTGCAAGATCACAAGCTTCTGGGACACTCCAAGGCTTGGACTCCATCCTTAACAGAGGCCCCATGACAAGCTCAGACTTCAGTTTTGTTCAGACTTCCAGAGGCCAGAAGACCTTTTCTGACACCCGAGGGTCGCCAGGACCAGAGTATAGATCTTGTACCTTATGAAGTATGGATGCTACTCAGACTCCCATTAGCAGGAGACAGTGACACAGGGAGATCTCAAACACACACATGATAGCTTAGCCTGAGAGGAAATCTAGGGCAAAAACACTTGAGGAACTGATTTGGAGCTCACAGGAGGTGTGGTGCTGCTCTGCAGGGCCTGGGCAGCTTCTCAGCCCAGGGAAAACACCCATCTCTAATGAGCATCCACTGCTGTTCCCGCCTCAGGTCTTCCTTCTGTAAATTGGGGCCACACAGTACCCCCACGATGCCAAGATGCCAGGCATGTCTGTGAGGGTTCAGGGAACTGCCCCAAGGGGAACAGGTCAGAGGAAGGGGAGGAACAGGAAGGGAAAGGACACTTCAGTACAGATGGAAAGGGTGCTTCACGGGTCACAGCCTTCCTTGATGTCTGACCTGTGGCAAGGAGATTAGGGACATATGTACCCACACCTCGAGCCAGCCCATTGTTCAGGAGAAGGCCTGCCCTCCCTTTCTCTCCACCACCCGAAGCAGAGCTGGGATTGTGGGGAGAGACTGTAGACAGGGTGGGGGGCTGAGTAAGGGTGAGTTGAGGGCATCTCCAAGAGAACCACATCCAACCCATGTGTTGGAAGGTACTGTCGCCATTAACACTGAAGGGGGCTCCTGGGGCTTAGGTGGCTTCATGCAGCCCCAGCTCAAAAGGCCATAACAGAGGGGCCAGAAGCACTACCCTTTCCAAAGTTAAGGAGTCACTGCAGGCCTGGATGGGTCCCGGTGAGTCCCCCTTCTCCATGTTGTTAACTACCTTCATCTCCTTGGCCTCTAGAGCCTTACCATCCAGCCTCTGGCCAACCTCCCTGTCCAACCTCACTGGCAGGCCCATATTTTATCCTGCTTCTGTCTCTGACTGACTTCACTGTGTCTCCCTGTGGCCCTTCTGCCTATTTGACAGGATCTGTAGTCACTGTCCAGAATGGACTATAGCCAAGGCTAGGCTAGGGGTTAGTGGTCAGGAGGAGACTGACTGGAGAAACTTAGCCCCAGCAACATTCCACATGCTGGAGGGTACCAAAGGGCCTTGTAGCAGGGCCGAGTCCTGCTTGGTCCTCAGGATCCCCCTCCTGTACTGGTGGGCCAGGCTGGTGCGGTGCTGGGAGTGGGGTGGGTTTCCTGGTGTTGGTTAGTGGCTTGGTCTCAGAGTTGCCCATTTGACCCGAGCCTGCCTGTCCTCTCTCTTTCCTCCACTAGCTGTCAATTGCTGGGTCTGTTCTTGGCCTCAACAGGTGTCATTCCAGATTTGTTTATCCCAGGGCCTGACAATGGAGATGCTCGTTGTTCCCTCACTGGTACCATCCTGGCCTAGCTCTAAACCCCCCGAAGACAGTTGTCTCAGAATGCAGGCCTGAATGGGCAAATCAGAAGGCAACCCCACCACCCCAGCCATTCTCCACAGACACCCCCAGCCAAATATCTGGACTAGCTGTTAGGAAAGGAAAGATGTCTCTGGGAAGAGCAGGTAGGTAGGCACAGGTGGGACTTCTTGGGATCTGAAATCCTTCAGGCTCTGAGATTACAGGTTGGGCCTCAGAGCAGAGAGCTCAGCTTGGTTCAGAACTTGTCCCAACCCCATCTTTCCGCTTCTGCCTGTCACAGACCCCAAGGCTCACATGAATCAAAAAGCCACAAAAAGGAACGAGGTCTGGGAATGACTACGCCCACCATGAGCTCCCAGAGCAGCCAAGCCATGGTGAGAGCCCAGCCTGGGCATCCAGAAGGGACACTCCAATGGCCCCAAGTAGCATCCCTGAGGCTCAGTGGGTGACTAGTGAGGATTCTGGCCAGGCCAAGGCAGGAAATGGGGCCATCACACCAGACCATCCAGTGAGCTGAGGACCCTGGCTAGGGCCTCCCATCTGCTCTGCTTGGCCAGGGCTCCCACCCTATTGTATCTCTAAGGAAACAAAAGCACCTCACCCTCAGAGAAGAGCATCTTCCACAAAACAAATCACCTGCAGGTATGGGTTTGATCCTTCCTTCCTTCAGCAGAAACTTTTGGAGCACCTCCTTCTGTTCTGGGTTCTTAGCACTGACGGTTCCCCCATGAAGGCTGACCTGTCCTGCCTGCAAGGAGTTCCCACCTGCCTTCCCCTGCTGCTTCTTGCACACTGGCATCACCCCTCAGTGGGGCACAGAGCCTGGGACCTACCAAAAGCACTTGCAAGATCTATTATTTGCTAAGTGATGTGTGGTAAGAGAACGGCTTATAAAACACATGGTCATTAAAATAAATTATTCTCATGGAATTCTTCATATTATTCATTTATGCAATAAACAGCAGTGCACACTGCGCCTGGCCGCAGACTGGGGCACAGAGAGGAGAAGCTCTGGCCCTGCCCTCTAGGAGATCATGCTAGAGGAGGCGCAAAACTTCAGTTCAGTGGGACAGGTGCCATTAGGTGTGGCATGTGGATGCGCAGGGGTAGTGTCACCTTGGCCACCCACATGTCCAGTATGGCCTATGTGTCTTTGACGCAGCCACTGCACGGAACAAAGCCCAGGCCAGTATCCTTGGGCCTGCAGAACCCAGCCCTGATGACCTCACTGGCCAAGCAGAGTTTGTCCCTAGAATTCCCTCACTCCTATGACCAGTCTTTCCTCAGACGGGTCCTTCTGCCTGGAATGCCACATCAGAACCCTGCACCTGCTTTAAGGAAAGCCTAGCTTGAATTAACATTTTATTTTATTTTTTATTTTTTTAAAATGTTAAAAAAATAAATAAAAAAATAAAATGTTTTTATTTATTTCTGAGAGAGAGAGAGAGAGAGAGAGAGAGAGAGCAGGAGCAGGGGGTCAGAGAGAGAGGGAGACACAGAATCCGAAACAGGCTCCAGGCTCTGAGCTTGCTGTCAGCACAGAGCCCAATGTGGGGCTCGAACCCACAAACCGTAAGATCATGACCTGAGCCGAAGTCAGATGCTTAACTGACTGAGCCACTCAGGCGCCCTTTGAATTAACATTTTAAAGGGTCCTTTCCTATGTGCCAGCCCCTGCTGTTGGCACTTTATGTCCTCTCTTTAAACCTTCCCCCTTCCAAGGACCTCTCCCTTACTTGTGCCCACTGACAACTCTGCTGGAGGGCTCATGCCCTGGCTGCTCATGTCTGATGGTCCCTCCCTGGACTGGACGTCGGAGGGTATGGTCTGGCTCACAGCTCTTAGGAGTTGCTTCACCCTTGAATCTCTCTGAGTCTCACTGCTTCATCTTCTAAATGGGGATAACAGCACCACAGTGTTGTGGGGGAGATTAAAGGAAAAGTTAGAGAACTGTAGAACACAGGGCCTGGCACATGGTAGGTGCTCAGGGAAACAGAAGTCAAATCAGCACGTTTGCAACAACACTTTCCCCCATGAAAACAACCCCCCTCCCACATTCCATAAATATGTGAGTGCCTACTATGTGCCACGCTAACATGGCTAATCACAAAGTGCAGCTTGTGTTACACAAATGCCTGTAACTTTTGCCTCTTTCTGCAAATAAGCCAGAGCCTCATGCTCACTTATTCTGCTTTTCATGTGTATAGGACAGTCCTGGGTCTCATCTGGGTCCGAAGCTGAACCAAAGTCAGCCTTCTGAAGGTCAACCTAAGGGCCCTTATAATCACATGAAAAAGAAAACCAGCCAGACAGCTGAAAGGCCCGGTTCTGTCGCCCTCTGGTGTTGGTGTGCTGTCACTGGTAGGCTGGGGAGGATAAGGTGCTGAGGTGAGAATTCTCCTACGGGGCAGTGCGCCAAGTGCAAATCTAAATTTTCTTCTGTGAGGCATGTCCTCAGCTGTTCTGCCTGGAGCTCCACAATCCTTTCAGGTCCCAAGTGCCTCCTTGGGCCCCCTGTAACGGCCCACACTACTGGGAGCCTGGGATCAGTGGGTGGAAAGATGTGATGGGGTTGAACAAGAGCCAAGCTGTGCAAGCCTGCACCTGCTTTGGACACTTACAGCCAGATGGCTGCCACACCAGTCTCTGCAACCAAAGCCAGCCTTCATTCCCCACAGTCACAGCTGGGGCCTCCTACCTTCCCCTTCCAGGAGCCCGGCCTCAACCTGAGCCACATCTAATCTCATCCAAACCATCAACAGCCTCTCTGCACCCAACAGCCTCCATCCTCCCCCTGCTGGCTGAGCCTGGCCAGTGCAGCTGAACAGAGAGCTGCTCTGCAGGCTAAAGAAACCCTCTCTCCTCTGGAATCTCCACCTATCCAGACTCCATCTTCCTCCCCCAACCTAGGCTCCCCAGGCACAAGGCTCTGAAGACCCACTCCCCCACAATTTTCCCTGCACACCTTTGCTCCCCTGATGTCCTTTACCTGCCTCTGACAAACACCGCTGTATGCTGCAGAAGCCTATTAAGATGTCACCAATGGTCGGCCATATGGTTGAGCAGAACAGACCTTGTGCAAGGGCATGGGCCTGCACCAACCTAGAGGAAGGGACACCCTTGAAGAAATTCATCCGCTAAGTGGGGTACCTCTTTCTGCTTTGCCCAATGGTATCAGATGGCCAGGCAGAAGTGCCAATCCATTGCTCCCACAGTTCTGAGTATTCATGACACAGAGACCAACCATGTTTTCTCAGGCCAGGCACTGCATGTGACTCAGGCTGGATCTATTTTATTTGTTTCCTTGTTTACTACTCAACACACAGGTGGGACCTGGGCTGCCCCAGGACTCAGGACTCAGTACTGGCCTCCCCAGTGCAAAATAGGAAATATGCAGCTCTTGCTCTCCTAGGCCTCAGAGCACAAGGCTGCCTTCCCCAGATAGAAAGTTCTTCCTCCAGGTGACCTCTTCTTACCCTTTACATTATCCCCTCCCTGCAGCCCCTTGTAGGCAGTCTTTGTCTCCTTCGAGCCAGAATGGGTGGTGAAAAGCACATACCTCTACTCAAGAGTGACATCACCTTGAGGGTCCTCTCCTCTTTCTAGCTGAGCCAAAGGGATCTGACAGCTGCCTAGGAACCCTGGAGATCACAAGGCCGAATGTGTTGTCAGTCTTAGTCTAGGAGTTCCCTCTCTTCCCAGGGAAAAGCTGGGGTCCAGGCAAAGTTCCAAGCAAGGTGGACACCTGATCTGGGAGTGCCCTAACATGTATATGGGATGCTTCATCCAGTGATCATTACTTTGTCACTCACTCTTGTGGCAAGTGAGGCATCTGTGAGGAATTTCCGGTTTGCTGGTAGAAGCTTGCCCTCTTTGGAAGCAGCTGCCACCTGTACCAAGAGCTGCCTTCCCTGACCACTCCAGGGCCTCTATGCAGTCATTCAGGGAGGCATGTGACCACTTTGGGAAATGCTCCACAATGAAGCAGGACAGAAGGCCAGTTTGAGTCAACGCCTGCTGAACCCCAATTCCAGACAAGTACCTAACACTGTGAGGGGCTTTTTCTCAAAGGCTTCTGATTACTCCCGGCATATGTGGCCCTGTAGTCTCCAAACATCTCCCTGCAGCCACAGAAGACCAAGGTTCCAGAGGGCTGCCCTTGGACCCATGGCTCGGTGAGGCCCTACTAAAGGTGAAGCAAAGGGTCCCAGCAATAGGGAAAGGTTTGGAGACCATCACCTAGGAAATGGTAGCTGTTGCTATCAGCAGCAGCATCCTCATTATTATTTTGGTAACACCTGCCCCTTACCCGCGAGCCCAGCTCTAGCTCCGACCTTGCCTGCTAGATGAGCACATCAGGCCCAGAGTGGCCCTGCACGGCCTGTCCTCAGACCCCAGCAGACAGAAGGAGCTTAGGGAGCTGAAGGGATTAGAGAGGCCTCACTCACTCCCCGGCTCAGGGTAAGTGTCCCTGTGGCCCAACTCAGGGCAATGGGGGAGTCAGTGATTACTCACCAACCCTCAAGTTTCAGGCCTGGTACCACCATGCACTTGGCAATGATTGATCAATTAAAATCTCACATCAAATCCCACTCTGCCAGATATTATCCACTGACACTGGGCAAGTCAATTACCTCTGAAACTCAGTTAGAAAAGGAAAGCACCCAAACTCCTAGTATTTGCTGTGAATCTTAAGTAAAACATGTAAAGTTTCAGGTAAGGATTTCAAAAACGGTCGGCTTCCCCTTCTTTGGCTCAAAAAGAACCTTATGACCTCTGAAGCTGCAGTTTGAACGTGAACATTTATAGAGTACTCACTTTGGACTCGGTCCCTTTTAAGACCAGTTTAAGGTTCAAACACTTCACATATCTTATCAGGCTTAAATCTGCACATGGGCAGTCCGATGTGGAGACCCTTCAGTGGTATTATACCCTGGAGGAACCCAACGCTCTCAGAGGGGACTGGCTGGTGCAGGCAGCAGAACTGGTGGATGAACCGGCCTGTGGTGAGACCCCAGGTGTGTGGGGGTGGGGAGGGAGTGCTGGGCAGGGATTCACAGGGGGTCCTCATTGCTTCCTAGGAGAATGTAGGGGCGAGGAGCTGACTCCTGTGAGGGGGAGGGGAAAGGCCCAGGAGCAGTGGGGACACAACCACCGGGTATAGCTGAGGAGTCAGGTAAACACCTCATTACAGATATCTGGTTTAAGATTTCTGACGCAAGGGTGGGCAGTGAAGGGTCTTGAGGAGACCTCTGACCAGGATCAGAAGCCCCAGGTCAGTGCTGGTTATGTCATTGATGAACCAGCGGCGAAACCTCAGGGACCAACAACCTCTGCTGCTGGACACTAGGGATGGGCACGGATGCCCTATGTCCGTCCCTTGGGGTACGAGTGTGCCCGGCCTAGTCTTCATCACCGGAGATGCTCCCATAAGGGGAGAGGGTGAGAGAACCGGAGGGAGGCTGTTGTGCCATCCTGAGAGCCGGGGCCCTCGTTTCTGAACACCCAGCTGCTTCCCAAACCCAACCCAGAGCCCGCCAGAATTTGAGGGGTGGGGAAACGACCTGGGAGGCCGGGGTGGCGAGACAGGCTTGAAGGGACTGCTCAGGGGCCGGGACGAGGAGCTCATCTCCACCAGGAGCCAAGACTCTACAGCGCGCGGGGGAGGGAGGTCTGGGACGAGGACAGAATAGGGACTTACCCGCAAAAAGCCAGAGGGAGCCCCCGGAGACGAGGAAGAAGGTCAGCATGTCGGTCAGCGGGGCCCGGCCTGGCCCCGCACGGCCTCTTCGGCCCGCAGCCCCGCAGCCCCAGCAGTCGCCGCGCTGCCGCCGCCGCCGCCGCCGCCGCCGCCGGGTATTTTTAGCCCCCGCCCCCCGGCTCCGCAGCGCCCCCCCGCTCCGCGCCGCTGCGGTGTCTTGGCTGGAGGGGGAGGGCGCGGCGCGCGCTCGGCACCCGAGCCCCCCTGGCCGCCCTGCAGCCTGCCGAGTCCCGGGCGCCCCAGCGCTCAGAGCCTCTTCGGAACCGCCGAGGCCCGGGAGGGGGAGGGGCCAGCCGCAGCGTCGACGAGCCCTCTGCGCCCCAGCCCCCAACGTCAGGACCAGGCGTTCGGGGGAAACGGGCAGAAGAGGGGCGCACGGGAGACGAGCGCGGGAGCGGGAGCCGCGCCCACCCCACCGCTGCGCGAACCCTTCTCCGCGCGCCCCTCCCTGTGACTGCTGGGCAGACTCGGGTGGCAGAGGGGTTGCGGTCACCTGTTCTCGGAGACACGCGTGCCTGTGGGCCGGTTCCCGCTGACGCGGACGCCTCCCAGGACCCAAGTTTGCAGATACCGGAGGCCCGTGGGTGCCAAGTTCAAAAGCCAGCGAAGAGAGAGGTGGTCTGTGTACGCCCTGGCAAACGAATTTCTAGGCCTGATTAGGGCCCAGATTCCCTGGGGACCCCAGACTTCAGATCTTCCCTTCTGGGAAGGTTGAATCTGAAGCCACCCAAGGTCACGGGAGGCTCAATGTAGTCACAGCCTGCTACATGGGGTTACAGGAGGTCACAAGAAGCCGCGTGGAATCACAGGTGTTTCTTGAGGACACAGGCAGTTATGGTTTTCACGCATATCTATCTATTTGTGGCACGTGAGGTCTCAGGAAGCCCCCCATATCTACAGGGAATGGCTACACAGTCACATATGGCCACGCTGCTGGCTGAGGGGTTGGACACCTGTTTCAGTGTCTGAGATGGAAGGAAGAAGCCCAGTTGTATCTTCTTTTGAAACAATAGAGTAAATTTAGATATCCAGTGGGCCCTACACCTACATCCGGATGTCAGGGTCACCTCCTCCCAACAATCTTGCTGTTTCAAATGTGCGTGTCCCGCCAGGCCTCCAGCACCGAGGACAGCGCTCAAGCAGCCCAATCCAGACTACATGCAACCCTCTCAGGCCTGGTACTAGCTCACCCAGGGAGAAAAGGGTAGGAAACCAGAGAACAGAGATCAGGTGGCAGAGAATGGAAGAGCCAGAGGACTCTTCAGACCCACCAGAGACCACCTGCCCTATGTGCGTATGTGCTTAACAGCTTAGCAATCAGGGTGTGAGTTTGTACAGGGGCCTGTGCCTACAGTACCAGTATATGGCATATGTGTGCCCAGGCCCATCCATATACACCCTGTAGGTGCAAGGATGCAGACGTGTGCCTCTGAGACAATTCCCATATTTACAGGAGGACCTTCCATCATCCCCATAGTAGGATCTGGACTCCTGGTAGAGATGCTCCTGCTGGAACTCAAGCACGGCATGGCAGGGACTTTGATGGAATCTCTCATGCTCCAGGCTTGGAAGGCTCCTCCAAAAGGATGTCACATGGCTATCAGAATCCCCTCCTCACCAAATCCCACTGGCAGCAGATTAAGTGAAGACCTGCTGGTGCTCAGAAAGAAACTCAAGGGGAACCAGAAGGCTGGGCAACAAGAAAGTTATCTCTACAGATCAGATTAGTCTAGAGAGATTGTCAGGCAATTTCTCCATAGGGCAGGGGTCCAACAAAGAACTTCTCTGTAGAGCAGGAGGCCCGGAAGCCATGCTGCTAGTCCCAGGCCCAGGCTTTCCTTACAACACTCAGCTGCAGAAGTGCTCCAGACCCTTGCATGGCTCCTGGCAGCCTCCTCTCCAGAGTGATGTCATGGGACACATTTAGCCTGGCCTCCTGCAGGATGTCGCATCCAGTTACTCTTCCTACAGATGTCTCTGCTACTTGTGAATATTTTAATTCAAAAAGATGTGCTTGAGCTGTGACAGATTATAGCTTAACTGAGTATTTTTCAAGCACAGCTTGCCTCCCCCTACTCCTTGAGGGGTAGGGATTTGAAGACCATGGGCCTGGCTGTGGGATCATGGCCAGGTATCTTTCCTCTTTAGGCCTATTATGCCACTGGCTACAGAAACTTGTTCTTTTCTGTCTTTGGTTCCAGAGATCTGTTTCCTTCCCCCTCTGTGGGTGGACATCTATGGACCTTCGTGGACCTCAGGATTTGTGACCCTGAGGCATCCAGATTGCATGGGTAGCAGCCATGGAACTCAGCAGGAGGGGACCCAGGGCCCAGAGATACCTAGGCCAGGCTGGAGGACCCTTGGACTTCTCTCTTAGTCATTAAGATCAGCCACAGTTAGTGGCCAACTCTCTTCACATCTATCTCCTCCCAGATCAGCACCTCTGACAGAGCAGGCAGGTGGGATCCTGATCATGTTTTCAAATCCTAGCACAGGGTCTGGTCCAGAGATGCAGAGAACATTATTTTCTTCAACAGGAAACTGAAGTCTAGCAAGTAGAACATTTGCCTCAGGTCACACAGCAATTCTGGCCTCCAGACTCTCATTCATTCGTTCATCCATTTATTCATTCACTCAGCTAATTTTCACTAATATGTGTTTGTCCCCCTGCTGGGAACCAAGGAGGAAAAAAGGCAAATAGGAAGCAGGGGTAATGAGCAGTCCAAGTGGTCAATGTGACGATACACATTTAACTTTAGCCTAACCCTGAAGGAGGAAATATTCAAGATGGAGTGCATCTCCATGGATGATGCATGCATAGATGCATCAAAGTGGAGCAGAAGACACCACCTCCACTCCTTGTTGCAGTTCTGCCATGCTGTGCAGTGCTGGGCAAGTTTCTGTCCCTCTCTGTGTCCACTGGTACAAGGAGAGGTTAATTTAGGCATTTCTGGGTATCAGGACTTAACCAACTGACTAGCCACAACTCTGCTCTGCTGCCTCTTGATCATCACAAATGGCCACCCTCTGATCTGTGAGGTGCAGTGTCCACTCTGTCTCTAGCCTGATAGTGGTCTTAAGTACCATCCAAGCGTGAGCTCAGCTACTCTGGTCTCATGTTTTCCTGAAGTTAGGACATCTGAACCATGCTTCTGTGACAGTGGTGGCCCTTCTGTTTGTTTTCTTTTCTTTTTTTTTTTAACTCTTCAACCTTTTTTGACACTCTCCTTTATTTTGATAGTTTCCCACATTGTAAGTACCTTCCTCTTAAGGTAGAATCTAGAAAACTCTCTTTTTCAGCCTCCTTTGTAGAAACGGGTGGGTAAGTGACTTAGACCATGCCAATGAGATATACCCTTGTTAACCTTTGATTCAAAAGCCAGCAGTAAGCAAGAGAAAGTCCTATGTGTGGGCTCCATCTTACTGGCACAGGCTGGTAGCAGAAGCAATGGATAGAGGATGGTTTGAGGAGTTGTTCTTAGAAGCTGAGACCTGACTCTTTTTCTTGAACCTTCCCCAAAATTCTGTGGGCCACCTAACATTCTTTAGTATGCTCCTTTTCTGCTTAAAATAGTCAGTATGGATTTTGTTCCTTGCAGTCAAGAACTCAAACTGACCTACTCACTGTCCCACTGCTAAAGGTCTTTCCAGCCCTTACTGCACGATGCACCCCCAGTCCCATCCCTGCATACATGAGGAAATAGAAGCTCTAGCTGGTGGGCCTGCATGAGCTGAGCCTGGATTTTGTTTCTCTGCACTCTGACAACCACAGATCCAAAGAGCTGAGCCAAGAACTTGAAACCCTATCCAGAGGCTTGGAATATATGCTGAAATAGCTGGAGAGCTGCAAACAATGTTCAGCGCATGTCTTTTATTGAAATCCCACCCCTCTCCAGATTAATAAAATTGTTCAATGTAGAAATATTAGAAAATACAGGAAAGTACAAGCTAAAGTCATTTGTAATCTCATTCCCCCAAGGATAATGACTTATGAGATTTTGTATATTTTCTAACAATAATAATAGTAACAATAATATCAAACATTCACATAGTGCTCAGTATGTGCCAGATGTTCTTTCTTTTTCTTTTTTTAAAGATTTTATTTTTGAGTAATCTCAACGTGGGGCTCAAACTCACAACCCCGAGATCAAGAGTCTCATATTTCTACCAAAGAAGCCATCCGGGTGCCACCAGACAGGCATTATTTATAAGTATTTTACATATATGTTACAAACAGAATTATATCCTCCCCCCAATTCATATGTTGAAGCCCTAGCCTCCACTGTGACTCTATTTGGAGACAGGGTCTTTAAGGAGGTAATTAAGGTTAAACGAGGCCATAAGAGTGGAGTCCAGATACAATACGACTTATAAGAAAAGGAAGCACACACACAGAGAAAAGACTGTGTGAGGACACAACAAGAAGACAGCCATCCTCAAGCCAAGTAGAGAGGTCTCACCAGATACCAGTCGTGCTGACATCATGATCTTGGACTTCTGGCCTCCAGAGCTGTGAGAAAATAAATGTCTGTTATTTAAGCCACCCAGTTTGTGGTATTTTGTTATGGAATATCTAGAAGACGAATACAATATGTTAGGTCATTTAATCCTTACATTCATCCTATCTTTTCCCCATGCATAGCGGAGTTCAAAAACTATTTGTTAAATGAATGAATGATACAGTTTATTTAGTACTCTGTGCTGCTTTTTTAAACCTGACTACATAAGTATTTTCTCCATGTTATTACCTCTTTAAATTTGAAAAACGGATACATGATAATCATTCATAATTCAGTTAGGAAGTCTATGTTGAGTCCCTACTATGTGCAAGGCATTGTGTAGATACTGAGGATATAGCAGTGAACAAACAAACAAAAAGTCCCTGTCCATATGATGTGGATTTACTCTATGGAAATGCCATTGCCTAGCTGCCAGACATGCATTAATCCACTTATTTGGAAATGTGAGCCAACTAGATGAGCCAGGCAATGATGAGCTAACTAGATAGCCACAAGCAACCACGTTCCTTTTTTTTTTAAGTTTATTTATTTATTTATTTATTTTGAGAGAGTGAGAAAGAAAGAGAGTGAGCAGGTGAGGGGAAGAGGGAGAGGGAGAGAAAATCCCAAGCAGGCTCCATGCTATTAGCACTTAGGACCTGTGAGATCATGACCTGAACCAAAACTAGGAGTCAGGTCCTTAACTGAGGGGGGATCTAAGGCATCCCTCCACCCTCCCAGATTCTTTAATTTTAAAAAGGCTGATTAAATAAATAGAGGGCTCCTGGGATTTCCCCAGAGTCATAGAAGGACAAAGATGAAGGCCTTGGAATTTTTCCTGAATCCACAGGCCTGGAAGTTAGAGCTAATCGAGCCATTTGCACCAATTCCTGAGGAGACATCTGTGTCTCCCAGTCACACAAGGTCAGGATTTGATGGAAAATAAATCACATTTTTAAGACTTTGAAAATGAAGCAAGCAAAAAATACTTGAAGGATATATAGGTGAATGTTCATGCTATCTGGGGGTAGGAAAAATCTTTTTAAGTACAACAAAGAAGGCAGAAACCACAAAAGGAAAACACTGGTAGATTTGGAGATCTGACTACATACAAATGTTAAATGTTTGCATCTTAAAAACCACCATTAAAAAGATTTACCAGATAGACGACTTGTAAAAATTATTTGTACCACAGGCAACAGGAAAAGGTTTTGACAGGTTACCCAAATCAAGAAGAAAAAGACAAAAATAGCAAAAGACATGGACAGGGAATTGAAAGAAGAACAATTACTTGGCCCTCTCTGCATAGCTGTCCATGTAAGTGAGCTGTGAAGCTACTGCCTGAGGTCACAGCCCCGTTTTCTGTCTCCTTCCTCTAAAGACTGCTGGGGCCCCGCTCCCAGCCATGTCACGGGGGTGCTCCGATGACCAGCATTCTATAAACTCCACCTCACTCATTTGGAACACCCTTTCCTTCACTACTCCCATCTAACAAGAGTTTAGATCCTTCTTCCTGGTGACCACCTAGGCGGCTCAGCCACCTGGGCAGACCTGCTGCCCCCAGTAAGAAAAGGAAGGTAGAGATCAGAGTAAAGTATGGGCATCTGAAGCTCTGACGTCCTGCAAACCCTTTCTGAAAGGCAGTTTGGTAAGGATGTGTCACAAATCTCAAAAAATTCTTAACCTTTGACTGCCGCCAGTGGGTTTATTTAGGAATTAACACAAAGGGGGAAAATCAGGAATTATTCGTCCGCAAAGATTGTCACTGCAATGTTAGTTACAGCAGTGCCAAACTGGAAATGACCCAACGGTTTAATCACAAAGCTGAATTCATTTCTGTACATCCATAAGACGGTGTATGCATTGCTGCCCATAAAAATGATGATGCAGAATGCTTCACGGTGCTACAGAGAGATGCTCATGGCACGTGGCCAATCAAAAACTGCAGCTTACCAAGCGGTATATTCAGCACAGTTACAATTATGTTTAAAACGTTTATATATTCATGGGAAAAATGGAAGAAAGATTAGTAGTTGTCACTGAGTGGGGGTATTATAAGGTTTTTTCTCTTCTTTGAATTCATCTGTATTTTTCCAAATTTTCTACAATGAATAGACAGTTTTGTAACAAGGAAAAATCTGATATAAGAAGCCATTTTCAAAGCCCTCTCTCAGTTCAGAAAGGGATCTGGTATTGGAGAGGGAAAGGCAGGCCACGAGAAGATCGTTAGAGAAATCAGAATGATGTTCCCTCAAGGGCAGTGTGGTTGTGAGTAGAGGGTCACTGCTACCAGACTCCACACCTCCTGTCCCTGGGGGCTCTCAGCATCTGCCCCAGGTACCCTTGGCTCTGGCAGCCATTATATGTCCACATTGAGGGGTGCTTGGGTGGCTCCATCGGTTAAGTGTCGGACTTCAGCTCAGGTCATGATCTCACAGTTCACAAGTTCGAACCCTGCATCAGGCTCTCTGCCACCAGTGGGGAACTTTCTTCAGATCCTCTGTCTCATTCTCTCTACCCCTCCCCTGCTTGTACTCTCTCTATCTCAAAAATAAACAAACATAAAAAAAAAGAAGTCCACATTGAGCTGGAGCTGAGGAGGGAGATCATGGTTGGAGGACCTTCAGAGTGGCTCATGTCAGCCCAGGAGGATGTGACAGAGGGAGGGAAGGGGTACAAAGGCAGTGGAAGGAGGAGCTCTTGAGGAGGGGACAGGTGCCAGGGAAATCCAAGAAACGAATTTCTAGAAGAGGATGGTGCATTCCCTGGAGGCAGGCAAGATGCTTCCCAACTCAGAGCTCCTTATAGGGAACCAAAAAAATCAATGCCTAAGTCATTGACCACATGAGCTCAGACCCAAGGAAAACAGAAACAGTGCTGGGGGGCGGGAGGCATTCTTAGGGCCAGGAGGAAATGAGGAACACAACACAAAGCACTTCAAAGGTGGGGGGAACACCATTGGATAGAAATCTGCTAGAGGGCACCAGAAAGGAGCCAACCGACCTGCCAAAAGAAACAGCCCCAAGCGCCACTGGCTGATCACCCAGAAAGGCCAGCTGGGGTGGGGGGGGGCGAGCAAACATCTGAGCCAACTGTCCTCTGCTCCCTAATCCTACAGAGGCCCAGGGAGACACAGGGTCTTGCTTATGTTCACACAGAAAATTAAGATGAAGACCAAACCAAACTTTGGGGATTCTAACTCTCAACCTAATGTACCATCCATTACCCCCCAGGGAGAAGATTTTTTTAAATTTGATAATGTAAGTCATCTCTGTATCATATAAGTTATTTGAAATTATATAAAAGCATTATGTGTTATGCAAGTCAATTTATGAGGTAAATATAGTCAGAATTGCAAGAGTCAATTTTCTTTTTTTTTTTTTTTAATGTTTTATTTATTTCCAGGAGAGAGAGAGAGACAGCGTGAGCAGGGGAGGGTCAGAGAGAGAGGGAGTCACAGACTGAAGCAGGCTCCAGGCTCTGAGCTGGCAGTCAGCGCAGAGCCCGACGGGGGGGCTCGAACCCACAAACCGCGAGATCATGACCTAAGCGAAAGTCAGACGCTTAACCGACTAAGCCACCCAGGCGCCCCATCAAGACTCAATTTTCAAACAACTGTATTAACATCGATGGGCCAACGTCAGATATAAATATAGGCACAAAAATCCTAAGTGAAATTTTAACAGACAGATTAACTATGTAAACTGAATTCTCACTAGATTAAAATGGACCCTCTCTTCAGGGTGCCAGACTGGTGGGGAACAAACAGCCAGGGGCTATACCTACAGCGGTGTTGAGTGTCATCCAGGTGAAATTGTGTGATGAGCTCTGGTTCTGCTCCAACTCAAATATATAGGGTTGTCAGGGTTATCTCTGCACCAGCTTCTTTAGAAAATGTTGTTTTCGCCATGCCCTTTGGTCCATCCACAGCTTTACAGTGGGGGCTGCCACGTTCACACAATGTGACTCTGTCCCCTGGTCACTGGTAACTGGCCCAATAGTTGGATCCACAGTAGTTTGTCCCTGGGAATTTGGGATTGGAATTTTAGTCTTTACCCGCAGAGAACACACATCGGGAGAGAACGTGAAAAATGAAGCAAATATGCCCAGAACAGCAGAGATGAGAAACAGAATTCTGTCGGGTTCTCTACAGGGCCAGAGAGTGGGTAGGAAGAGTCAGTATAAAACAACCGACTAGAAGAGCGATCAGGCCCAACTATGTTGCATCTCAAAACAAATCCCAGGTAAAAATTTCCAGTCCTGTCCATGACACAGTTGTCTTTAGTGGTCCTCAATTCTGACCGTGCCGAGCACTCTGATTTCAGTGTGCCCTACAAGCCTAGCCGCGTTCCTGTATTTGCGATGTGTGAGATACATCCCAGTAAGCTTTGCAGTCACTTGCACCAAATACCTAATTTTGCCCGAGGATACTGAAGCTTAGAGAGCTGAAGTAAGTCACCCACAATCCCAAGGCTGCATAAGATTTGAATCCAGAGCCAACTAGCTCCCAAGTCTCTGTTCTTTTTTTTAAAGTTTATTTTTATTTATTTTGAGAGAGAGAGAGAGAGAGAGAGAGAGAGAAAGCAGGGGAGGGACAGAGAGGAAGAGAGAGAGAGAATCCCAAGCAGGCTCTGTGCTGTCAGCGCAGAGCCCAATGCAGGGCTCGAATTCACAGACTGTGAGATCATGACCTTAGCTGAAGGCAAGAGTGGGACGCTTAACCGACTGAGCCACCCAGCTGCCCCCACCATGCCTGTATTCTTTCCATGATACCGACTAATAGGAAAATTGGCAAGAGTCATCAGGAGGAAGCCACAACAATTCTGCACCTTTTCTCAATAAAAACTCTTTAAATTAGGAATATGGAAAAGGAGGAAAAATAGTTAATTTCTTGGGAAGAAAAAAATCTGAATGCAGGAGCCAATATGTTTTCCAGTGGGAAAAGATGGCAAGAGTAACTCCAGTAACCTAAGGAATCACAGGTGTCGATCTCATCCCCAGAACTGTGGTGTGGTTTGTGTGTGGGCAAACCCCAGATGGAAGGAAAGACAACGTCCCCTGCCTTGCAGAAATATCAGGGCCAACCATGAGCTCTTAGTGATGACACAACAGCAGGAAATTCACGTAAAATACCAGGGCATCCAGCATACTGAGCTGTATAACTCCATTAAATAATAATTCAAATGAATTCAAATAATTTCAAACATTATTTTAACTTTGTAGAATGAAAGTTCCCAAACAAGGAGAAGATGATGGAATGTGAAACATTCAGGATAGAGCTGCTGGGCCAAGTGAGCGATGAAGAGAGGATTACACAAGGTAAATTCCCACAGACCTTGGGGTAAGGAGCTGGGTGGGCACTCAGCCACCCACACCCTTGGGGAGTCAGACTGAAACACACAGTGCCACCCCCTCCATCCAGGACACCATCATTCCTTCCACTCCACATGCTGCAGTCATGCGCAGCCATCTGGCATTCAGGAGATGCTCATTGAAAGTGTGGTGTTATAGAATTTTAGAATAAAAGAGAAATCATTAGGGACACCTGGGTGGCTCAGTCAGTTGGGCATCTGACTTTGGCTCAGGTGATGATCTCATGGTCTGTGAGTTTGAGCTCCGCATCAGGCTCTGTGCTGACAGCTCAGAGCCTGGAGCCTGCTTTGGATTCTGTGTTCCCCTCTCTCTCTGCCCCTTCCCTCCTCACACTCTGTCCCTCTCTCTCAAAAATAAATAAACATTAAAAAATTTTTTACAAAGAGAGAAATTATTAAGCAGATATAAACACCAATAGATCCCTTCTGGTGGGGAACTGGAAAGAATGTCCCCCAGGGTTTGTGCCAAGGTCAGCATGGACCTTTTGGAAATAGGAACAATGGACTTAGGAAGGATTTCTGGTGAGGGGACAGTTGAAGGAAGACAGAACTTTGGGTGGACAGGTCCTCCTTCCAGCTACCTCTGCTCCCTCCAGCCCACCTACCCCTCTGCCCGGGACTCTGCTCCACAACACACACACACACGCGCACACACACACACACACACACACACTCAGCCCCTCTTCTTCCTCCTTGGGCCCTACCATTCCCACCACCTGCCAGAGCATGAGGTTCAGGGCCTCTAGCCAGCCACAAGCACCCAAGACCTGCTTCTGCTAGACTTCCTGCCAGATCACCCCAGCTTCGTCCACATGCTCTCTGCTCCACTGGGTTTGTACTCCTCCCAGGAGACTTGTTTCCGTGGTTCAGTGGCTGTGTGTGTGTGTTGGGGAGGTGGCAGATCACGTGCCTCCTGTGTCACCCTGAACATCTATGCATCCAGAGCAGACTTGTCTTCCCAAGACAGGCACAAATGATCTCACTGGGGAAGACCATTCATATACCTCTGAGGACAGAAGTGCGTGCTGATCTGTACCTCTGCTCTGGGGTACTCGAACTTGGTTCTGCCTCCATATGTGGATGGGAGAGTGAAAGAGGAGAGAAAGTAAGCATGGTTGAAACTCCAAGAGAAGTTGGGGCGCTTGGGTGGCTTAGTCGGTTAAGCGTCCGACTTTCGCTTAGGTCATGATCTCGCGGTTCGTGGGTTCGAGCCCCGCGTCGGGCTCTGTGCTGACTGCCAGCTCAGAGCCTGGAGCCTGTTTCAGTCTGTGACTCCCTCTCTCTCTGACCCTCCCCTGCTC